>NW_028240817.1:0-600000 GCF_964263255.1 Lissotriton vulgaris | reverse complement strand
AAAATTCACATCCAACCATCATTTAAAGTCAAAAGATTAAATGATAACATTTCATCAATATTGACCATTCTTTGAACGTTTGACTGGTCTGGGGTCATCGTTTTTCATCATAAAATTGATTTTTAGGACTCTACCAAAAATGATTCAAAATGTCATTTGGATCAGGCCTCATGTTGAATAACCACTTTTTAAACCCTCAGTGTGACCAAAATTGCCATTTTTACGGAATTTTGCTTACTCAAAAGCTTCAATTTTGACCAATTTCAGGCACAGAAATGACTTTAAACACACTTATTTTAGTTGAAAAAGTAATAATTCACATCCAACAGTCATTTAAATTCAAAAGATTAAATGTTAAAATGTCTTCGATATTGACCATTTTTTGAACGTTCGACTGCTCTGGGGTCATCGTTTTTCATCAGAAAATTGATTTTTTGGACTCTACCAAAAATGATTCAAAAAGTCATTTGAATCGGGCCTCATGTTGAATAACCTCTTTTTAAACCCTCACAGTGACCAAAATTGCCATTTTTACAGAGTTTTGCTTACTCAGAAACTTCACTTTTGACCAATTTCAGGCACAGAAATGACTTTAAACACACTTATTTTCGTTGACAAAGTAATAATTCACATCCAACCGTCATTTAAAGTCAAAAGATTAAATGTTAAAATTTCATCAATATTGACCATTTTTTGAACGTTCGACTGGTCCGGGGGCATCGTTTTTCATCAGAAAATAAATTTTTGGGACTCCACCAAAAATGATTCAAAATGTCATTTGGATCGGGCCTCATGTTGAATAACCACTTTTTAAACCCTCACAGTGACCAAAATTGCCATTTTTACAGAGTTTTGCTTACTCAGAAGCTTCACTTTTGACCAATTTCAGGCACAGAAATGACTTTAAACACACTTTTTTTCAATGAAAAGTAATAATTCACATCCAACCGTCATTTAAAGTCAAAAGATTAAATGTTATAATTTCATCAATATTGACCATTTTCTTAACGTTCGACTGGTCCGGGGTCATCGATTTTTCGTCAGAAAATTCACATCCAACCATAATTTAAAGTCAAAAGATTAAATGATAACATTTCATCAATATTGACCATTCTTTGAATGTTCGACTGGTCCGGGGGCATCGTTTTTCATCAGAAAATTGATTTTGTGGACTCCACCAAAAATGATTCAAAATGTCATTTGGATCGGGCCTCATGTTGAATAACCACTTTTTAAACCCTCACAGTGACCAAAATTGCCATTTTTACAGAGTTTTGCTTACTCAAAAGTCTCAATTTTGACGAATTTCGGGCACAGAAATGACTTTAAACACACTTATTTTCGTTGAAAAAGTAATAATTCACATCCAACCGTCATTTAAAGTCAAAAGAATAAATGTTATAATTTCATCAATATTGACCATTTTCTTAACGTTCGACTGGTCCAGGGTCACCGATTTTTCGTCAGAAAAATCACATCCAACCATCATTTAAAGTCAAAAGATTAAATGATAACATTTCATCAATATTGACCATTCTTTGAGCGTTTGACTGGTCTGGGGTCATCGTTTTTCATCATATAATTGATTTTTAGGACTCTACCAAAAATGATTCAAAATGTCATTTGGATCAGGCCTCATGTTGAATAACCACTTTTTAAACCCTCAGTGTGACCAAAATTGCCATTTTTACGGAATTTTGCTTACTCAAAAGCTTCAATTTTGACCAATTTCAGGCACAGAAATGACTTTAAACACACTTATTTTAGTTGAAAAAGTAATAATTCACATCCAACCGTCATTTAAAGTCAAAAGATTAAATGTTAAAATTTCATCAATATTGACCATTTTTTGAACGTTCGACTGGTCCGGGGGCATCGTTTTTCATCAGAAAATAAATTTTTGGGACTCCACCAAAAATGATTCAAAATGTCATTTGGATCGGGCCTCATGTTGAATAACCACTTTTTAAAACCCTCACAGTGACCAAAATTACCATTTTTACAGAGTTTTGCTTACTCAAAAGCTTCAATTTTTAGCCAATTTCAGGCACAGAAATGACTTTAAACACACTTATTTTTGCTGTAAAAGTAATAATTCACATCCAACCGTCATTTAAAGTCAAAAGATTAAATGTTAAAATTTCATCAATATTGACCATTTTTTGAACGTTCGACTGGTCCGGGGTCATCGTTTTTCATCAGATAATTGATTTTTTGGACTCCACCAAAAATGATTCAAAATGTCATTTGGATCGGGCCTCATGTTGAATAACCACTTTTTAAACCCTCACAGTGACCAAAATTGCCATTTTTACAGAGTTTTGCCTACTCAAAAGTTTCAATTTTGATGAATTTCAGGCACAGAAATGTCTTTAAACACACTTATTTTCGTTGAAAAAGTAATAATTCACATCCAACCGTCATTTAAAGTCAAAAGATTAAATGTTAAAATGTCATCAATATTGACCATTTTTTGAACGTTTGACTGGTCTGGGGTCATCGTTTTTCATCATAAAATTGATTTTTAGGACTCTACCATAAACGATTCAAAATGTCATTTGGATCAGGCCTCATGTTGAATAACCACTTTTTAAACCCTCACATTGACCAAAAATGCCATTTTTATGGAGTTTTGCTTACTCAAAAGCTTCAATTTTGACCAATTTCAGGCACAGAAATGACTTAAACAAAATTATTTTAGTTGAAAAAGTAACAATTCACATCCAACAGTCATTTAAAGTCAAAAGATTAAATGTTAAAATTTCTTCAATATTGACCATTTTTTGAACGTTCGACTGGTCCGGGGTCATCGATTTTTTGTCAGAAAATTCACATCCAACCATCATTTAAAGTCAAAAGATTAAATGATAACATTTCATCAATATTGACCATTCTTTGAACGTTTGACTGGTCTGGGGTCATCGTTTTTCATCATAAAATTGATTTTTAGGACTCTACCAAAAATGATTCAAAATGTCATTTGGATCAGGCCTCATGTTGAATAACCACTTTTTAAACCCTCAGTGTGACCAAAATTGCCATTTTTACGGAATTTTGCTTACTCAAAAGCTTCAATTTTGACCAATTTCAGGCACAGAAATGACTTTAAACACACTTATTTTAGTTGAAAAAGTAATAATTCACATCCAACAGTCATTTAAATTCAAAAGATTAAATGTTAAAATGTCTTCGATATTGACCATTTTTTGAACGTTCGACTGCTCTGGGGTCATCGTTTTTCATCAGAAAATTGATTTTTTGGACTCTACCAAAAATGATTCAAAAAGTCATTTGAATCGGGCCTCATGTTGAATAACCTCTTTTTAAACCCTCACAGTGACCAAAATTGCCATTTTTACAGAGTTTTGCTTACTCAGAAACTTCACTTTTGACCAATTTCAGGCACAGAAATGACTTTAAACACACTTATTTTCGTTGACAAAGTAATAATTCACATCCAACCGTCATTTAAAGTCAAAAGATTAAATGTTAAAATTTCATCAATATTGACCATTTTTTGAACGTTCGACTGGTCCGGGGGCATCGTTTTTCATCAGAAAATAAATTTTTGGGACTCCACCAAAAATGATTCAAAATGTCATTTGGATCGGGCCTCATGTTGAATAACCACTTTTTAAACCCTCACAGTGACCAAAATTGCCATTTTTACAGAGTTTTGCTTACTCAGAAGCTTCACTTTTGACCAATTTCAGGCACAGAAATGACTTTAAACACACTTTTTTTCAATGAAAAGTAATAATTCACATCCAACCGTCATTTAAAGTCAAAAGATTAAATGTTATAATTTCATCAATATTGACCATTTTCTTAACGTTCGACTGGTCCGGGGTCATCGATTTTTCGTCAGAAAATTCACATCCAACCATCATTTAAAGTCAAAAGATTAAATGATAACATTTCATCAATATTGACCATTCTTTGAATGTTTGACTGGTCTGGGGTCATCGTTTTTCATCATAAAATTGATTTTTAGGACTCTACCAAAAATGATTCAAAATGCTATTTGGATCAGGCCTCATGTTGAATAACCACTTTTTAAACCCTCAGTGTGACCAAAATTGCCATTTTTACGGAATTTTGCTTACTCAGAAGCTTCACTTTTGACCAATTTCAGGCACAGAAATGACTTTAAACACACTTATTTTCGTTGACAAAGTAATAATTCACATCCAACCGTCATTTAAAGTCAAAAGATTAAATGCTAAAATGTCATCAATATTGACCATTTTTTGAACGTTCGACTGGTCCGGGGCATCGTTTTTCATCAGAAAATAAATTTTTGGGACTCCACCAAAAATGATTCAAAATGTCATTTGGATCGGGCCTCATGTTGAATAACCACTTTTTAAAACCCTCACAGTGACCAAAATTACCATTTTTACAGAGTTTTGCTTACTCAAAAGCTTCAATTTTTAGCCAATTTCAGGCACAGAAATGACTTTAAACACACTTATTTTTGCTGTAAAAGTAATAATTCACATCCAACCGTCATTTAAAGTCAAAAGATTAAATGTTAAAATTTCATCAATATTGACCATTTTTTGAACGTTCGACTGGTCCGGGGTCATCGTTTTTCATCAGATAATTGATTTTTTGGACTCCACCAAAAATGATTCAAAATGTCATTTGGATCGGGCCTCATGTTGAATAACCACTTTTTAAACCCTCACAGTGACCAAAATTGCCATTTTTACAGAGTTTTGCCTACTCAAAAGTTTCAATTTTGATGAATTTCAGGCACAGAAATGTCTTTAAACACACTTATTTTCGTTGAAAAAGTAATAATTCACATCCAACCGTCATTTAAAGTCAAAAGATTAAATGTTAAAATGTCATCAATATTGACCATTTTTTGAACGTTTGACTGGTCTGGGGTCATCGTTTTTCATCATAAAATTGATTTTTAGGACTCTACCATAAACGATTCAAAATGTCATTTGGATCAGGCCTCATGTTGAATAACCACTTTTTAAACCCTCACATTGACCAAAATTGCCATTTTTATGGAGTTTTGCTTACTCAAAAGCTTCAATTTTGACCAATTTCAGGCACAGAAATGACTTAAACACACTTATTTTAGTTGAAAAAGTAACAATTCACATCCAACAGTCATTTAAAGTCAAAAGATTAAATGTTAAAATTTCTTCAATATTGACCATTTTTTGAACGTTCGACTGGTCCGGGGTCATCGATTTTTTGTCAGAAAATTCACATCCAACCATCATTTAAAGTCAAAAGATTAAATGATAACATTTCATCAATATTGACCATTCTTTGAACGTTTGACTGGTCTGGGGTCATCGATTTTCATCATAAAATTGATTTTTAGGACTCTACCAAAAATGATTCAAAATGTCATTTGGATCAGGCCTCATGTTGAATAACCACTTTTTAAACCCTCAGTGTGACCAAAATTGCCATTTTTACGGAATTTTGCTTACTCAAAAGCTTCAATTTTGACCAATTTCAGGCACAGAAATGACTTTAAACACACTTATTTTAGTTGAAAAAGTAATAATTCACATCCAACAGTCATTTAAATTCAAAAGATTAAATGTTAAAATGTCTTCGATATTGACCATTTTTTGAACGTTCGACTGCTCTGGGGTCATCGTTTTTCATCAGAAAATTGATTTTTTGGACTCTACCAAAAATGATTCAAAAAGTCATTTGAATCGGGCCTCATGTTGAATAACCTCTTTTTAAACCCTCACAGTGACCAAAATTGCCATTTTTACAGAGTTTTGCTTACTCAGAAACTTCACTTTTGACCAATTTCAGGCACAGAAATGACTTTAAACACACTTATTTTCGTTGACAAAGTAATAATTCACATCCAACCGTCATTTAAAGTCAAAAGATTAAATGTTAAAATTTCATCAATATTGACCATTTTTTGAACGTTCGACTGGTCCGGGGGCATCGTTTTTCATCAGAAAATAAATTTTTGGGACTCCACCAAAAATGATTCAAAATGTCATTTGGATCGGGCCTCATGTTGAATAACCACTTTTTAAACCCTCACAGTGACCAAAATTGCCATTTTTACAGAGTTTTGCTTACTCAGAAGCTTCACTTTTGACCAATTTCAGGCACAGAAATGACTTTAAACACACTTTTTTTCAATGAAAAAGTAATAATTCACATCCAACCGTCATTTAAAGTCAAAAGATTAAATGTTATAATTTCATCAATATTGACCATTTTCTTAACGTTCGACTGGTCCGGGGTCATCGATTTTTCGTCAGAAAATTCACATCCAACCATCATTTAAAGTCAAAAGATTAAATGATAACATTTCATCAATATTGACCATTCTTTGAATGTTTGACTGGTCTGGGGTCATCGTTTTTCATCATAAAATTGATTTTTAGGACTCTACCAAAAATGATTCAAAATGCTATTTGGATCAGGCCTCATGTTGAATAACCACTTTTTAAACCCTCAGTGTGATCAAAATTGCCATTTTTACGGAATTTTGCTTACTCAGAAGCTTCACTTTTGACCAATTTCAGGCACAGAAATGACTTTAAACACACTTATTTTCGTTGACAAAGTAATAATTCACATCCAACCGTCATTTAAAGTCAAAAGATTAAATGCTAAAATGTCATCAATATTGACCATTTTTTGAACGTTTGACTGGCCCGGGGGCATCGTTTTTCATCAGAAAATTGATTTTGTGGACTCCACCAAAAATGATTCAAAATGTCATTTGGATCGGGCCTCATGTTGAATAACCACTTTTTAAACCCTCACAGTGACCAAAATTGCCATTTTTACAGAGTTTTGCTTACTCAAAAGTCTCAATTTTGACGAATTTCGGGCACAGAAATGACTTTAAACACACTTATTTTCGTTGAAAAAGTAATAATTCACATCCAACCGTCATTTAAAGTCAAAAGAATAAATGTTATAATTTCATCAATATTGACCATTTTCTTAACGTTCGACTGGTCCAGGGTCACCGATTTTTCGTCAGAAAATTCACATCCAACCATCATTTAAAGTCAAAAGATTAAATGATAACATTTCATCAATATTGACCATTCTTTGAACTTTTGACTGGTCTGGGGTCATTGTTTTTCATCATAAAATTGATTTTTAGGACTCTACCAAAAATGATTCAAAATGTCATTTGGATCAGGCCTCATGTTGAATAACCACTTTTTAAACCCTCAGTGTGACCAAAATTGCCATTTTTACGGAATTTTGCTTACTCAAAAGCTTCAATTTTGACCAATTTCAGGCACAGAAATGACTTTAAACACACTTATTTTAGTTGAAAAAGTAATAATTCACATCCAACCGTCATTTAAAGTCAAAAGATTAAATGTTAAAATTTCATCAATATTGACCATTTTTTGAACGTTCGACTGGTCCGGGGGCATCGTTTTTCATCAGAAAATACATTTTTGGGACTCCACCAAAAATGATTCAAAATGTCATTTGGATCGGGCCTCATGTTGAATAACCACTTTTTAAAACCCTCACAGTGACCAAAATTACCATTTTTACAGAGTTTTGCTTACTCAAAAGCTTCAATTTTTAGCCAATTTCAGGCACAGAAATGACTTTAAACACACTTATTTTTGCTGTAAAAGTAATAATTCACATCCAACCGTCATTTAAAGTCAAAAGATTAAATGTTAAAATGTCATCAATATTGACCATTTTTTGAACGTTTGACTGGTCTGGGGTCATCGTTTTTCATCATAAAATTGATTTTTAGGACTCTACCATAAACGATTCAAAATGTCATTTGGATCAGGCCTCATGTTGAATAACCACTTTTTAAACCCTCACATTGACCAAAATTGCCATTTTTATGGAGTTTTGCTTACTCAAAAGCTTCAATTTTGACCAATTTCAGGCACAGAAATGACTTAAACACATTTATTTTAGTTGAAAAAGTAACAATTCACATCCAACAGTCATTTAAAGTCAAAAGATTAAATGTTAAAATTTCTTCAATATTGACCATTTTTTGAACGTTCGACTGGTCCGGGGTCATCGATTTTTCGTCAGAAAATTCACATCCAACCATCATTTAAAGTCAAAAGATTAAATGATAACATTTCATCAATATTGACCATTCTTTGAACGTTTGACTGGTCTGGGGTCATCGTTTTTCATCATAAAATTGATTTTTAGGACTCTACCAAAAATGATTCAAAATGTCATTTGGATCAGGCCTCATGTTGAATAACCACTTTTTAAACCCTCAGTGTGACCAAAATTGCCATTTTTACGGAATTTTGCTTACTCAAAAGCTTCAATTTTGACCAATTTCAGGCACAGAAATGACTTTAAACACACTTATTATAGTTGAAAAAGTAATAATTCACATCCAACAGTCATTTAAATTCAAAAGATTAAATGTTAAAATGTCTTCGATATTGACCATTTTTTGAACGTTCGACTGCTCTGGGGTCATCGTTTTTCATCAGAAAATTGATTTTTTGGACTCTACCAAAAATGATTCAAAAAGTCATTTGAATCGGGCCTCATGTTGAATAACCTCTTTTTAAACCCTCACAGTGACCAAAATTGCCATTTTTACAGAGTTTTGCTTACTCAGAAACTTCACTTTTGACCAATTTCAGGCACAGAAATGACTTTAAACACACTTATTTTCGTTGACAAAGTAATAATTCACATCCAACCGTCATTTAAAGTCAAAAGATTAAATGTTAAAATTTCATCAATATTGACCATTTTTTGAACGTTCGACTGGTCCGGGGGCATCGTTTTTCATCAGAAAATAAATTTTTGGGACTCCACCAAAAATGATTCAAAATGTCATTTGGATCGGGCCTCATGTTGAATAACCACTTTTTAAACCCTCACAGTGACCAAAATTGCCATTTTTACAGAGTTTTGCTTACTCAGAAGCTTCACTTTTGACCAATTTCAGGCACAGAAATGACTTTAAACACACTTTTTTTCGTTGAAAAAGTAATAATTCACATCCAACCGTCATTTAAAGTCAAAAGATTAAATGTTATAATTTCATCAATATTGACCATTTTCTTAACGTTCGACTGGTCCGGGGTCATCGATTTTTCGTCAGAAAATTCACATCCAACCATCATTTAAAGTCAAAAGATTAAATGATAACATTTCATCAATATTGACCATTCTTTGAATGTTTGACTGGTCTGGGGTCATCGTTTTTCATCATAAAATTGATTTTTAGGACTCTACCAAAAATGATTCAAAATGCTATTTGGATCAGGCCTCATGTTGAATAACCACTTTTTAAACCCTCAGTGTGACCAAAATTGCCATTTTTACGGAATTTTGCTTACTCAAAGCTTCAATTTTGACCAATTTCAGGCACAGAAATGACTTTAAACACACTTATTTTAGTTGAAAAAGTAATAATTCACATCCAACAGTCATTTAAAGTCAAAAGATTAAATGTTAAAATTTCTTCAATATTGACCATTTTTTGAACGTTCGACTGGTCCGGGGTCATCGTTTTTCATCAGAAAATTCATTTTTTGGACTCTACCAAAAATGATTCAAAATGTCATTTGGATCGGGCCTCATGTTGAATAACCACTTTTTAAACCCTCACATTGACCAAAATTGCCATTTTTACAGAGTTTGCTTACCCAGAAGCTTCAATTTTGACCAATTTCAGGCACAGAAATGACTTTAAACACACTTATTTTAGTTGAAAAAGTAATAATTCACATCCAACCGTCATTTAAAGTCAAAAGATTAAATGTTAAAATATCATCAATATTGACCATTTTTTGAACGTTTGACTGGTCCGGGGTCATCGTTTTTCATCATAAAATAGATTTTTTGGACTCTACCAAAAATGATTCAAAATGTCATTTGGATCAGGCCTCATGTTAAATAACCACTTTTTAAACCCTCGGAGTGACCAAAATTAAAATTTTTACGGAGTTTTGCTTACTCAAAAGTTTCCATTTTGACGAATTTCAGGCACAGAATTGACTTTAAACACACTTATTTTCGTTGAAAAAGTAATAATTCACATCCAACCGTCATTTAAAGTCAAAAGATTAAATGTTATAATTTCATCAATATTGACCATTTTCTTAACGTTCGACTGGTCCGGGGTCATCGATTTTTCGTCAGAAAATTCACATCCAACCATCATTTAAAGTCAAAAGATTAAATGATAACATTTCATCAATATTGACCATTCTTTGAACGTTTGACTGGTCTGGGGTCATCGTTTTTCATCATAAAATTGATTTTTAGGACTCTACCAAAAATGATGCAAAATGTCATTTGGATCAGGCCTCATGTTGAATAACCACTTTTTAAACCCTCAGTGTGACCAAAATTGCCATTTTTACGGAATTTTGCTTACTCAAAAGCTTCAATTTTGACCAATTTCAGGCACAGAAATGACTTTAAACACACTTATTTTCGTTGAAAAAGTAATAATTCACATCCAACAGTCATTTAAATTCAAAAGATTAAATGTTAAAATTTCTTCAATATTGACCATTTTTTGAACGTTCGACTGGTCCGGGGTCATCGTTTTTCATCAGAAAATTAATTTTTTTTGGACTCTACCAAAAATGATTCAAAATGTCATTTGGATCGGGCCTCATGTTGAATAACCACTTTTTAAACCCTCACATTGACCAAAATTGCCATTTTTACTGAGTTTGCTTACCCAGAAGCTTCAATTTTGACCAATTTCAGGCACAGAAATGACTTTAAACACACTTATTTTAGTTGAAAAAGTAATAATTCACATCCAACCGTCATTTAAAGTCAAAAGATTAAATGTTAAAATATCATCAATATTGACCATTTTTTGAACGTTCGACTGGTCCCGGGGCATCGTTTTTCATCAGAAAATAAATTTTTGGGACTCCGGCAAAAATGATTCAAAATGTCATTTGGATCGGGCCTCATGTTGAATAACCACTTTTTAAAACCCTCACAGTGACCAAAATTACCATTTTAACAGAGTTTTGCTTACTCAAAATCTTCAATTTTTAGCCAATTTCAGGCACAGAAATGACTTTAAACACACTTATTTTTGCTGTAAAAGTAATGATTCACATCCAACCGTCATTTAAAGTCAAAAGATTAAATGTTAAAATGTCATCAATATTGACCATTTTTTGAACGTTTGACTGGTCTGGGGTCATCGTTTTTCATCCTAAAATTGATTTTTAGGACTCTACCATAAATGATTCAAAATGTCATTTGGATCGGGCCTCATGTTGAATAACCACTTTTTAAACCCTCACAGTGACGAAAATTGCCATTTTTACAGAGTTTTGCTTACTCAAAAGTTTCAATTTTGACGAATTTCGGGCACAGAAATGACTTTAAACACACTTATTTTCGTTGAAAAAGTAATAATTCACATCCAACCGTCATTTAAAGTCAAAAGAATAAATGTTATAATTTCATCAATATTGACCATTTTCTTAACGTTCGACTGGTCCGGGGTCACCGATTTTTCATCAGAAAATTCACATCCAACCATCATTTAAAGTCAAAAGATTAAATGATAACATTTCATCAATATTGACCATTCTTTGAACGTTTGACTGGTCTGGGGTCATCGTTTTTCATCATAAAATTGATTTTTAGGACTCTACCAAAAATGATTCAAAATGTCATTTGGATCAGGCCTCATGTTGAATAACCACTTTTTAAACCCTCAGTATGACCAAAATTGCCATTTTTACGGAATTTTGCTTACTCAAAAGCTTCAATTTTGACCAATTTCAGGAACAGAAATGACTTTAAACACACTTATTTTCGTTGAAAAAGTAATAATTCACATCCAACAGTCATTTAAATTCAAAAGATTAAATGTTAAAATTTCTTCAATATTGACCATTTTTTTAACGTTCGACTGGTCCGGGGTCATCGTTTTTCATCAGATAATTGATTTTTTGGACTCCACCAAAAATGATTCAAAATGTCATTTGGATCGGGCCTCATGTTGAATAACCACTTTTTAAACCCTCACAGTGACCAAAATTGCCACTTTTTACAGAGTTTTGCCTACTCAAAAGTTTCAATTTTGATGAATTTCAGGCACAGAAATGTCTTTAAACACACTTATTTTCGTTTAAAAAGTAATAATTCACATCCAACCGTCATTTAAAGTCAAAAGATTAAATGTTAAAATGTCATCAATATTGACCATTTTTTGAACGTTTGACTGGTCTGGGGTCATCGTTTTTCATCATAAAATTGATTTTTAGGACTCTACCATAAACTATTCAAAATGTCATTTGGATCAGGCCTCATGTTGAATAACCACTTTTTAAACCCTCACATTGACCAAAATTGCCATTTTTATGGAGTTTTGCTTACTCAAAAGCTTCAATTTTGACCAATTTCAGGCACAGAAATGACTTAAACACACTTATTTTAGTTGAAAAAGTAACAATTCACATCCAACAGTCATTTAAAGTCAAAAGATTAAATGTTAAAATTTCTTCAATATTGACCATTTTTTGAACGTTCGACTGGTCCGGGGTCATCGTTTTTAATCAGAAAATTGATTTTTTGGACTCTACCTAAATGATTCAAAATGTCATTTGGATCGGACCTCATGTTGAATAACCACTTTTTAAACCCTCACATTGACCAAAATTGCCATTATTACAGAGTTTGCTTACCCAGAAGCTTTAATTTTGACCAATTTCAGGCACAGAAATGACTTTAAACACACTTATTTTAGTTGAAAAAGTAATAATTCACATCCAACCGTCATTTAAAGTCAAAAGATTAAATGTTAAAATATCGTCAATATTGACCATTTTTGGAACGTTTGACTGGCCCGGGGTCATCGTTTTTCATCATAAAATAGATTTTTTGGACTCTACCAAAAATGATTCAAAATGTCATTTGGATCAGGCCTCATGTTAAATAACTACTTTTTAAACCCTCAGAGTGACCAAAATTACAATTTTTACGGAGTTTTGCTTACTCAAAAGTTTCCATTTTGACGAATTTCAGGCACAGAATTGACTTTAAACACACTTATTTTGGTTAATAAAAGTAATAATTCACATCCAACCGTCATTTAAAGTCAAAAGATTAAATGTTATAATTTCATCAATATTGACCATTTTCTTAACGTTCGACTGGTCCGGGGTCATCGATTTTTCGTCAGAAAATTCACATCCAACCATCATTTAAAGTCAAAAGATTAAATGATAACATTTCATCAATATTGACCATTCTTTGAACGTTTGACTGGTCTGGGGTCATCGTTTTTCATCATAAAATTGATTTTTAGGACTCTACCAAAAATGATTCAAAATGTCATTTGGATCAGGCCTCATGTTGAATAACCACTTTTTAAACTCTCAGTGTGACCAAAATTGCCATTTTTACGGAATTTTGCTTACTCAAAAGCTTCAATTTTGACCAATTTCAGGCACAGAAATGACTTTAAACACACTTATTTTAGTTGAAAAAGTAATAATTCACATCCAACAGTCATTTAAATTCAAAAGATTAAATGTTAAAATGTCTTCAATATTGACCATTTTTTGAACGTTCGACTGCTCCGGGGTCATCGTTTTTCATCAGAAAATTGATTTTTTGGACTCTACCAAAAATGATTCAAAAAGTCATTTGAATCGGGCCTCACTTTGAATAACCACTTTTTAAACCCTCCCAGTGACCAAAATTGCCATTTTTACAGAGTTTTGCTTACTCAGAAGCTTCACTTTTGACCAATTTCAGGCACAGAAATGACTTTAAACACACTTATTTTCATTGACAAAGTAATAATTCACATCCAACCGTCATTTAAAGTCAAAAGATTAAATGTTAAAATTTCATCAATATTGACCATTTTTTGAACGTTCGACTGGTCCGGGGGCATCGTTTTTCATCAGAAAATAAATTTTTGGGACTCCACCAAAAATGATTCAAAATGTCATTTGGATCGGGCCTCATGTTGAATAACCACTTTTTAAACCCTCACAGTGACCAAAATTGCCATTTTTACAGAGTTTTGCTTACTCAGAAGCTTCACTTTTGACCAATTTCAGGCACAGAAATGACTTTAAACACACTTATTTTCGTTGACAAAGTAATAATTCACATCCAACCGTCATTTAAAGTCAAAAGATTAAATGTTAAAATGTCATCAATATTGACCATTTTTTGAACGTTCGACTGCTCCGGGGGCATCGTTTTTCATCAGAAAATTGATTTTGTGGACTCCACCAAAAATGATTCAAAATGTCATTTGGATCGGGCCTCATGTTGAATAACCACTTTTTAAACCCTCACAGTGACCAAAATTGCCATTTTTACAGAGTTTTGCTTACTCAAAAGTTTCAATTTTGACGAATTTCGGGCACAGAAATGACTTTAAACACACTTATTTTCGTTGAAAAAGTAATAATTCACATCCAACCGTCATTTAAAGTCAAAAGAATAAATGTTATAATTTCATCAATATTGACCATTTTCTTAACGTTCGACTGGTCCAGGGTCACCGATTTTTCGTCAGAAAATTCACATCCAACCATCATTTAAAGTCAAAAGATTAAATGATAACATTTCATCAATATTGACCATTCTCTGAACGTTTGACTGGTCTGGGGTCATCGTTTTTCATCATAAAATTGATTTTTAGGACTCTACCAAAAATGATTCAAAATGTCATTTGGATCAGGCCTCATGTTGAATAACCACTTTTTAAACCCTCAGTGTGACCAAAATTGCCATTTTTACGGAATTTTGCTTACTCAAAAGCTTCAATTTTGACCAATTTCAGGAACAGAAATGACTTTAAACACACTTATTTTAGTTGAAAAAGTAATAATTCACATCCAACCGTCATTTAAAGTCAAAAGATTAAATGTTAAAATATCATCAATATTGACCATTTTTTGAACGTTCGACAGGTCCCGGGGCATCGTTTTTCATCAGAAAATAAATTTTTGGGACTCCACCAAAAATGATTCAAAATGTCATTTGGATCGGGCCTCATGTTGAGTAACCACTTTTTAAAACCCTCAAAGTGACCAAAATTACCATTTTAACAGAGTTTTGCTTACTCAAAATCTTCAATTTTTAGCCAATTTCAGGCACAGAAATGACTTTAAACACACTTATTTTTGCTGTAAAAGTAATGATTCACATCCAACCGTCATTTAAAGTCAAAAGATTAAATGTTAAAATGTCATCAATATTGACCATTTTTTGAACGTTTGACTGGTCTGGGGTCATCGTTTTTCATCCTAAAATTGATTTTTAGGACTCTACCATAAATGATTCAAAATGTCATTTGGATCGGGCCTCATGTTGAATAACCACTTTTTAAACCCTCACAGTGACGAAAATTGCCATTTTTACAGAGTTTTGCTTACTCAAAAGTTTCAATTTTGACAAATTTCGGGCACAGAAATGACTTTAAACACACTTATTTTCGTTGAAAAAGTAATAATTCACATCCAACCGTCATTTAAAGTCAAAAGAATAAATGTTATAATTTCATCAATATTGACCATTTTCTTAACGTTCGACTGGTCCGGGGTCACCGATTTTTCGTCAGAAAATTCACATCCAACCATCATTTAAAGTCAAAAGATTAAATGATAACATTTCATCAATATTGACCATTCTTTGAACGTTTGACTGGTCTGGGGTCATCGTTTTTCATCATAAAATTGATTTTTAGGACTCTACCAAAAATGATTCAAAATGTCATTTGGATCAGGCCTCATGTTGAATAACCACTTTTTAAACCCTCAGTGTGACCAAAATTGCCATTTTTACGGAATTTTGCTTACTCAAAAGCTTCAATTTTGACCAATTTCAGGAACAGAAATGACTTTAAACACACTTATTTTCGTTGACAAAGTAATAATTCACATCCAACCGTCATTTAAAGTCAAAAGATTAAATGTTAAAATTTCATCAATATTGACCATTTTTTGAACGTTCGACTGGTCCGGGGGCATCGTTTTTCATCAGAAAATAAATTTTTGGGACTCCACCAAAAATGATTCAAAATGTCATTTGGATCGGGCCTCATGTTGAATAACCACTTTTTAAACCCTCACAGTGACCAAAATTGCCATTTTTACAGAGTTTTGCTTACTCAGAAGCTTCACTTTTGACCAATTTCAGGCACAGAAATGACTTTAAACACACTTATTTTCGTTGACAAAGTAATAATTCACATCCAACCGTCATTTAAAGTCAAAAGATTAAATGTTAAAATGTCATCAATATTGACCATTTTTTGAACGTTCGACTGGTCCGGGGGCATCGTTTTTCATCAGAAAATTGATTTTGTGGACTCCACCAAAAATGATTCAAAATGTCATTTGGATCGGGCCTCATGTTGAATAACCACTTTTTAAACCCTCACAGTGACCAAAATTGCCATTTTTACAGAGTTTTGCTTACTCAAAATTTTCAATTTTGACGAATTTCGGGCACAGAAATGACTTTAAACACACTTATTTTCGTTGAAAAAGTAATAATTCACATCCAACCGTCATTTAAAGTCAAAAGAATAAATGTTATAATTTTATCAATATTGACCATTTTCTTAACGTTCGACTGGTCCAGGGTCACCGATTTTTCGTCAGAAAATTCACATCCAACCATCATTTAAAGTCAAAAGATTAAATGATAACATTTCATCAATATTGACCATTCTTTGAACGTTTGACTGGTCTGGGGTCATCGTTTTTCATCATAAAATTGATTTTTAGGACTCTACCAAAAATGATTCAAAATGTCATTTGGATCAGGCCTCATGTTGAATAACCACTTTTTAAACCCTCAGTGTGAGCAAAATTGCCATTTTTACGGAATTTTGCTTACTCAAAAGCTTCAATTTTGACCAATTTCAGGCACAGAAATGACTTTAAACACACGTATTTTAGTTGAAAAAGTAATAATTCACATCCAACCGTCATTTAAAGTCAAAAGATTAAATGTTAAAATTTCATCAATATTGACCATTTTTTGAACGTTCGACTGGTCCGGGGGCATCGTTTTTCATCCGAAAATACATTTTTGGGACTCCACCAAAAATGATTCAAAATGTCATTTGGATCGGGCCTCATGTTGAATAACCACTTTTTAAAACCCTCACAGTGACCAAAATTACCATTTTTACAGAGTTTTGCTTACTCAAAAGCTCCAATTTTTAGCCAATTTCAGGCACAGAGATGACTTTAAACACACTTATTTTTGCTGTAAAAGTAATAATTCACATCCAACCGTCATTTAAAGTCAAAAGATTAAATGTTAAAATTTCATCAATATTGACAATTTTTTGAACGTTCGACTGGTCCGGGGTCATCGTTTTTCATCAGATAATTGATTTTTTGGACTCCACCAAAAATGATTCAAAATGTCATTTGGATCGGGCCTCATGTTGAATAACCACTTTTTAAACCCTCACAGTGGCCAAAATTGCCCTTTTTACAGAGTTTTGCCTACTCAAAAGTTTCAATTTTGATGAATTTCAGGCACAGAAATGTCTTTAAACACACTTATTTTCGTTGAAAAAGTAACAATTCACATCCAACAGTCATTTAAAGTCAAAAGATTAAATGTTAAAATTTCTTCAATATTGACCATTTTTTGAACGTTCGACTGGTCCGGGGTCATCGTTTTTCATCAGAAAATTGATTTTTTGGACTCTACCAAAAATGATTCAAAATGTCATTCGGATCGGGCCTCATGTTGAATAACCTCTTTTTAAACCCTCACATTGACCAAAATTGCCATTTTTACAGAGTTTGCTTACCCAGAAGCTTCAATTTTGACCA
This sequence comes from Lissotriton vulgaris, assembly GCF_964263255.1. NCBI lineage: Eukaryota > Metazoa > Chordata > Amphibia > Caudata > Salamandridae > Lissotriton > Lissotriton vulgaris. The sequence continues at coordinate 582,196 of NW_028240817.1, read as the reverse complement.
ATTTCAGGCACAGAATTGACTTTAAACACACTTATTTTAGTTGAAAAAGTAATAATTCACATCCAACCGTCATTTAAAGTCAAAAGATTAAATGTTATAATTTCATCAATATTGACCATTTCTTAACGTTCGACTGGTCCGGGGTCATCGATTTTTCGTCAGAAATTCACATCCAACCATCATTTAAAGTCAAAAGATTAAATGATAACATTTCATCAATATTGACCATTCTTTGAACGTTTGACTGGTCTGGGGTCATAATTTTTCATCATAAAATTGATTTTTAGGACTCTACCAAAAATGATTCAAAATGTCATTTGGATCAGGCCTCATGTTGAATAACCACTTTTTAAACCCTCAGTGTGACCAAAATTGCCATTTTTACGGAATTTTGCTTACTCAAAAGCTTCAATTTTGACCAATTTCAGGCACAGAAATGACTTTAAACACACTTATTTTAGTTGAAAAAGTAATAATTCACATCCAACAGTCATTTAAATTCAAAAGATTAAATGTTAAAATGTCTTCAATATTGACCATTTTTTGAACGTTCGACTGCTCTGGGGTCATCGTTTTTCATCAGAAAATTGATTTTTTGGACTCTACCAAAAATGATTCAAAAAGTCATTTGAATCGGGCCTCATGTTGAATAACCTCTTTTTAAACCCTCACAGTGACCAAAATTGCCATTTTTACTGAGTTTTGCTTACTCAGAAACTTCACTTTTGACCAATTTCAGGCACAGAAATGACTTTAAACACACTTATTTTCGTTGACAAAGTAATAATTCACATCCAACCGTCATTTAAAGTCAAAAGATTAAATGTTAAAATTTCATCAATATTGACCATTTTTTGAACGTTTTACTGGTCCGGGGGCATCGTTTTTCATCAGAAAATAAATTTTTGGGACTCCACCAAAAATGATTCAAAATGTCATTTGGATCGGGCCTCATGTTGAATAACCACTTTTTAAACCCTCACAGTGACCAAAATTGCCATTTTTACAGAGTTTTGCTTACTCAGAAGCTTCACTTTTGACCAATTTCAGGCACAGAAATGACTTTAAACACACTTTTTTTCAATGAAAAAGTAATAATTCACATCCAACCGTCATTTAAAGTCAAAAGATTAAATGTTATAATTTCATCAATATTGACCATCTTCTTAACGTTCGACTGGTCCGGGGTCATCGATTTTTCGTCAGAAAATTCACATCCAACCATCATTTAAAGTCAAAAGATTAAATGATAACATTTCATCAATATTGACCATTCTTTGAATGTTTGACTGGCACGATCTGCTGACCTAAAAGATACCACTGGGTTCTGGAAGGAGGTAAAGGAAATAAGATCCATCGGTTCAACTCTGACCGAAATCAATTGCAATATTACTGGTCCCACATGGGTTGCTCATTTTGGTAAAATCTATGCAACACCAGATAATCCTCCTTTACTGTTACCCCCTCCACACCCAATGTCTATTTCCACATCTGAGGTACTTGATGCCATTTTAGAAAGCGCCGGGAATAAAGCGCCCGGATCTGACGGGCTCTCTATAGACCAGCTAAAATGTGAGCCAGATTTTTGGGCCCCATTGCTGTGCAATGTTTTTAACAACTTAACTGAAGGGGAAATCCCGGAAACATGGTCACGTAGTATTATTGTTCCTATTTTTAAAAAGGGTGACAGGCTGGACCCTGGGTGTTACCGCCCAATTTCTTTAATAGATAATACTTTAAAAGTTTTGGGACGGATCTTATTTAAAAGGATAAGAACATGGACTGATGAGAACAACATCCTACATCCGAGCCAGTTCGGGTTCCGTAGTAGCGTCGGAACGGTGGAACAATGCCTGAACCTACACTTGATCATGGCAAAATATAATATCGCAAAGAAATCCCCTTTATACTTTGGTTTTATGGATCTGAGCTCGGCTTTTGATTTTGTTAACCGTTCCCGGCTTTGGTCTACCCTTCTTGAATATGGTTTAGATGACCATCTGGTACATTTTTTAGCTTTTTTACATCATGATCTTAAAGCTTGTGTACGTGTGAATCAACTGGGTGAAGTTTCTGATGATATTAGTATTGGTAGGGGGGTCAGACAAGGGTGCGTGCTGGCTCCTCTTCTGTTTATTTTGTATATCAATAAGCTAAGCAGCACTTTGAGCACCTTAACTAGTGATGTGCCTTACATCAATGGAGTCCCTATACCCACCCTCCTTTATGCGGATGATGCGGTCCTGATGGGCCGCACCCCAAAGGCACTCCGTATTTTAATTTCAGGTTTTGTCCTTTTTATGGCCGATTTAGGCCTAACAACTAACTTTAAAAAATCATTAATCATGAGCTGTGGTCCAAAAAATCACAAAATTCCCCAGATCATTTCAGGGTCAAATGTTTTAAAAAGCACCAGCACTTTTCCCTATTTAGGGCTGCTATTTTCAAATAGTGGTACGTGGCATGCACATGTTTCTTATGCCAGGAACAAGTTGGGCAAGGCTATTAATTGTGTAACCTCCTTGAGACAGCCCAACCAAGCCGATGTAATAACTCCCCTGGTTAAGATATACCAAACCCAATGTATGCCAACCGGCACTTACGGCGCTGAGGTTTGGGGTTATACCAACTGTTCCCCTATTCAATTAGAAGAGAATAGATTTTGTCGTAAGGTATTGGGGGGGGTTATCTGTTCTTCAAACTATGTATGCCATAACGAACTAAATATCCCTTACATAGAGGACTTTGTGAGATCCAGACCGGCACTATTCTGGATAAAGATTTGGAACAACATGGCTGCTACATTGACCCGTGAAATTATTTTGGATTGTCTAAAGTGTGACAGGGGTCATCATATACCATGGCTAAAAGCAGTAAAAGAGTGCCTTGCAAGTGTGGGTTTGGTTTCTCTGTTCACATCACCAAACCTAATAAACCGCTCCCATAAGACCATCATTTCAAGGGCATTGTATGACCTATATAGAGAAGAGCGTGATAGAAAGAACCTGACTAAATGCACGGTTGTAAAATATTTGGCCTATTCTGAACCACATGCCAAAAAACCTGGCCCACCGTATAGATATTTGTGTTTGCATCTTGGTAGATGGGTAAGGGGTTTACTGTTTCGTTTCCGAGACGGGAGTATAGTTAATCTATTGAACTTCCCGATGGGATATAATAAACATCTCGAAACCTTAAATTGTCCCTGTAACCCTGACATGAAGCAAAGTCTCATGCATTTCTTGTTCTTTTGTGGTTTCTATAAAAAATTCACTGCACATTTTCTTATGCCGTATTGTAAGAAAAACGGACTAACTAATTTTAAATTGGCACTCCGTTCCTTTTTGGTACTGGGATCAGACGAAGTCATCTTTAGGATGAGTTGTTTCCTCAAAGCTGCTGTCAGATCGAGAAACACCCTTAACATTGATGTATAAACTACTGCACACTGCACTTTCCATTTTGCACTTTTTGATAAAAGTTTTATTCTTTTTGTATATGGAAAATTACGTGTAAATAGATAAAAGTATAACCTTATGACGTCCATTCCCCTTTTTTATAATGGTTTAATAATGGTCTTAATATCGTGTTTTAATAGTGCTTTTAAAGTGTTTTTAAATAATATTGTAAGATATTCTCTTCTTTTATAAAAACCCAAAGATCTACTACTATGAAGAGACATATGTTGTATAGCTGGGACATTGTAAATGGATTTTGATTTTGCTCGTTTGTTCTCGGATAATTCTCCAATTGTAACTATTGAGCTGAACTGATTGAATGTTTTTAAAAATGTATTGTGTTTTTTGTCTGTACTTTTATGGATGTTATTTTACTCCGAATAAAGATCTTTTGACTTGACTTGACTTGAATGTTTGACTGGTCTGGGGTCATCGTTTTTCATCATAAAATTGATTTTTAGGACTCTACCAAAAATGATTCAAAATGCTATTTGGATCAGGCCTCATGTTGAATAACCACTTTTTAAACCCTCAGTGTGACCAAAATTGCCATTTTTACGGAATTTTGCTTACTCAGAAGCTTCACTTTTGACCAATTTCAGGCACAGAAATGACTTTAAACACACTTATTTTCGTTGACAAAGTAATAATTCACATCCAACCGTCATTTAAAGTCAAAAGATTAAATGCTAAAATGTCATCAATATTGACCATTTTTTGAACGTTCGACTGGTCCGGGGGCATCGTTTTTCATCAGAAAATTGATTTTGTGGACTCCACCAAAAATGATTCAAAATGTCATTTGGATCGGGCCTCATGTTGAATAACCACTTTTTAAACCCTCACAGTGACCAAAATTGCCATTTTTACAGAGTTTTGCTTACTCAAAAGTCTCAATTTTGACGAATTTCGGGCACAGAAATGACTTTAAACACACTTATTTTCGTTGAAAAAGTAATATTTCACATCCAACCGTCATTTAAAGTCAAAAGAATAAATGTTATAATTTCATCAATATTGACCATTTTCTTAACGTTCGACTGGTCCAGGGTCACCGATTTTTCGTCAGAAAATTCACATCCAACCATCATTTAAAGTCAAAAGATTAAATGATAACATTTCATCAATATTGACCATTCTTTGAACGTTTGACTGGTCTGGGGTCATTGTTTTTCATCATAAAACTGATTTTTAGGACTCTACCAAAAATGATTCAAAATGTCATTTGGATCAGGCCTCATGTTGAATAACCACTTTTTAAACCCTCAGTGTGACCAAAATTGCCATTTTTACGGAATTTTGCTTACTCAAAAGCTTCAATTTTGACCAATTTCAGGCACAGAAATGACTTTAAACACACTTATTTTAGTTGAAAAAGTAATAATTCACATCCAACCGTCATTTAAAGTCAAAAGATTAAATGTTAAAATTTCATCAATATTGACCATTTTTTGAACGTTCGACTGGTCCGGGGTCATCGATTTTTCGTCAGAAAATTCACATCCAACCATCATTTAAAGTCAAAAGATTAAATGATAACATTTCATCAATATTGACCATTCTTTGAACGTTTGACTGGTCTGGGGTCATCGTTTTTCATCATAAAATTGATTTTTAGGACTCTACCAAAAATGATTCAAAATGTCATTTGGATCAGGCCTCATGTTGAATAACCACTTTTTAAACCCTCAGTGTGACCAAAATTGCCATTTTTACGGAATTTTGCTTACTCAAAAGCTTCAATTTTGACCAATTTCAGGCACAGAAGTGACTTTAAACACACTTATTTTAGTTGAAAAAGTAATAATTCACATCCAACAGTCATTTAAATTCAAAAGATTAAATGTTAAAATGTCTTCGATATTGACCACTTTTTGAACGTTCGACTGCTCTGGGGTCATCGTTTTTCATCAGAAAATTGATTTTTTGGACTCTACCAAAAATGATTCAAAAAGTCATTTGAATCGGGCCTCATGTTGAATAACCTCTTTTTAAACCCTCACAGTGACCAAAATTGCCATTTTTACAGAGTTTTGCTTACTCAGAAACTTCACTTTTGACCAATTTCAGGCACAGAAATGACTTTAAACACACTTATTTTCGTTGACAAAGTAATAATTCACATCCAACTGTCATTTAAAGTCAAAAGATTAAATGTTAAAATTTCATCAATATTGACCATTTTTTGAACGTTCGACTGGTCCGGGGGCATCGTTTTTCATCAGAAAATAAATTTTTGGGACTCCACCAAAAATGATTCAAAATGTCATTTGGATCGGGCCTCATGTTGAATAACCACTTTTTAAACCCTCACAGTGACCAAAATTGCCATTTTTACAGAGTTTTGCTTACTCAGAAGCTTCACTTTTGACCAATTTCAGGCACAGAAATGACTTTAAACACCCTTTTTTTCGTTGAAAAAGTAATAATTCACATCCAACCGTCATTTAAAGTCAAAAGATTAAATGTTATAATTTCATCAATATTGACCATTTTCTTAACGTTCGACTGGTCCGGGGTCATCGATTTTTCGTCAGAAAATTCACATCCAACCATCATTTAAAGTCAAAAGATTAAATGATAACATTTCATCAATATTGACCATTCTTTGAATGTTTGACTGGTCTGGGGTCATCGTTTTTCATCATAAAATTGATTTTTAGGACTCTACCAAAAATGATTCAAAATGCTATTTGGATCAGGCCTCATGTTGAATAACCACTTTTTAAACCCTCAGTGTGACCAAAATTGCCATTTTTACGGAATTTTGCTTACTCAAAGCTTCAATTTTGACCAATTTCAGGCACAGAAATGACTTTAAACACACTTATTTTAGTTGAAAAAGTAATAATTCACATCCAACAGTCATTTAAAGTCAAAAGATTAAATGTTAAAATTTCTTCAATATTGACCATTTTTTGAACGTTCGACTGGTCCGGGGTCATCGTTTTTCATCAGAAAATTCATTTTTTGGACTCTACCAAAAATGATTCAAAATGTCATTTGGATCGGGCCTCATGTTGAATAACCACTTTTTAAACCCTCACATTGACCAAAATTGCCATTTTTACAGAGTTTGCTTACCCAGAAGCTTCAATTTTGACCAATTTCAGGCACAGAAATGACTTTAAACACACTTATTTTAGTTGAAAAAGTAATAATTCACATCCAACCGTCATTTAAAGTCAAAAGATTAAATGTTAAAATATCATCAATATTGACCATTTTTTGAACGTTTGACTGGTCCGGGGTCATCGTTTTTCATCATAAAATAGATTTTTTGGACTCTACCAAAAATGATTCAAAATGTCATTTGGATCAGGCCTCATGTTAAATAACCACTTTTTAAACCCTCGGAGTGACCAAAATTAAAATTTTTACGGAGTTTTGCTTACTCAAAAGTTTCCATTTTGACGAATTTCAGGCACAGAATTGACTTTAAACACACTTATTTTCGTTGAAAAAGTAATAATTCACATCCAACCGTCATTTAAAGTCAAAAGATTAAATGTTATAATTTCATCAATATTGACCATTTTCTTAACGTTCGACTGGTCCGGGGTCATCGATTTTTCGTCAGAAAATTCACATCCAACCATCATTTAAAGTCAAAAGATTAAATGATAACATTTCATCAATATTGACCATTCTTTGAACGTTTGACTGGTCTGGGGTCATCGTTTTTCATCATAAAATTGATTTTTAGGACTCCACCAAAAATGATTCAAAATGTCATTTGGATCGGGCCTCATGTTGAATAACCACTTTTTAAACCCTCACAGTGACGAAAATTGCCATTTTTACAGAGTTTTGCTTACTCAAAAGTTTCAATTTTGACGAATTTCGGGCACAGAAATGACTTTAAACACACTTATTTTCGTTGAAAAAGTAATAATTCACATCCAACCGTCATTTAAAGTCAAAAGAATAAATGTTATAATTTCATCAATATTGACCATTTTCTTAACGTTCGACTGGTCCGGGGTCACGGATTTTTCGTCAGAAAATTCACATCCAACCATCATTTAAAGTCAAAAGATTAAATGATAACATTTCATCAATATTGACCATTCTTTGAACGTTTGACTGGTCTGGGGTCATCGTTTTTCATCAGAAAATTGATTTTTTTGGACTCTACCAAAAATGATTCAAAATGTCATTTGGATCGGGCCTCATGTTGAATAACCACTTTTTAAACCCTCACATTGACCAAAATTGCCATTTTTACTGAGTTTGCTTACCCAGAAGCTTCAATTTTGACCAATTTCAGGCACCAAAATGACTTTAAACACACTTATTTTAGTTGAAAAAGTAATAATTCACATCCAACCGTCAATTAAAGTCAAAAGATTAAATGTTAAAATATCATCAATATTGACCATTTTTTGAACGTTCGACTGGTCCCGGGGCATCGTTTTTCATCAGAAAATAAATTTTTGGGACTCCACCAAAAATGATTCAAAATGTCATTTGGATCGGGCCTCATGTTGAATAACCACTTTTTAAAACCCTCACAGTGACCAAAATTACCATTTTAACAGAGTTTTGCTTACTCAAAATCTTCAATTTTTAGCCAATTTCAGGCACAGAAATGACTTTAAACACACTTATTTTTGCTGTAAAAGTAATGATTCACATCCAACCGTCATTTAAAGTCAAAAGATTAAATGTTAAAATGTCATCAATATTGACCATTTTTTGAACGTTTGACTGGTCTGGGGTCATCGTTTTTCATCCTAAAATTGATTTTTAGGACTCTACCATAAATGATTCAAAATGTCATTTGGATCGGGCCTCATGTTGAATAACCACTTTTTAAACCCTCACAGTGACGAAAATTGCCATTTTTACAGAGTTTTGCTTACTCAAAAGTTTCAATTTTGACGAATTTCGGGCACAGAAATGACTTTAAACACACTTATTTTCGTTGAAAAAGTAATAATTCACATCCAACCGTCATTTAAAGTCAAAAGAATAAATGTTATAATTTCATCAATATTGACCATTTTCTTAACGTTCGACTGGTCCGGGGTCACCGATTTTTCATCAGAAAATTCACATCCAACCATCATTTAAAGTCAAAAGATTAAATGATAACATTTCATCAATATTGACCATTCTTTGAACGTTTGACTGGTCTGGGGTCATCGTTTTTCATCATAAAATTGATTTTTAGGACTCTACCAAAAATGATTCAAAATGTCATTTGGATCAGGCCTCATGTTGAATAACCACTTTTTAAACCCTCAGTATGACCAAAATTGCCATTTTTACGGAATTTTGCTTACTCAAAAGCTTCAATTTTGACCAATTTCAGGAACAGAAATGACTTTAAACACACTTATTTTCGTTGAAAAAGTAATAATTCACATCCAACAGTCATTTAAATTCAAAAGATTAAATGTTAAAATTTCTTCAATATTGACCATTTTTTTAACGTTCGACTGGTCCGGGGTCATCGTTTTTCATCAGATAATTGATTTTTTGGACTCCACCAAAAATGATTCAAAATGTCATTTGGATCGGGCCTCATGTTGAATAACCACTTTTTAAACCCTCACAGTGACCAAAATTGCCACTTTTTACAGAGTTTTGCCTACTCAAAAGTTTCAATTTTGATGAATTTCAGGCACAGAAATGTCTTTAAACACACTTATTTTCGTTTAAAAAGTAATAATTCACATCCAACCGTCATTTAAAGTCAAAAGATTAAATGTTAAAATGTCATCAATATTGACCATTTTTTGAACGTTTGACTGGTCTGGGGTCATCGTTTTTCATCATAAAATTGATTTTTAGGACTCTACCATAAACTATTCAAAATGTCATTTGGATCAGGCCTCATGTTGAATAACCACTTTTTAAACCCTCACATTGACCAACATTGCCATTTTTATGGAGTTTTGCTTACTCAAAAGCTTCAATTTTGACCAATTTCAGGCACAGAAATGACTTAAACACACTTATTTTAGTTGAAAAAGTAACAATTCACATCCAACAGTCATTTAAAGTCAAAAGATTAAATGTTAAAATTTCTTCAATATTGACCATTTTTTGAACGTTCGACTGGTCCGGGGTCATCGTTTTTAATCAGAAAATTGATTTTTTGGACTCTACCTAAATGATTCAAAATGTCATTTGGATCGGACCTCATGTTGAATAACCACTTTTTAAACCCTCACATTGACCAAAATTGCCATTATTACAGAGTTTGCTTACCCAGAAGCTTCAATTTTGACCAATTTCAGGCACAGAAATGACTTTAAACACACTTATTTTAGTTGAAAAAGTAATAATTCACATCCAACCGTCATTTAAAGTCAAAAGATTAAATGTTAAAATATCGTCAATATTGACCATTTTTGGAACGTTTGACTGGCCCGGGGTCATCGTTTTTCATCATAAAATAGATTTTTTGGACTCTACCAAAAATGATTCAAAATGTCATTTGGATCAGGCCTCATGTTAAATAACTACTTTTTAAACCCTCAGAGTGACCAAAATTACAATTTTTACGGAGTTTTGCTTACTCAAAAGTTTCCATTTTGACGAATTTCAGGCACAGAATTGACTTTAAACACACTTATTTTGGTTAATAAAAGTAATAATTCACATCCAACCGTCATTTAAAGTCAAAAGATTAAATGTTATAATTTCATCAATATTGACCATTTTCTTAACGTTCGACTGGTCCGGGGTCATCGATTTTTCGTCAGAAAATTCACATCCAACCATCATTTAAAGTCAAAAGATTAAATGATAACATTTCATCAATATTGACCATTCTTTGAACGTTTGACTGGTCTGGGGTCATCGTTTTTCATCATAAAATTGATTTTTAGGACTCTACCAAAAATGATTCAAAATGTCATTTGGATCAGGCCTCATGTTGAATAACCACTTTTTAAACTCTCAGTGTGACCAAAATTGCCATTTTTACGGAATTTTGCTTACTCAAAAGCTTCAATTTTGACCAATTTCAGGCACAGAAATGACTTTAAACACACTTATTTTAGTTGAAAAAGTAATAATTCACATCCAACAGTCATTTAAATTCAAAAGATTAAATGTTAAAATGTCTTCAATATTGACCATTTTTTGAACGTTCGACTGCTCCGGGGTCATCGTTTTTCATCAGAAAATTGATTTTTTGGACTCTACCAAAAATGATTCAAAAAGTCATTTGAATCGGGCCTCACTTTGAATAACCACTTTTTAAACCCTCCCAGTGACCAAAATTGCAATTTTTACAGAGTTTTGCTTACTCAGAAGCTTCACTTTTGACCAATTTCAGGCACAGAAATGACTTTAAACACACTTATTTTCATTGACAAAGTAATAATTCACATCCAACCGTCATTTAAAGTCAAAAGATTAAATGTTAAAATTTCATCAATATTGACCATTTTTTGAACGTTCGACTGGTCCGGGGGCATCGTTTTTCATCAGAAAATAAATTTTTGGGACTCCACCAAAAATGATTCAAAATGTCATTTGGAACGGGCCTCATGTTGAATAACCACTTTTTAAACCCTCACAGTGACCAAAATTGCCATTTTTACAGAGTTTTGCTTACTCAGAAGCTTCACTTTTGACCAATTTCAGGCACAGAAATGACTTTAAACACACTTATTTTCGTTGACAAAGTAATAATTCACATCCAACCGTCATTTAAAGTCAAAAGATTAAATGTTAAAATGTCATCAATATTGACCATTTTTTGAACGTTCGACTGCTCCGGGGGCATCGTTTTTCATCAGAAAATTGATTTTGTGGACTCCACCAAAAATGATTCAAAATGTCATTTGGATCGGGCCTCATGTTGAATAACCACTTTTTAAACCCTCACAGTGACCAAAATTGCCATTTTTACAGAGTTTTGCTTACTCAAAAGTTTCAATTTTGACGAATTTCGGGCACAGAAATGACTTTAAACACACTTATTTTCGTTGAAAAAGTAATAATTCACATCCAACCGTCATTTAAAGTCAAAAGAATAAATGTTATAATTTCATCAATATTGACCATTTTCTTAACGTTCGACTGGTCCAGGGTCACCGATTTTTCGTCAGAAAATTCACATCCAACCATCATTTAAAGTCAAAAGATTAAATGATAACATTTCATCAATATTGACCATTCTCTGAACGTTTGACTGGTCTGGGGTCATCGTTTTTCATCATAAAATTGATTTTTAGGACTCTACCAAAAATGATTCAAAATGTCATTTGGATCAGGCCTCATGTTGAATAACCACTTTTTAAACCCTCAGTGTGACCAAAATTGCCATTTTTACGGAATTTTGCTTACTCAAAAGCTTCAATTTTGACCAATTTCAGGAACAGAAATGACTTTAAACACACTTATTTTAGTTGAAAAAGTAATAATTCACATCCAACCGTCATTTAAAGTCAAAAGATTAAATGTTAAAATATCATCAATATTGACCATTTTTTGAACGTTCGACAGGTCCCGGGGCATCGTTTTTCATCAGAAAATAAATTTTTGGGACTCCACCAAAAATGATTCAAAATGTCATTTGGATCGGGCCTCATGTTGAGTAACCACTTTTTAAAACCCTCAAAGTGACCAAAATTACCATTTTAACAGAGTTTTGCTTACTCAAAATCTTCAATTTTTAGCCAATTTCAGGCACAGAAATGACTTTAAACACACTTATTTTTGCTGTAAAAGTAATGATTCACATCCAACCGTCATTTAAAGTCAAAAGATTAAATGTTAAAATGTCATCAATATTGACCATTTTTTGAACGTTTGACTGGTCTGGGGTCATCGTTTTTCATCCTAAAATTGATTTTTAGGACTCTACCATAAATGATTCAAAATGTCATTTGGATCGGGCCTCATGTTGAATAACCACTTTTTAAACCCTCACAGTGACGAAAATTGCCATTTTTACAGAGTTTTGCTTACTCAAAAGTTTCAATTTTGACAAATTTCGGGCACAGAAATGACTTTAAACACACTTATTTTCGTTGAAAAAGTAATAATTCACATCCAACCGTCATTTAAAGTCAAAAGAATAAATGTTATAATTTCATCAATATTGACCATTTTCTTAACGTTCGACTGGTCCGGGGTCACCGATTTTTCGTCAGAAAATTCACATCCAACCATCATTTAAAGTCAAAAGATTAAATGATAACATTTCATCAATATTGACCATTCTTTGAACGTTTGACTGGTCTGGGGTCATCGTTTTTCATCATAAAATTGATTTTTAGGACTCTACCAAAAATGATTCAAAATGTCATTTGGATCAGGCCTCATGTTGAATAACCACTTTTTAAACCCTCAGTGTGACCAAAATTGCCATTTTTACGGAATTTTGCTTACTCAAAAGCTTCAATTTTGACCAATTTCAGGAACAGAAATGACTTTAAACACACTTATTTTCGTTGACAAAGTAATAATTCACATCCAACCGTCATTTAAAGTCAAAAGATTAAATGTTAAAATTTCATCAATATTGACCATTTTTTGAACGTTCGACTGGTCCGGGGGCATCGTTTTTCATCAGAAAATAAATTTTTGGGACTCCACCAAAAATGATTCAAAATGTCATTTGGATCGGGCCTCATGTTGAATAACCACTTTTTAAACCCTCACAGTGACCAAAATTGCCATTTTTACAGAGTTTTGCTTACTCAGAAGCTTCACTTTTGACCAATTTCAGGCACAGAAATGACTTTAAACACACTTATTTTCGTTGACAAAGTAATAATTCACATCCAACCGTCATTTAAAGTCAAAAGATTAAATGTTAAAATGTCATCAATATTGACCATTTTTTGAACGTTCGACTGGTCCGGGGGCATCGTTTTTCATCAGAAAATTGATTTTGTGGACTCCACCAAAAATGATTCAAAATGTCATTTGGATCGGGCCTCATGTTGAATAACCACTTTTTAAACCCTCACAGTGACCAAAATTGCCATTTTTACAGAGTTTTGCTTACTCAAAAGTTTCAATTTTGACGAATTTCGGGCACAGAAATGACTTTAAACACACTTATTTTCGTTGAAAAAGTAATAATTCACATCCAACCGTCATTTAAAGTCAAAAGAATAAATGTTATAATTTTATCAATATTGACCATTTTCTTAACGTTCGACTGGTCCAGGGTCACCGATTTTTCATCAGAAAATTCACATCCAACCATCATTTAAAGTCAAAAGATTAAATGATAACATTTCATCAATATTGACCATTCTTTGAACGTTTGACTGGTCTGGGGTCATCGTTTTTCATCATAAAATTGATTTTTAGGACTCTACCAAAAATGATTCAAAATGTCATTTGGATCAGGCCTCATGTTGAATAACCACTTTTTAAACCCTCAGTGTGAGCAAAATTGCCATTTTTACGGAATTTTGCTTACTCAAAAGCTTCAATTTTGACCAATTTCAGGCACAGAAATGACTTTAAACACACGTATTTTAGTTGAAAAAGTAATAATTCACATCCAACCGTCATTTAAAGTCAAAAGATTAAATGTTAAAATTTCATCAATATTGACCATTTTTTGAACGTTCGACTGGTCCGGGGGCATCGTTTTTCATCCGAAAATACATTTTTGGGACTCCACCAAAAATGATTCAAAATGTCATTTGGATCGGGCCTCATGTTGAATAACCACTTTTTAAAACCCTCACAGTGACCAAAATTACCATTTTTACAGAGTTTTGCTTACTCAAAAGCTTCAATTTTTAGCCAATTTCAGGCACAGATATGACTTTAAACACACTTATTTTTGCTGTAAAAGTAATAATTCACATCCAACCGTCATTTAAAGTCAAAAGATTAAATGTTAAAATTTCATCAATATTGACAATTTTTTGAACGTTCGACTGGTCCGGGGTCATCGTTTTTCATCAGATAATTGATTTTTTGGACTCCACCAAAAATGATTCAAAATGTCATTTGGATCGGGCCTCATGTTGAATAACCACTTTTTAAACCCTCACAGTGGCCAAAATTGCCCTTTTTACAGAGTTTTGCCTACTCAAAAGTTTCAATTTTGATGAATTTCAGGCACAGAAATGTCTTTAAACACACTTATTTTCGTTGAAAAAGTAATAATTCACATCCAACCGTCATTTAAAGTCAAAAGATTAAATGTTAAAATGTCATCAATATTGACCATTTTTTGAACCTTTGACTGGTCTGGGGTCATCGTTTTTCATCATAAAATTGATTTTTAGGACTCTACCATAAACGCTTCAAAATGTCATTTGGATCAGGCCTCATGTTGAATAACCACTTTTTAAACCCTCACATTGACCAAAATTGCCATTTTTATGGAGTTTTGCTTACTCAAAAGCTTCAATTTTGACCAATTTCAGGCACAGAAATGACTTAAACACACTTATTTTAGTTGAAAAAGTAACAATTCACATCCAACAGTCATTTAAAGGCAAAAGATTAAATGTTAAAATTTCTTCAATATTGACCATTTTTTGAACGTTCGACTGGTCCGGGGTCATCGTTTTTCATCAGAAAATTGATTTTTTGGACTCTACCAAAAATGATTCAAAATCTCATTCGGATCGGGCCTCATGTTGAATAACCTCTTTTTAAACCCTCACATTGACCAAAATTGCCATTTTTACAGAGTTTGCTTACCCAGAAGCTTCAATTTTGACCAATTTCAGGCACAGAATTGACTTTAAACACACTTATTTTAGTTGAAAAAGTAATAATTCACATCCAACCGTCATTTAAAGTCAAAAGATTAAATGTTATAATTTCATCAATATTGACCATTTCTTAACGTTCGACTGGTCCGGGGTCATCGATTTTTCGTCAGAAATTCACATCCAACCATCATTTAAAGTCAAAAGATTAAATGATAACATTTCATCAATATTGACCATTCTTTGAACGTTTGACTGGTCTGGGGTCATAATTTTTCATCATAAAATTGATTTTTAGGACTCTACCAAAAATGATTCAAAATGTCATTTGGATCAGGCCTCATGTTGAATAACCACTTTTTAAACCCTCAGTGTGACCAAAATTGCCATTTTTACGGAATTTTGCTTACTCAAAAGCTTCAATTTTGACCAATTTCAGGCACAGAAATGACTTTAAACACACTTATTTTAGTTGAAAAAGTAATAATTCACATCCAACAGTCATTTAAATTCAAAAGATTAAATGTTAAAATGTCTTCAATATTGACCATTTTTTGAACGTTCGACTGCTCTGGGGTCATCGTTTTTCATCAGAAAATTGATTTTTTGGACTCTACCAAAAATGATTCAAAAAGTCATTTGAATCGGGCCTCATGTTGAATAACCTCTTTTTAAACCCTCACAGTGACCAAAATTGCCATTTTTACTGAGTTTTGCTTACTCAGAAACTTCACTTTTGACCAATTTCAGGCACAGAAATGACTTTAAACACACTTATTTTCGTTGACAAAGTAATAATTCACATCCAACCGTCATTTAAAGTCAAAAGATTAAATGTTAAAATTTCATCAATATTGACCATTTTTTGAACGTTTTACTGGTCCGGGGGCATCGTTTTTCATCAGAAAATAAATTTTTGGGACTCCACCAAAAATGATTCAAAATGTCATTTGGATCGGGCCTCATGTTGAATAACCACTTTTTAAACCCTCACAGTGACCAAAATTGCCATTTTTACAGAGTTTTGCTTACTCAGAAGCTTCACTTTTGACCAATTTCAGGCACAGAAATGACTTTAAACACACTTTTTTTCAATGAAAAAGTAATAATTCACATCCAACCGTCATTTAAAGTCAAAAGATTAAATGTTATAATTTCATCAATATTGACCATCTTCTTAACGTTCGACTGGTCCGGGGTCATCGATTTTTCGTCAGAAAATTCACATCCAACCATCATTTAAAGTCAAAAGATTAAATGATAACATTTCATCAATATTGACCATTCTTTGAATGTTTGACTGGCACGATCTGCTGACCTAAAAGATACCACTGGGTTCTGGAAGGAGGTAAAGGAAATAAGATCCATCGGTTCAACTCTGACCGAAATCAATTGCAATATTACTGGTCCCACATGGGTTGCTCATTTTGGTAAAATCTATGCAACACCAGATAATCCTCCTTTACTGTTACCCCCTCCACACCCAATGTCTATTTCCACATCTGAGGTACTTGATGCCATTTTAGAAAGCGCCGGGAATAAAGCGCCCGGATCTGACGGGCTCTCTATAGACCAGCTAAAATGTGAGCCAGATTTTTGGGCCCCATTGCTGTGCAATGTTTTTAACAACTTAACTGAAGGGGAAATCCCGGAAACATGGTCACGTAGTATTATTGTTCCTATTTTTAAAAAGGGTGACAGGCTGGACCCTGGGTGTTACCGCCCAATTTCTTTAATAGATAATACTTTAAAAGTTTTGGGACGGATCTTATTTAAAAGGATAAGAACATGGACTGATGAGAACAACATCCTACATCCGAGCCAGTTCGGGTTCCGTAGTAGCGTCGGAACGGTGGAACAATGCCTGAACCTACACTTGATCATGGCAAAATATAATATCGCAAAGAAATCCCCTTTATACTTTGGTTTTATGGATCTGAGCTCGGCTTTTGATTTTGTTAACCGTTCCCGGCTTTGGTCTACCCTTCTTGAATATGGTTTAGATGACCATCTGGTACATTTTTTAGCTTTTTTACATCATGATCTTAAAGCTTGTGTACGTGTGAATCAACTGGGTGAAGTTTCTGATGATATTAGTATTGGTAGGGGGGTCAGACAAGGGTGCGTGCTGGCTCCTCTTCTGTTTATTTTGTATATCAATAAGCTAAGCAGCACTTTGAGCACCTTAACTAGTGATGTGCCTTACATCAATGGAGTCCCTATACCCACCCTCCTTTATGCGGATGATGCGGTCCTGATGGGCCGCACCCCAAAGGCACTCCGTATTTTAATTTCAGGTTTTGTCCTTTTTATGGCCGATTTAGGCCTAACAACTAACTTTAAAAAATCATTAATCATGAGCTGTGGTCCAAAAAATCACAAAATTCCCCAGATCATTTCAGGGTCAAATGTTTTAAAAAGCACCAGCACTTTTCCCTATTTAGGGCTGCTATTTTCAAATAGTGGTACGTGGCATGCACATGTTTCTTATGCCAGGAACAAGTTGGGCAAGGCTATTAATTGTGTAACCTCCTTGAGACAGCCCAACCAAGCCGATGTAATAACTCCCCTGGTTAAGATATACCAAACCCAATGTATGCCAACCGGCACTTACGGCGCTGAGGTTTGGGGTTATACCAACTGTTCCCCTATTCAATTAGAAGAGAATAGATTTTGTCGTAAGGTATTGGGGGGGGTTATCTGTTCTTCAAACTATGTATGCCATAACGAACTAAATATCCCTTACATAGAGGACTTTGTGAGATCCAGACCGGCACTATTCTGGATAAAGATTTGGAACAACATGGCTGCTACATTGACCCGTGAAATTATTTTGGATTGTCTAAAGTGTGACAGGGGTCATCATATACCATGGCTAAAAGCAGTAAAAGAGTGCCTTGCAAGTGTGGGTTTGGTTTCTCTGTTCACATCACCAAACCTAATAAACCGCTCCCATAAGACCATCATTTCAAGGGCATTGTATGACCTATATAGAGAAGAGCGTGATAGAAAGAACCTGACTAAATGCACGGTTGTAAAATATTTGGCCTATTCTGAACCACATGCCAAAAAACCTGGCCCACCGTATAGATATTTGTGTTTGCATCTTGGTAGATGGGTAAGGGGTTTACTGTTTCGTTTCCGAGACGGGAGTATAGTTAATCTATTGAACTTCCCGATGGGATATAATAAACATCTCGAAACCTTAAATTGTCCCTGTAACCCTGACATGAAGCAAAGTCTCATGCATTTCTTGTTCTTTTGTGGTTTCTATAAAAAATTCACTGCACATTTTCTTATGCCGTATTGTAAGAAAAACGGACTAACTAATTTTAAATTGGCACTCCGGTCCTTTTTGGTACTGGGATCAGACGAAGTCATCTTTAGGATGAGTTGTTTCCTCAAAGCTGCTGTCAGATTGAGAAACACCCTTAACATTGATGTATAAACTACTGCACACTGCACTTTCCATTTTGCACTTTTTGATAAAAGTTTTATTCTTTTTGTATATGGAAAATTACGTGTAAATAGATAAAAGTATAACCTTATGACGTCCATTCCCCTTTTTTATAATGGTTTAATAATGGTCTTAATATCGTGTTTTAATAGTGCTTTTAAAGTGTTTTTAAATAATATTGTAAGATATTCTCTTCTTTTATAAAAACCCAAAGATCTACTACTATGAAGAGACATATGTTGTATAGCTGGGACATTGTAAATGGATTTTGATTTTGCTCGTTTGTTCTCGGATAATTCTCCAATTGTAACTATTGAGCTGAACTGATTGAATGTTTTTAAAAATGTATTGTGTTTTTTGTCTGTACTTTTATGGATGTTATTTTACTCCGAATAAAGATCTTTTGACTTGACTTGACTTGAATGTTTGACTGGTCTGGGGTCATCGTTTTTCATCATAAAATTGATTTTTAGGACTCTACCAAAAATGATTCAAAATGCTATTTGGATCAGGCCTCATGTTGAATAACCACTTTTTAAACCCTCAGTGTGACCAAAATTGCCATTTTTACGGAATTTTGCTTACTCAGAAGCTTCACTTTTGACCAATTTCAGGCACAGAAATGACTTTAAACACACTTATTTTCGTTGACAAAGTAATAATTCACATCCAACCGTCATTTAAAGTCAAAAGATTAAATGCTAAAATGTCATCAATATTGACCATTTTTTGAACGTTCGACTGGTCCGGGGGCATCGTTTTTCATCAGAAAATTGATTTTGTGGACTCCACCAAAAATGATTCAAAATGTCATTTGGATCGGGCCTCATGTTGAATAACCACTTTTTAAACCCTCACAGTGACCAAAATTGCCATTTTTACAGAGTTTTGCTTACTCAAAAGTCTCAATTTTGACGAATTTCGGGCACAGAAATGACTTTAAACACACTTATTTTCGTTGAAAAAGTAATATTTCACATCCAACCGTCATTTAAAGTCAAAAGAATAAATGTTATAATTTCATCAATATTGACCATTTTCTTAACGTTCGACTGGTCCAGGGTCACCGATTTTTCGTCAGAAAATTCACATCCAACCATCATTTAAAGTCAAAAGATTAAATGATAACATTTCATCAATATTGACCATTCTTTGAACGTTTGACTGGTCTGGGGTCATTGTTTTTCATCATAAAACTGATTTTTAGGACTCTACCAAAAATGATTCAAAATGTCATTTGGATCAGGCCTCATGTTGAATAACCACTTTTTAAACCCTCAGTGTGACCAAAATTGCCATTTTTACGGAATTTTGCTTACTCAAAAGCTTCAATTTTGACCAATTTCAGGCACAGAAATGACTTTAAACACACTTATTTTAGTTGAAAAAGTAATAATTCACATCCAACCGTCATTTAAAGTCAAAAGATTAAATGTTAAAATTTCATCAATATTGACCATTTTTTGAACGTTCGACTGGTCCGGGGGCATCGTTTTTCATCAGAAAATAAATTTTTGGGACTCCACCAAAAATGATTCAAAATGTCATTTGGATCGGGCCTCATGTTGAATAACCACTTTTTAAACCCTCACAGTGACCAAAATTGCCATTTTTACAGAGTTTTGCCTACTCAAAAGTTTCAATTTTGATGAATTTCAGGCACAGAAATGTCTTTAAACACACTTATTTTCGTTGAAAAAGTAATAATTCACATCCAACCGTCATTTAAAGTCAAAAGATTAAATGTTAAAATGTCATCAATATTGACCATTTTTTGAACGTTTGACTGGTCTGGGGTCATCGTTTTTCATCATAAAATTGATTTTTAGGACTCTACCATAAACGATTCAAAATGTCATTTGGATCAGGCCTCATGTTGAATAACCACTTTTTAAACCCTCACATTGACCAAAATTGCCATTTTTATGGAGTTTTGCTTACTCAAAAGCTTCAATTTTGACCAATTTCAGGCACAGAAATGACTTAAACACACTTATTTTAGTTGAAAAAGTAACAATTCACATCCAACAGTCATTTAAAGTCAAAAGATTAAATGTTAAAATTTCTTCAATATTGACCATTTTTTGAACGTTCGACTGGTCCGGGGTCATCGATTTTTCGTCAGAAAATTCACATCCAACCATCATTTAAAGTCAAAAGATTAAATGATAACATTTCATCAATATTGACCATTCTTTGAACGTTTGACTGGTCTGGGGTCATCGTTTTTCATCATAAAATTGATTTTTAGGACTCTACCAAAAATGATTCAAAATGTCATTTGGATCAGGCCTCATGTTGAATAACCACTTTTTAAACCCTCAGTGTGACCAAAATTGCCATTTTTACGGAATTTTGCTTACTCAAAAGCTTCAATTTTGACCAATTTCAGGCACAGAAGTGACTTTAAACACACTTATTTTAGTTGAAAAAGTAATAATTCACATCCAACAGTCATTTAAATTCAAAAGATTAAATGTTAAAATGTCTTCGATATTGACCATTTTTTGAACGTTCGACTGCTCTGGGGTCATCGTTTTTCATCAGAAAATTGATTTTTTGGACTCTACCAAAAATGATTCAAAAAGTCATTTGAATCGGGCCTCATGTTGAATAACCTCTTTTTAAACCCTCACAGTGACCAAAATTGCCATTTTTACAGAGTTTTGCTTACTCAGAAACTTCACTTTTGACCAATTTCAGGCACAGAAATGACTTTAAACACACTTATTTTCGTTGACAAAGTAATAATTCACATCCAACTGTCATTTAAAGTCAAAAGATTAAATGTTAAAATTTCATCAATATTGACCATTTTTTGAACGTTCGACTGGTCCGGGGGCATCGTTTTTCATCAGAAAATAAATTTTTGGGACTCCACCAAAAATGATTCAAAATGTCATTTGGATCGGGCCTCATGTTGAATAACCACTTTTTAAACCCTCACAGTGACCAAAATTGCCATTTTTACAGAGTTTTGCTTACTCAGAAGCTTCACTTTTGACCAATTTCAGGCACAGAAATGACTTTAAACACCCTTTTTTTCGTTGAAAAAGTAATAATTCACATCCAACCGTCATTTAAAGTCAAAAGATTAAATGTTATAATTTCATCAATATTGACCATTTTCTTAACGTTCGACTGGTCCGGGGTCATCGATTTTTCGTCAGAAAATTCACATCCAACCATCATTTAAAGTCAAAAGATTAAATGATAACATTTCATCAATATTGACCATTCTTTGAATGTTTGACTGGTCTGGGGTCATCGTTTTTCATCATAAAATTGATTTTTAGGACTCTACCAAAAATGATTCAAAATGCTATTTGGATCAGGCCTCATGTTGAATAACCACTTTTTAAACCCTCAGTGTGACCAAAATTGCCATTTTTACGGAATTTTGCTTACTCAAAAGCTTCAATTTTGACCAATTTCAGGCACAGAAATGACTTTAAACACACTTATTTTAGTTGAAAAAGTAATAATTCACATCCAACAGTCATTTAAAGTCAAAAGATTAAATGTTAAAATTTCTTCAATATTGACCATTTTTTGAACGTTCGACTGGTCCGGGGTCATCGTTTTTCATCAGAAAATTCATTTTTTGGACTCTACCAAAAATGATTCAAAATGTCATTTGGATCGGGCCTCATGTTGAATAACCACTTTTTAAACCCTCACATTGACCAAAATTGCCATTTTTACAGAGTTTGCTTACCCAGAAGCTTCAATTTTGACCAATTTCAGGCACAGAAATGACTTTAAACACACTTATTTTAGTTGAAAAAGTAATAATTCACATCCAACCGTCATTTAAAGTCAAAAGATTAAATGTTAAAATATCATCAATATTGACCATTTTTTGAACGTTTGACTGGTCCGGGGTCATCGTTTTTCATCATAAAATAGATTTTTTGGACTCTACCAAAAATGATTCAAAATGTCATTTGGATCAGGCCTCATGTTAAATAACCACTTTTTAAACCCTCGGAGTGACCAAAATTAAAATTTTTACGGAGTTTTGCTTACTCAAAAGTTTCCATTTTGACGAATTTCAGGCACAGAATTGACTTTAAACACACTTATTTTCGTTGAAAAAGTAATAATTCACATCCAACCGTCATTTAAAGTCAAAAGATTAAATGTTATAATTTCATCAATATTGACCATTTTCTTAACGTTCGACTGGTCCGGGGTCATCGATTTTTCGTCAGAAAATTCACATCCAACCATCATTTAAAGTCAAAAGATTAAATGATAACATTTCATCAATATTGACCATTCTTTGAACGTTTGACTGGTCTGGGGTCATCGTTTTTCATCATAAAATTGATTTTTAGGACTCCACCAAAAATGATTCAAAATATCATTTGGATCGTGCCTCATGTTGAATAACCACTTTTTAAACCCTCACAGTGACGAAAATTGCCATTTTTACAGAGTTTTGCTTACTCAAAAGTTTCAATTTTGACGAATTTCGGGCACAGAAATGACTTTAAACACACTTATTTTCGTTGAAAAAGTAATAATTCACATCCAACCGTCATTTAAAGTCAAAAGAATAAATGTTATAATTTCATCAATATTGACCATTTTCTTAACGTTCGACTGGTCCGGGGTCACCGATTTTTCGTCAGAAAATTCACATCCAACCATCATTTAAAGTCAAAAGATTAAATGATAACATTTCATCAATATTGACCATTCTTTGAACGTTTGACTGGTCTGGGGTCATCGTTTTTCATCAGAAAATTGATTTTTTTGGACTCTACCAAAAATGATTCAAAATGTCATTTGGATCGGGCCTCATGTTGAATAACCACTTTTTAAACCCTCACATTGACCAAAATTGCCATTTTTACTGAGTTTGCTTACCCAGAAGCTTCAATTTTGACCAATTTCAGGCACCAAAATGACTTTAAACACACTTATTTTAGTTGAAAAAGTAATAATTCACATTCAACCGTCATTTAAAGTCAAAAGATTAAATGTTAAAATATCATCAATATTGACCATTTTTTGAACGTTCGACTGGTCCCGGGGCATCGTTTTTCATCAGAAAATAAATTTTTGGGACTCCACCAAAAATGATTCAAAATGTCATTTGGATCGGGCCTCATGTTGAATAACCACTTTTTAAAACCCTCACAGTGACCAAAATTACCATTTTAACAGAGTTTTGCTTACTCAAAATCTTCAATTTTTAGCCAATTTCAGGCACAGAAATGACTTTAAACACACTTATTTTTGCTGTAAAAGTAATGATTCACATCCAACCGTCATTTAAAGTCAAAAGATTAAATGTTAAAATGTCATCAATATTGACCATTTTTTGAACGTTTGACTGGTCTGGGGTCATCGTTTTTCATCCTAAAATTGATTTTTAGGACTCTACCAAAAATGATTCAAAATGTCATTTGGATCAGGCCTCATGTTGAATAACCACTTTTTAAACCCTCAGTGTGACCAAAATTGCCATTTTTACGGAATTTTGCTTACTCAAAAGCTTCAATTTTGACCAATTTCAGGCACAGAAATGACTTTAAACACACTTATTTTCGTTGAAAAAGTAATAATTCACATCCAACCGTCATTTAAAGTCAAAAGAATAAATGTTATAATTTCATCAATATTGACCATTTTCTTAACGTTCGACTGGTCCGGGGTCACCGATTTTTCGTCAGAAAATTCACATCCAACCATCATTTAAAGTCAAAAGATTAAATGATAACATTTCATCAATATTGACCATTCTTTGAACGTTTGACTGGTCTGGGGTAATCGTTTTTCATCATAAAATTGATTTTTAGGACTCTACCAAAAATGATTCAAAATGTCATTTGGATCAGGCCTCATGTTGAATAACCACTTTTTAAACCCTCACAGTGACCAAAATAGCCATTTTTACAGAGTTTTGCTAACTCGGAAGCTTCAATTTTGACCAATTTCAGGCACAGAAATGACTTAAACACACTTATTTTAGTTGAAAAAGTAACAATTCACATCCAACAGTCATTTAAAGTCAAAAGATTAAATGTTAAAATTTCTTCAATATTGACCATTTTTTGAACGTTCGACTGGTCCGGGGTCATCGTTTTTAATCAGAAAATTGATTTTTTGGACTCTACCAAAAATGATTCAAAATGTCATTTGGATCGGACCTCATGTTGAATAACCACTTTTTAAACCCTCACATTGACCAAAATTGCCATTTTTACTGAGTTTGCTTACCCAGAAGCTTCAATTTTGACCAATTTCAGGCACAGAAATGACTTTAAACACACTTATTTTAGTTGAAAAAGTAATAATTCACATCCAACCGTCATTTAAAGTCAAAAGATTAAATGTTAAAATGTCATCAATATTGACCATTTTTTGAACGTTTGACTGGTCTGGGGTCATCGTTTTTCATCATAAAATTGATTTTTAGGACTCTACCATAAACTATTCAAAATGTCATTTGGATCAGGCCTCATGTTGAATAACCACTTTTTAAACCCTCACATTGACCAAAATTGCCATTTTTATGGAGTTTTGCTTACTCAAAAGCTTCAATTTTGACCAATTTCAGGCACAGAAATGACTTAAACACACTTATTTTAGTTGAAAAAGTAACAATTCACATCCAACAGTCATTTAAAGTCAAAAGATTAAATGTTAAAATTTCTTCAATATTGACCATTTTTTGAACGTTCGACTGGTCCGGGGTCATCGTTTTTAATCAGAAAATTGATTTTTTGGACTCTACCAAAAATGATTCAAAATGTCATTTGGATCGGACCTCATGTTGAATAACCACTTTTTAAACCCTCACATTGACCAAAATTGCCATTTTTACAGAGTTTGCTTACCCAGAAGCTTCAATTTTGACCAATTTCAGGCACAGAAATGACTTTAAACACACTTATTTTAGTTGAAAAAGTAATAATTCACATCCAACCGTCATTTAAAGTCAAAAGATTAAATGTTAAAATATCGTCAATATTGACCATTTTTTGAACGTTTGACTGGCCCGGGGTCATCGTTTTTCATCATAAAATAGATTTTTTGGACTCTACCAAAAATGATTCAAAATGTCATTTGGATCAGGCCTCATGTTAAATAACTACTTTTTAAACCCTCAGAGTGACCAAAATTACAATTTTTACGGAGTTTTGCTTACTCAAAAGTTTCCATTTTGACGAATTTCAGGCACAGAATTGACTTTAAACACACTTATTTTGGTTAATAAAAGTAATATTTCACATCCAACCGTCATTTAAAGTCAAAAGATTAAATGTTATAATTTCATCAATATTGACCATTTTCTTAACGTTCGACTGGTCCGGGGTCATCGATTTTTCGTCAGAAAATTCACATCCAACCATCATTTAAAGTCAAAAGATTAAATGATAACATTTCATCAATATTGACCATTCTTTGAACGTTTGACTGGTCTGGGGTCATCGTTTTTCATCATAAAATTGATTTTTAGGACTCTACCAAAAATGATTCAAAATGTCATTTGGATCAGGCCTCATGTTGAATAACCACTTTTTAAACTCTCAGTGTGACCAAAATTGCCATTTTTACGGAATTTTGCTTACTCAAAAGCTTCAATTTTGACCAATTTCAGGCACAGAAATGACTTTAAACACACTTATTTTAGTTGAAAAAGTAATAATTCACATCCAACAGTCATTTAAATTCAAAAGATTAAATGTTAAAATGTCTTCAATATTGACCATTTTTTGAACGTTCGACTGCTCCGGGGTCATCGTTTTTCATCAGAAAATTGATTTTTTGGACTCTACCAAAAATGATTCAAAAAGTCATTTGAATCGGGCCTCACGTTGAATAACCACTTTTTAAACCCTCACAGTGACCAAAATTGCCATTTTTACAGAGTTTTGCTTACTCAGAAGTTTCACTTTTGACCAATTTCAGGCACAGAAATGACTTTAAACACACTTATTTTCGTTGACAAAGTAATAATTCACATCCAACCGTCATTTAAAGTCAAAAGATTAAATGTTAAAATTTCATCAATATTGACCATTTTTTGAACGTTCGACTGGTCCGGGGGCATCGTTTTTCATCAGAAAATAAATTTTTGGGACTCCACCAAAAATGATTCAAAATGTCATTTGGATCGGGCCTCATGTTGAATAACCACTTTTTAAACCCTCACAGTGACCAAAATTGCCATTTTTACAGAGTTTTGCTTACTCAGAAGCTTCACTTTTGATCAATTTCAGGCACAGAAATGACTTTAAACACACTTATTTTCGTTGACAAAGTAATAATTCACATCCAACCGTCATTTAAAGTCAAAAGATTAAATGTTAAAATGTCATCAATATTGACCATTTTTTGAACGTTCACCTGCTCCGGGGGCATCGTTTTTCATCAGAAAATTGATTTTGTGGACTCCACCAAAAATGATTCAAAATGTCATTTGGATCGGGCCTCATGTTGAATAACCACTTTTTAAACCCTCACAGTGACCAAAATTGCCATTTTTACAGAGTTTTGCTTACTCAAAAGTTTCAATTTTGACGAATTTCGGGCACAGAAATGACTTTAAACACACTTATTTTCGTTGAAAAAGTAATAATTCACATGCAACCGTCATTTAAAGTCAAAAGAATAAATGTTATAATTTCATCAATATTGACCATTTTCTTAACGTTCGACTGGTCCAGGGTCACCGATTTTTCGTCAGAAAATTCACATCCAACCATCATTTAAAGTCAAAAGATTAAATGATAACATTTCATCAATATTGACCATTCTTTGAACGTTTGACTGGTCTGGGGTCATCGTTTTTCATCATAAAATTGATTTTTAGGACTCTACCAAAAATGATTCAAAATGTCATTTGGATCAGGCCTCATGTTGAATAACCACTTTTTAAACCCTCAGTGTGACCAAAATTGCCATTTTTACGGAATTTTGCTTACTCAAAAGCTTCAATTTTGACCAATTTCAGGCACAGAAGTGACTTTAAACACACTTATTTTAGTTGAAAAAGTAATAATTCACATCCAACAGTCATTTAAATTCAAAAGATTAAATGTTAAAATGTCTTCGATATTGACCATTTTTTGAACGTTCGACTGCTCTGGGGTCATCGTTTTTCATCAGAAAATTGATTTTTTGGACTCTACCAAAAATGATTCAAAAAGTCATTTGAATCGGGCCTCATGTTGAATAACCTCTTTTTAAACCCTCACAGTGACCAAAATTGCCATTTTTACAGAGTTTTGCTTACTCAGAAGCTTCACTTTTGATCAATTTCAGGCACAGAAATGACTTTAAACACACTTATTTTCGTTGACAAAGTAATAATTCACATCCAACCGTCATTTAAAGTCAAAAGATTAAATGTTAAAATGTCATCAATATTGACCATTTTTTGAACGTTCACCTGCTCCGGGGGCATCGTTTTTCATCAGAAAATTGATTTTGTGGACTCCACCAAAAATGATTCAAAATGTCATTTGGATCGGGCCTCATGTTGAATAACCACTTTTTAAACCCTCACAGTGACCAAAATTGCCATTTTTACAGAGTTTTGCTTACTCAAAAGTTTCAATTTTGACGAATTTCGGGCACAGAAATGACTTTAAACACACTTATTTTCGTTGAAAAAGTAATAATTCACATGCAACCGTCATTTAAAGTCAAAAGAATAAATGTTATAATTTCATCAATATTGACCATTTTCTTAACGTTCGACTGGTCCAGGGTCACCGATTTTTCGTCAGAAAATTCACATCCAACCATCATTTAAAGTCAAAAGATTAAATGATAACATTTCATCAATATTGACCATTCTTTGAACGTTTGACTGGTCTGGGGTCATCGTTTTTCATCATAAAATTGATTTTTAGGACTCTACCAAAAATGATTCAAAATGTCATTTGGATCAGGCCTCATGTTGAATAACCACTTTTTAAACCCTCAGTGTGACCAAAATTGCCATTTTTACGGAATTTTGCTTACTCAAAAGCTTCAATTTTGACCAATTTCAGGCACAGAAGTGACTTTAAACACACTTATTTTAGTTGAAAAAGTAATAATTCACATCCAACAGTCATTTAAATTCAAAAGATTAAATGTTAAAATGTCTTCGATATTGACCATTTTTTGAACGTTCGACTGCTCTGGGGTCATCGTTTTTCATCAGAAAATTGATTTTTTGGACTCTACCAAAAATGATTCAAAAAGTCATTTGAATCGGGCCTCATGTTGAATAACCTCTTTTTAAACCCTCACAGTGACCAAAATTGCCATTTTTACAGAGTTTTGCTTACTCAGAAACTTCACTTTTGACCAATTTCAGGCACAGAAATGACTTTAAACACACTTATTTTCGTTGACAAAGTAATAATTCACATCCAACTGTCATTTAAAGTCAAAAGATTAAATGTTAAAATTTCATCAATATTGACCATTTTTTGAACGTTCGACTGGTCCGGGGGCATCGTTTTTCATCAGAAAATAAATTTTTGGGACTCCACCAAAAATGATTCAAAATGTCATTTGGATCGGGCCTCATGTTGAATAACCACTTTTTAAACCCTCACAGTGACCAAAATTGCCATTTTTACAGAGTTTTGCTTACTCAGAAGCTTCACTTTTGACCAATTTCAGGCACAGAAATGACTTTAAACACCCTTTTTTTCGTTGAAAAAGTAATAATTCACATCCAACCGTCATTTAAAGTCAAAAGATTAAATGTTATAATTTCATCAATATTGACCATTTTCTTAACGTTCGACTGGTCCGGGGTCATCGATTTTTCGTCAGAAAATTCACATCCAACCATCATTTAAAGTCAAAAGATTAAATGATAACATTTCATCAATATTGACCATTCTTTGAATGTTTGACTGGTCTGGGGTCATCGTTTTTCATCATAAAATTGATTTTTAGGACTCTACCAAAAATGATTCAAAATGCTATTTGGATCAGGCCTCATGTTGAATAACCACTTTTTAAACCCTCAGTGTGACCAAAATTGCCATTTTTACGGAATTTTGCTTACTCAAAAGCTTCAATTTTGACCAATTTCAGGCACAGAAATGACTTAAACACACTTATTTTAGTTGAAAAAGTAACAATTCACATCCAACAGTCATTTAAAGTCAAAAGATTAAATGTTAAAATTTCTTCAATATTGACCATTTTTTGAACGTTCGACTGGTCCGGGGTCATCGTTTTTCATCAGAAAATTCATTTTTTGGACTCTACTAAAAATGATTCAAAATGTCATTTGGATCGGGCCTCATGTTGAATAACCACTTTTTAAACCCTCACATTGACCAAAATTGCAATTTTTACAGAGTTTGCTTACCCAGAAGCTTCAATTTTGACCAATTTCAGGCACAGAAATGACTTTAAACACACTTATTTTAGTTGAAAAAGTAATAATTCACATCCAACCGTCATTTAAAGTCAAAAGATTAAATGTTAAAATATCATCAATATTGACCATTTTTTGAACATTTGACTGGTCCGGGGTCATCGTTTTTCATCATAAAATAGATTTTTTGGACTCTACCAAAAATGATTCAAAATGTCATTTGGATCAGGCCTCATGTTAAATAACCACTTTTTAAACCCTCGGAGTGACCAAAATTAAAATTTTTACGGAGTTTTGCTTACTCAAAAGTTTCCATTTTGACGAATTTCAGGCACAGAATTGACTTTAAACACACTTATTTTCGTTGAAAAAGTAATAATTCACATCCAACCGTCATTTAAAGTCAAAAGATTAAATGTTATAATTTCATCAATATTGACCATTTTCTTAACGTTCGACTGGTCCGGGGTCATCGATTTTTCGTCAGAAAATTCACATCCAACCATCATTTAAAGTCAAAAGATTAAATGATAACATTTCATCAATATTGACCATTCTTTGAACGTTTGACTGGTCTGGGGTCATCGTTTTTCATCATAAAATTGATTTTTAGGACTCCACCAAAAATGATTCAAAATGTCATTTGGATCGTGCCTCATGTTGAATAACCACTTTTTAAACCCTCACAGTGACGAAAATTGCCATTTTTACAGAGTTTTGCTTACTCAGAAGTTTCAATTTTGACGAATTTCGGGCACAGAAATGACTTTAAACACACTTATTTTCGTTGAAAAAGTAATAATTCACATCCAACCGTCATTTAAAGTCAAAAGAATAAATGTTATAATTTCATCAATATTGACCATTTTCTTAACGTTCGACTGGTCCGGGGTCACCGATTTTTCGTCAGAAAATTCACATCCAACCATCATTTAAAGTCAAAAGATTAAATGATAACATTTCATCAATATTGACCATTCTTTGAACGTTTGACTGGTCTGGGGTCATCGTTTTTCATCAGAAAATTGATTTTTTTGGACTCTACCAAAAATGATTCAAAATGTCATTTGGATCGGGCCTCATGTTGAATAACCACTTTTTAAACCCTCACATTGACCAAAATTGCCATTTTTACTGAGTTTGCTTACCCAGAAGCTTCAATTTTGACCAATTTCAGGCACCGAAATGACTTTAAACACACTTATTTTAGTTGAAAAAGTAATAATTCACATCCAACCGTCATTTAAAGTCAAAAGATTAAATGTTAAAATATCATCAATATTGACCATTTTTTGAACGTTCGACTGGTCCCGGGGCATCGTTTTTCATCAGAAAATAAATTTTTGGGACTCCACCAAAAATGATTCAAAATGTCATTTGGATCGGGCCTCATGTTGAATAACCACTTTTTAAAACCCTCACAGTGACCAAAATTACCATTTTAACAGAGTTTTGCTTACTCAAAATCTTCAATTTTTAGCCAATTTCAGGCACAGAAATGACTTTAAACACACTTATTTTTGCTGTAAAAGTAATGATTCACATCCAACCGTCATTTAAAGTCAAAAGATTAAATGTTAAAATGTCATCAATATTGACCATTTTTTGAACGTTTGACTGGTCTGGGGTCATCGTTTTTCATCCTAAAATTGATTTTTAGGACTCTACCAAAAATGATTCAAAATGTCATTTGGATCAGGCCTCATGTTGAATAACCACTTTTTAAACCCTCAGTGTGACCAAAATTGCCATTTTTACGGAATTTTGCTTACTCAAAAGCTTCAATTTTGACCAATTTCAGGCACAGAAATGACTTTAAACACACTTATTTTCGTTGAAAAAGTAATAATTCACATCCAACCGTCATTTAAAGTCAAAAGAATAAATGTTATAATTTCATCAATATTGACCATTTTCTTAACGTTCGACTGGTCCGGGGTCACCGATTTTTCGTCAGAAAATTCACATCCAACCATCATTTAAAGTCAAAAGATTAAATGATAACATTTCATCAATATTGACCATTCTTTGAACGTTTGACTGGTCTGGGGTAATCGTTTTTCATCATAAAATTGATTTTTAGGACTCTACCAAAAATGATTCAAAATGTCATTTGGATCAGGCCTCATGTTGAATAACCACTTTTTAAACCCTCACAGTGACCAAAATAGCCATTTTTACAGAGTTTTGCTAACTCGGAAGCTTCAATTTTGACCAATTTCAGGCACAGAAATGACTTAAACACACTTATTTTAGTTGAAAAAGTAACAATTCACATCCAACAGTCATTTAAAGTCAAAAGATTAAATGTTAAAATTTCTTCAATATTGACCATTTTTTGAACGTTCGACTGGTCCGGGGTCATCGTTTTTAATCAGAAAATTGATTTTTTGGACTCTACCAAAAATGATTCAAAATGTCATTTGGATCGGACCTCATGTTGAATAACCACTTTTTAAACCCTCACATTGACCAAAATTGCCATTTTTACTGAGTTTGCTTACCCAGAAGCTTCAATTTTGACCAATTTCAGGCACAGAAATGACTTTAAACACACTTATTTTAGTTGAAAAAGTAATAATTCACATCCAACCGTCATTTAAAGTCAAAAGATTAAATGTTAAAATGTCATCAATATTGACCATTTTTTGAACGTTTGACTGGTCTGGGGTCATCGTTTTTCATCATAAAATTGATTTTTAGGACTCTACCATAAACTATTCAAAATGTCATTTGGATCAGGCCTCATGTTGAATAACCACTTTTTAAACCCTCACATTGACCAAAATTGCCATTTTTATGGAGTTTTGCTTACTCAAAAGCTTCAATTTTGACCAATTTCAGGCACAGAAATGACTTAAACACACTTATTTTAGTTGAAAAAGTAACAATTCACATCCAACAGTCATTTAAAGTCAAAAGATTAAATGTTAAAATTTCTTCAATATTGACCATTTTTTGAACGTTCGACTGGTCCGGGGTCATCGTTTTTAATCAGAAAATTGATTTTTTGGACTCTACCAAAAATGATTCAAAATGTCATTTGGATCGGACCTCATGTTGAATAACCACTTTTTAAACCCTCACATTGACCAAAATTGCCATTTTTACAGAGTTTGCTTACCCAGAAGCTTCAATTTTGACCAATTTCAGGCACAGAAATGACTTTAAACACACTTATTTTAGTTGAAAAAGTAATAATTCACATCCAACCGTCATTTAAAGTCAAAAGATTAAATGTTAAAATATCGTCAATATTGACCATTTTTTGAACGTTTGACTGGCCCGGGGTCATCGTTTTTCATCATAAAATAGATTTTTTGGACTCTACCAAAAATGATTCAAAATGTCATTTGGATCAGGCCTCATGTTAAATAACTACTTTTTAAACCCTCAGAGTGACCAAAATTACAATTTTTACGGAGTTTTGCTTACTCAAAAGTTTCCATTTTGACGAATTTCAGGCACAGAATTGACTTTAAACACACTTATTTTGGTTAATAAAAGTAATAATTCACATCCAACCGTCATTTAAAGTCAAAAGATTAAATGTTATAATTTCATCAATATTGACCATTTTCTTAACGTTCGACTGGTCCGGGGTCATCGATTTTTCGTCAGAAAATTAACATCCAACCATCATTTAAAGTCAAAAGATTAAATGATAACATTTCATCAATATTGACCATTCTTTGAACGTTTGACTGGTCTGGGGTCATCGTTTTTCATCATAAAATTGATTTTTAGGACTCTACCAAAAATGATTCAAAATGTCATTTGGATCAGGCCTCATGTTGAATAACCACTTTTTAAACTCTCAGTGTGACCAAAATTGCCATTTTTACGGAATTTTGCTTACTCAAAAGCTTCAATTTTGACCAATTTCAGGCACAGAAATGACTTTAAACACACTTATTTTAGTTGAAAAAGTAATAATTCACATCCAACAGTCATTTAAATTCAAAAGATTAAATGTTAAAATGTCTTCAATATTGACCATTTTTTGAACGTTCGACTGCTCCGGGGTCATCGTTTTTCATCAGAAAATTGATTTTTTGGACTCTACCAAAAATGATTCAAAAAGTCATTTGAATCGGGCCTCACGTTGAATAACCACTTTTTAAACCCTCACAGTGACCAAAATTGCCATTTTTACAGAGTTTTGCTTACTCAGAAGTTTCACTTTTGACCAATTTCAGGCACAGAAATGACTTTAAACACACTTATTTTCGTTGACAAAGTAATAATTCACATCCAACCGTCATTTAAAGTCAAAAGATTAAATGTTAAAATTTCATCAATATTGACCATTTTTTGAACGTTCGACTGGTCCGGGGGCATCGTTTTTCATCAGAAAATAAATTTTTGGGACTCCACCAAAAATGATTCAAAATGTCATTTGGATCGGGCCTCATGTTGAATAACCACTTTTTAAACCCTCACAGTGACCAAAATTGCCATTTTTACAGAGTTTTGCTTACTCAGAAGCTTCACTTTTGATCAATTTCAGGCACAGAAATGACTTTAAACACACTTATTTTCGTTGACAAAGTAATAATTCACATCCAACCGTCATTTAAAGTCAAAAGATTAAATGTTAAAATGTCATCAATATTGACCATTTTTTGAACGTTCGACTGCTCCGGGGGCATCGTTTTTCATCAGAAAATTGATTTTGTGGACTCCACCAAAAATGATTCAAAATGTCATTTGGATCGGGCCTCATGTTGAATAACCACTTTTTAAACCCTCACAGTGACCAAAATTGCCATTTTTACAGAGTTTTGCTTACTCAAAAGTTTCAATTTTGACGAATTTCGGGCACAGAAATGACTTTAAACACACTTATTTTCGTTGAAAAAGTAATAATTCACATGCAACCGTCATTTAAAGTCAAAAGAATAAATGTTATAATTTCATCAATATTGACCATTTTCTTAACGTTCGACTGGTCCAGGGTCACCGATTTTTCGTCAGAAAATTCACATCCAACCATCATTTAAAGTCAAAAGATTAAATGATAACATTTCATCAATATTGACCATTCTTTGAACGTTTGACTGGTCTGGGGTCATCGTTTTTCATCATAAAATTGATTTTTAGGACTCTACCAAAAATGATTCAAAATGTCATTTGGATCAGGCCTCATGTTGAATAACCACTTTTTAAACCCTCAGTGTGACCAAAATTGCCATTTTTACGGAATTTTGCTTACTCAAAAGCTTCAATTTTGACCAATTTCAGGAACAGAAATGACTTTAAACACACTTATTTTCGTTGAAAAAGTAATAATTCACATCCAACAGTCATTTAAATTCAAAAGATTATATGTTAAAATTTCTTCAATATTGACCATTTTTTGAACGTTCGACTGGTCCGGGGTCATCGTTTTTCATCAGATAATTGATTTTTTGGACTCCACCAAAAATGATTCAAAATGTCATTTGGATCGGGCCTCATGTTGAATAACCACTTTTTAAACCCTCACAGTGACCAAAATTGCCATTTTTACAGAGTTTTGCCTACTCAAAAGTTTCAATTTTGATGAATTTCAGGCTCAGAAATGTCTTTAAACACACTTATTTTCGTTGAAAAAGTAATAATTCACATCCAACCGTCATTTAAAGTCAAAAGATTAAATGTTAAAATGTCATCAATATTGACCATTTTTTGAACGTTTGACTGGTCTGGGGTCATCGTTTTTCATCATAAAATTGATTTTTAGGACTCTACCATAAACTATTAAAATGTCATTTGGATCAGGCCTCATGTTGAATAACCACTTTTTAAACCCTCACATTGACCAAAATTGCCATTTTTATGGAGTTTTGCTTACTCAAAAGCTTCAATTTTGACCAATTTCAGGCACAGAAATGACTTAAACACACTTATTTTAGTTGAAAAAGTAACAATTCACATCCAACAGTCATTTAAAGTCAAAAGATTAAATGTTAAAATTTCTTCAATATTGACCATTTTTTGAACGTTCGACTGGTCCGGGGTCATCGTTTTTAATCAGAAAATTGATTTTTTGGACTCTACCAAAAATGATTCAAAATGTCATTTGGATCGGACCTCATGTTGAATAACCACTTTTTAAACCCTCACATTGACCAAAATTGCCATTTTTACTGAGTTTGCTTACCCAGAAGCTTCAATTTTGACCAATTTCAGGCACAGAAATGACTTTAAACACACTTATTTTAGTTGAAAAAGTAATAATTCACATCCAACCGTCATTTAAAGTCAAAAGATTAAATGTTAAAATATCATCAATATTGACCATTTTTTGAACGTTCGACAGGTCCCGGGGCATCATTTTTCATCAGAAAATACATTTTTGGGACTCCACCAAAAATGATTCAAAATGTCATTTGGATCGGGCCTCATGTTGAATAACCACTTTTTAAAACCCTCACAGTGACCAAAATTACCATTTTAACAGAGTTTTGCTTACTCAAAATCTTCAATTTTTAGCCAATTTCAGGCACAGAAATGACTTTAAACACACTTATTTTTGCTGTAAAAGTAATGATTCACATCCAACCGTCATTTAAAGTCAAAAGATTAAATGTTAAAATGTCATCAATATTGACCATTTTTTGAACGTTTGACTGGTCTGGGGTCATCGTTTTTCATCCTAAAATTGATTTTTAGGACTCTACCATAAATGATTCAAAATGTCATTTGGATCGGGCCTCATGTTGAATAACCACTTTTTAAACCCTCACAGTGACGAAAATTGCCATTTTTACAGAGTTTTGCTTACTCAAAAGTTTCAATTTTGACGAATTTCGGGCACAGAAATGACTTTAAACACACTTATTTTCGTTGAAAAAGTAATAATTCACATCCAACCGTCATTTAAAGTCAAAAGAATAAATGTTATAATTTCATCAATATTGACCATTTTCTTAACGTTCGACTGGTCCGGGGTCACCGATTTTTCGTCAGAAAATTCACATCCAACCATCATTTAAAGTCAAAAGATTAAATGATAACATTTCATCAATATTGACCATTCTTTGAACGTTTGACTGGTCTGGGGTCATCGTTTTTCATCATAAAATTGATTTTTAGGACTCTACCAAAAATGATTCAAAATGTCATTTGGATCAGGCCTCATGTTGAATAACCACTTTTTAAACCCTCAGTGTGACCAAAATTGCCATTTTTACGGAATTTTGCTTACTCAAAAGCTTCAATTTTGACCAATTTCAGGAACAGAAATGACTTTAAACACACTTATTTTCGTTGAAAAAGTAATAATTCACATCCAACCGTCATTTAAAGTCAAAAGATTAAATGTTAAAATATCGTCAATGTTGACCATTTTTTGAACGTTTGACTGGCCCGGGGTCATCGTTTTTCATCATAAAATAGATTTTTTGGACTCTACCAAAAATGATTTAAAATGTCATTTGGATCAGGCCTCATGTTAAATAACTACTTTTTAAACCCTCAGAGTGACCAAAATTACAATTTTTACGGAGTTTTGCTTACTCAAAAGTTTCCATTTTGACGAATTTCAGGCACAGAATTGACTTTAAACACACTTATTTTGGTTAATAAAAGTAATAATTCACATCCAACCGTCATTTAAAGTCAAAAGATTAAATGTTATATTTTCATCAATATTGACCATTTTCTTAACGTTCGACTGGTCCGGGGTCATCGATTTTTCGTCAGAAAATTCACATCCAACCATCATTTAAAGTCAAAAGATTAAATGATAACATTTCATCAATATTGACCATTCTTTGAACGTTTGACTGGTCTGGGGTCATCGTTTTTCATCATAAAATTGATTTTTAGGACTCTACCAAAAATGATTCAAAATGTCATTTGGATCAGGCCTCATGTTGAATAACCACTTTTTAAACTCTCAGTGTGACCAAAATTGCCATTTTTACGGAATTTTGCTTACTCAAAAGCTTCAATTTTGACCAATTTCAGGCACAGAAATGACTTTAAACACACTTATTTTAGTTGAAAAAGTAATAATTCACATCCAACAGTCATTTAAATTCAAAAGATTAAATGTTAAAATGTCTTCAATATTGACCATTTTTTGAACGTTCGACTGCTCCGGGGTCATCGTTTTTCATCAGAAAATTGATTTTTTGGACTCTACCAAAAATGATTCAAAAAGTCATTTGAATCGGGCCTCACGTTGAATAACCACTTTTTAAACCCTCACAGTGACCAAAATTGCCATTTTTACAGAGTTTTGCTTACTCAGAAGCTTCACTTTTGACCAATTTCAGGCACAGAAATGACTTTAAACACACTTATTTTCGTTGACAAAGTAATAATTCACATCCAACCGTCATTTAAAGTCAAAAGAATAAATGTTATAATTTCATCAATATTGACCATTTTCTTAACGTTCGACTGGTCCGGGGTCACCGATTTTTCGTCAGAAAATTCACATCCAACCATCATTTAAAGTCAAAAGATTAAATGATAACATTTCATCAATATTGACCATTCTTTGAACGTTTGACTGGTCTGGGGTCATCGTTTTTAATCAGAAAATTGATTTTTTGGACTCTACCAAAAATGATTCAAAATGTCATTTGGATCGGACCTCATGTTGAATAACCACTTTTTAAACCCTCACATTGACCAAAATTGCCATTTTTACTGAGTTTGCTTACCCAGAAGCTTCAATTTTGACCAATTTCAGGCACAGAAATGACTTTAAACACACTTATTTTAGTTGAAAAAGTAATAATTCACATCCAACCGTCATTTAAAGTCAAAAGATTAAATGTTAAAATGTCATCAATATTGACCATTTTTTGAACGTTTGACTGGTCTGGGGTCATCGTTTTTCATCATAAAATTGATTTTTAGGACTCTACCATAAACTATTCAAAATGTCATTTGGATCAGGCCTCATGTTGAATAACCACTTTTTAAACCCTCACATTGACCAAAATTGCCATTTTTATGGAGTTTTGCTTACTCAAAAGCTTCAATTTTGACCAATTTCAGGCACAGAAATGACTTAAACACACTTATTTTAGTTGAAAAAGTAACAATTCACATCCAACAGTCATTTAAAGTCAAAAGATTAAATGTTAAAATTTCTTCAATATTGACCATTTTTTTAACGTTCGACTGGTCCGGGGTCATCGTTTTTAATCAGAAAATTGATTTTTTGGACTCTACCAAAAATGATTCAAAATGTCATTTGGATCGGACCTCATGTTGAATAACCACTTTTTAAACCCTCACATTGACCAAAATTGCCATTTTTACAGAGTTTGCTTACCCAGAAGCTTCAATTTTGACCAATTTCAGGCACAGAAATGACTTTAAACACACTTATTTTAGTTGAAAAAGTAATAATTCACATCCAACCGTCATTTAAAGTCAAAAGATTAAATGTTAAAATATCGTCAATATTGACCATTTTTTGAACGTTTGACTGGCCCGGGGTCATCGTTTTTCATCATAAAATAGATTTTTTGGACTCTACCAAAAATGATTCAAAATGTCATTTGGATCAGGCCTCATGTTAAATAACTACTTTTTAAACCCTCAGAGTGACCAAAATTACAATTTTTACGGAGTTTTGCTTACTCAAAAGTTTCCATTTTGACGAATTTCAGGCACAGAATTGACTTTAAACACACTTATTTTGGTTAATAAAAGTAATAATTCACATCCAACCGTCATTTAAAGTCAAAAGATTAAATGTTATAATTTCATCAATATTGACCATTTTCTTAACGTTCGACTGGTCCGGGGTCATCGATTTTTCGTCAGAAAATTCACATCCAACCATCATTTAAAGTCAAAAGATTAAATGATAACATTTCATCAATATTGACCATTCTTTGAACGTTTGACTGGTCTGGGGTCATCGTTTTTCATCATAAAATTGATTTTTAGGACTCTACCAAAAATGATTCAAAATGTCATTTGGATCAGGCCTCATGTTGAATAACCACTTTTTAAACTCTCAGTGTGACCAAAATTGCCATTTTTACGGAATTTTGCTTACTCAAAAGCTTCAATTTTGACCAATTTCAGGCACAGAAATGACTTTAAACACACTTATTTTAGTTGAAAAAGTAATAATTCACATCCAACCGTCATTTAAAGTCAAAAGATTAAATGTTAAAATGTCATCAATATTGACCATTTTTTGAACGTTCGACTGGTCCGGGGGCATCGTTTTTCATCAGAAAATAAATTTTTGGGACTCCACCAAAAATGATTCAAAATGTCATTTGGATCGGGCCTCATGTTGAATAACCACTTTTTAAACCCTCACAGTGACCAAAATTGCCATTTTTACAGAGTTTTTCTTACTCAGAAGCTTCACTTTTGATCAATTTCAGGCACAGAAATGACTTTAAACACACTTATTTTCGTTGACAAAGTAATAATTCACATCCAACCGTCATTTAAAGTCAAAAGATTAAATGTTAAAATGTCATCAATATTGACCATTTTTTGAACGTTCGACTGCTCCGGGGGCATCGTTTTTCATCAGAAAATTGATTTTGTGGACTCCACCAAAAATGATTCAAAATGTCATTTGGATCGGGCCTCATGTTGAATAACCACTTTTTAAACCCTCACAGTGACCAAAATTGCCATTTTTACAGAGTTTTGCTTACTCAAAAGTTTCAATTTTGACGAATTTCGGGCACAGAAATGACTTTAAACACACTTATTTTCGTTGAAAAAGTAATAATTCACATGCAACCGTCATTTAAAGTCAAAAGAATAAATGTTATAATTTCATCAATATTGACCATTTTCTTAACGTTCGACTGGTCCAGGGTCACCGATTTTTCGTCAGAAAATTCACATCCAACCATCATTTAAAGTCAAAAGATTAAATGATAACATTTCATCAATATTGACCATTCTTTGAACGTTTGACTGGTCTGGGGTCATCGTTTTTCATCATAAAATTGATTTTTAGGACTCTACCAAAAATGATTCAAAATGTCATTTGGATCAGGCCTCATGTTGAATAACCACTTTTTAAACCCTCAGTGTGACCAAAATTGCCATTTTTACGGAATTTTGCTTACTCAAAAGCTTCAATTTTGACCAATTTCAGGAACAGAAATGACTTTAAACACACTTATTTTCGTTGAAAAAGTAATAATTCACATCCAACAGTCATTTAAATTCAAAAGATTAAATGTTGAAATTTCTTCAATATTGACCATTTTTTGAACACTCGACTGGTCCGGGGTCATCGTTTTTCATCAGATAATTGATTTTTTGGACTCCACCAAAAATGATTCAAAATGTCATTTGGATCGGGCCTCATGTTGAATAACCACTTTTTAAACCCTCACAGTGACCAAAATTGCCATTTTTACAGAGTTTTGCCTACTCAAAAGTTTCAATTTTGATGAATTTCAGGCTCAGAAATGTCTTTAAACACACTTATTTTCGTTGAAAAAGTAATAATTCACATCCAACCGTCATTTAAAGTCAAAAGATTAAATGTTAAAATGTCATCAATATTGACCATTTTTTGAACGTTTGACTGGTCTGGGGTCATCGTTTTTCATCATAAAATTGATTTTTAGGACTCTACCATAAACTATTAAAATGTCATTTGGATCAGGCCTCATGTTGAATAACCACTTTTTAAACCCTCACATTGACCAAAATTGCCATTTTTATGGAGTTTTGCTTACTCAAAAGCTTCAATTTTGACCAATTTCAGGCACAGAAATGACTTAAACACACTTATTTTAGTTGAAAAAGTAACAATTCACATCCAACAGTCATTTAAAGTCAAAAGATTAAATGTTAAAATTTCTTCAATATTGACCATTTTTTGAACGTTCGACTGGTCCGGGGTCATCGTTTTTAATCAGAAAATTGATTTTTTGGACTCTACCAAAAATGATTCAAAATGTCATTTGGATCGGACCTCATGTTGAATAACCACTTTTTAAACCCTCACATTGACCAAAATTGCCATTTTTACTGAGTTTCCTTACCCAGAAGCTTCAATTTTGACCAATTTCAGGCACAGAAATGACTTTAAACACACTTATTTTAGTTGAAAAAGTAATAATTCACATCCAACCGTCATTTAAAGTCAAAAGATTAAATGTTAAAATATCATCAATATTGACCATTTTTTGAACGTTCGACAGGTCCCGGGGCATCATTTTTCATCAGAAAATACATTTTTGGGACTCCACCAAAAATGATTCAAAATGTCATTTGGATCGGGCCTCATGTTGAATAACCACTTTTTAAAACCCTCACAGTGACCAAAATTACCATTTTAACAGAGTTTTGCTTACTCAAAATCTTCAATTTTTAGCCAATTTCAGGCACAGAAATGACTTTAAACACACTTATTTTTGCTGTAAAAGTAATGATTCACATCCAACCGTCATTTAAAGTCAAAAGATTAAATGTTAAAATGTCATCAATATTGACCATTTTTTGAACGTTTGACTGGTCTGGGGTCATCGTTTTTCATCCTAAAATTGATTTTTAGGACTCTACCATAAATGATTCAAAATGTCATTTGGATCGGGCCTCATGTTGAATAACCACTTTTTAAACCCTCACAGTGACGAAAATTGCCATTTTTACAGAGTTTTGCTTACTCAAAAGTTTCAATTTTGACGAATTTCGGGCACAGAAATGACTTTAAACACACTTATTTTCGTTGAAAAAGTAATAATTCACATCCAACCGTCATTTAAAGTCAAAAGAATAAATGTTATAATTTCATCAATATTGACCATTTTCTTAACGTTCGACTGGTCCGGGGTCACCGATTTTTCGTCAGAAAATTCACATCCAACCATCATTTAAAGTCAAAAGATTAAATGATAACATTTCATCAATATTGACCATTCTTTGAACGTTTGACTGGTCTGGGGTCATCGTTTTTCATCATAAAATTGATTTTTAGGACTCTACCAAAAATGATTCAAAATGTCATTTGGATCAGGCCTCATGTTGAATAACCACTTTTTAAACCCTCAGTGTGACCAAAATTGCCATTTTTACGGAATTTTGCTTACTCAAAAGCTTCAATTTTGACCAATTTCAGGAACAGAAATGACTTTAAACACACTTATTTTCGTTGAAAAAGTAATAATTCACATCCAACCGTCATTTAAAGTCAAAAGATTAAATGTTAAAATATCGTCAATATTGACCATTTTTTGAACGTTTGACTGGCCCGGGGTCATCGTTTTTCATCATAAAATAGATTTTTTGGACTCTACCAAAAATGATTTAAAATGTCATTTGGATCAGGCCTCATGTTAAATAACTACTTTTTAAACCCTCAGAGTGACCAAAATTACAATTTTTACGGAGTTTTGCTTACTCAAAAGTTTCCATTTTGACGAATTTCAGGCACAGAATTGACTTTAAACACACTTATTTTGGTTAATAAAAGTAATAATTCACATCCAACCGTCATTTAAAGTCAAAAGATTAAATGTTATATTTTCATCAATATTGACCATTTTCTTAACGTTCGACTGGTCCGGGGTCATCGATTTTTCGTCAGAAAATTCACATCCAACCATCATTTAAAGTCAAAAGATTAAATGATAACATTTCATCAATATTGACCATTCTTTGAACGTTTGACTGGTCTGGGGTCATCGTTTTTCATCATAAAATTGATTTTTAGGACTCTACCAAAAATGATTCAAAATGTCATTTGGATCAGGCCTCATGTTGAATAACCACTTTTTAAACTCTCAGTGTGACCAAAATTGCCATTTTTACGGAATTTTGCTTACTCAAAAGCTTCAATTTTGACCAATTTCAGGCACAGAAATGACTTTAAACACACTTATTTTAGTTGAAAAAGTAATAATTCACATCCAACAGTCATTTAAATTCAAAA
This sequence comes from Lissotriton vulgaris, assembly GCF_964263255.1. NCBI lineage: Eukaryota > Metazoa > Chordata > Amphibia > Caudata > Salamandridae > Lissotriton > Lissotriton vulgaris. Next base: position 538,395 of record NW_028240817.1, on the reverse strand, counting down.
GATTAAATGTTAAAATGTCTTCAATATTGACCATTTTTTGAACGTTCGACTGCTCCGGGGTCATCGTTTTTCATCAGAAAATTGATTTTTTGGACTCTACCAAAAATGATTCAAAAAGTCATTTGAATCGGGCCTCACGTTGAATAACCACTTTTTAAACCCTCACAGTGACCAAAATTGCCATTTTTACAGAGTTTTGCTTACTCAGAAGCTTCACTTTTGACCAATTTCAGGCACAGAAATGACTTTAAACACACTTATTTTCGTTGACAAAGTAATAATTCACATACAACCGTCATTTAAAGTCAAAAGATTAAATGTTAAAATTTCATCAATATTGACCATTTTTTGAACGTTCGACTGGTCCGGGGGCATCGTTTTTCATCAGAAAATAAATTTTTGGGACTCCACCAAAAATGATTCAAAATGTCATTTGGATCGGGCCTCATGTTGAATAACCACTTTTTAAACCCTCACAGTGACCAAAATTGCCATTTTTACAGAGTTTTGCTTACTCAGAAGCTTCACTTTTGACCAATTTCAGGCACAGAAATGACTTTAAACACACTTATTTTCGTTGACAAAGTAATAATTCACATCCAACCGTCATTTAAAGTCAAAAGAATATATGTTATAATTTCATCAATATTGACCATTTTCTTAACGTTCGACTGGTCCGGGGTCACCGATTTTTCGTCAGAAAATTCACATCCAACCATCATTTAAAGTCAAAAGATTAAATGATAACATTTCATCAATATTGACCATTCTTTGAACGTTTGACTGGTCTGGGGTAATCGTTTTTCATCATAAAATTGATTTTTAGGACTCTACCAAAAATGATTCAAAATGTCATTTGGATCAGGCCTCATGTTGAATAACCACTTTTTAAACCCTCACAGTGACCAAAATAGCCATTTTTACAGAGTTTTGCTAACTCGGAAGCTTCAATTTTGACCAATTTCAGGCACAGAAATGACTTAAACACACTTATTTTAGTTGAAAAAGTAACAATTCACATCCAACAGTCATTTAAAGTCAAAAGATTAAATGTTAAAATTTCTTCAATATTGACCATTTTTTGAACGTTCGACTGGTCCGGGGTCATCGTTTTTAATCAGAAAATTGATTTTTTGGACTCTACCAAAAATGATTCAAAATGTCATTTGGATCGGACCTCATGTTGAATAACCACTTTTTAAACCCTCACATTGACCAAAATTGCCATTTTTACTGAGTTTGCTTACCCAGAAGCTTCAATTTTGACCAATTTCAGGCACAGAAATGACTTTAAACACACTTATTTTAGTTGAAAAAGTAATAATTCACATCCAACCGTCATTTAAAGTCAAAAGATTAAATGTTAAAATGTCATCAATATTGACCATTTTTTGAACGTTTGACTGGTCTGGGGTCATCGTTTTTCATCATAAAATTGATTTTTAGGACTCTACCATAAACTATTCAAAATGTCATTTGGATCAGGCCTCATGTTGAATAACCACTTTTTAAACCCTCACATTGACCAAAATTGCCATTTTTATGGAGTTTTGCTTACTCAAAAGCTTCAATTTTGACCAATTTCAGGCACAGAAATGACTTAAACACACTTATTTTAGTTGAAAAAGTAACAATTCACATCCAACAGTCATTTAAAGTCAAAAGATTAAATGTTAAAATTTCTTCAATATTGACCATTTTTTTAACGTTCGACTGGTCCGGGGTCATCGTTTTTAATCAGAAAATTGATTTTTTGGACTCTACCAAAAATGATTCAAAATGTCATTTGGATCGGGCCTCATGTTGAATAACCACTTTTTAAACCCTCACATTGACCAAAATTGCCATTTTTACAGAGTTTGCTTACCCAGAAGCTTCAATTTTGACCAATTTCAGGCACAGAAATGACTTTAAACACACTTATTTTAGTTGAAAAAGTAATAATTCACATCCAACCGTCATTTAAAGTCAAAAGATTAAATGTTAAAATATCATCAATATTGACCATTTTTTGAACGTTTGACTGGTCCGGGGTCATCGTTTTTCATCATAAAATAGATTTTTTGGACTCTACCAAAAATGATTCAAAATGTCATTTGGATCAGGCCTCATGTTAAATAACCACTTTTTAAACCCTCGGAGTGACCAAAATTAAAATTTTTACGGAGTTTTGCTTACTCAAAAGTTTCCATTTTGACGAATTTCAGGCACAGAATTGACTTTAAACACACTTATTTTCGTTGAAAAAGTAATAATTCACATCCAACCGTCATTTAAAGTCAAAAGATTAAATGTTATAATTTCATCAATATTGACCATTTTCTTAACGTTCGACTGGTCCGGGGTCATCGATTTTTCGTCAGAAAATTCACATCCAACCATCATTTAAAGTCAAAAGATTAAATGATAACATTTCATCAATATTGACCATTCTTTGAACGTTTGACTGGTCTGGGGTCATCGTTTTTCATCATAAAATTGATTTTTAGGACTCCACCAAAAATGATTCAAAATGTCATTTGGATCGTGCCTCATGTTGAATAACCACTTTTTAAACCCTCACAGTGACGAAAATTGCCATTTTTACAGAGTTTTGCTTACTCAAAAGTTTCAATTTTGACGAATTTCGGGCACAGAAATGACTTTAAACACACTTATTTTCGTTGAAAAAGTAATAATTCACATCCAACCGTCATTTAAAGTCAAAAGAATAAATGTTATAATTTCATCAATATTGACCATTTTCTTAACGTTCGACTGGTCCGGGGTCACCGATTTTTCGTCAGAAAATTCACATCCAACCATCATTTAAAGTCAAAAGATTAAATGATAACATTTCATCAATATTGACCATTCTTTGAACGTTTGACTGGTCTGGGGTCATCGTTTTTCATCAGAAAATTGATTTTTTTGGACTCTACCAAAAATGATTCAAAATGTCATTTGGATCGGGCCTCATGTTGAATAACCACTTTTTAAACCCTCACATTGACCAAAATTGCCATTTTTACTGAGTTTGCTTACCCAGAAGCTTCAATTTTGACCAATTTCAGGCACCGAAATGACTTTAAACACACTTATTTTAGTTGAAAAAGTAATAATTCACATCCAACCGTCATTTAAAGTCAAAAGATTAAATGTTAAAATATCATCAATATTGACCATTTTTTGAACGTTCGACTGGTCCCGGGGCATCGTTTTTCATCAGAAAATAAATTTTTGGGACTCCACCAAAAATGATTCAAAATGTCATTTGGATCGGGCCTCATGTTGAATAACCACTTTTTAAAACCCTCACAGTGACCAAAATTACCATTTTAACAGAGTTTTGCTTACTCAAAATCTTCAATTTTTAGCCAATTTCAGGCACAGAAATGACTTTAAACACACTTATTTTTGCTGTAAAAGTAATGATTCACATCCAACCGTCATTTAAAGTCAAAAGATTAAATGTTAAAATGTCATCAATATTGACCATTTTTTGAACGTTTGACTGGTCTGGGGTCATCGTTTTTCATCCTAAAATTGATTTTTAGGACTCTACCAAAAATGATTCAAAATGTCATTTGGATCAGGCCTCATGTTGAATAACCACTTTTTAAACCCTCAGTGTGACCAAAATTGCCATTTTTACGGAATTTTGCTTACTCAAAAGCTTCAATTTTGACCAATTTCAGGCACAGAAATGACTTTAAACACACTTATTTTCGTTGAAAAAGTAATAATTCACATCCAACCGTCATTTAAAGTCAAAAGAATAAATGTTATAATTTCATCAATATTGACCATTTTCTTAACGTTCGACTGGTCCGGGGTCACCGATTTTTCGTCAGAAAATTCACATCCAACCATCATTTAAAGTCAAAAGATTAAATGATAACATTTCATCAATATTGACCATTCTTTGAACGTTTGACTGGTCTGGGGTAATCGTTTTTCATCATAAAATTGATTTTTAGGACTCTACCAAAAATGATTCAAAATGTCATTTGGATCAGGCCTCATGTTGAATAACCACTTTTTAAACCCTCACAGTGACCAAAATAGCCATTTTTACAGAGTTTTGCTAACTCGGAAGCTTCAATTTTGACCAATTTCAGGCACAGAAATGACTTAAACACACTTATTTTAGTTGAAAAAGTAACAATTCACATCCAACAGTCATTTAAAGTCAAAAGATTAATGTTAAAATTTCTTCAATATTGACCATTTTTTGAACGTTCGACTGGGTCCGGGGTCATCGTTTTTAATCAGAAAATTGATTTTTTGGACTCTACCAAAAATGATTCAAAATGTCATTTGGATCGGACCTCATGTTGAATAACCACTTTTTAAACCCTCACATTGACCAAAATTGCCATTTTTACTGAGTTTGCTTACCCAGAAGCTTCAATTTTGACCAATTTCAGGCACAGAAATGACTTTAAACACACTTATTTTAGTTGAAAAAGTAATAATTCACATCCAACCGTCATTTAAAGTCAAAAGATTAAATGTTAAAATGTCATCAATATTGACCATTTTTTGAACGTTTGACTGGTCTGGGGTCATCGTTTTTCATCATAAAATTGATTTTTAGGACTCTACCATAAACTATTCAAAATGTCATTTGGATCAGGCCTCATGTTGAATAACCACTTTTTAAACCCTCACATTGACCAAAATTGCCATTTTTATGGAGTTTTGCTTACTCAAAAGCTTCAATTTTGACCAATTTCAGGCACAGAAATGACTTAAACACACTTATTTTAGTTGAAAAAGTAACAATTCACATCCAACAGTCATTTAAAGTCAAAAGATTAAATGTTAAAATTTCTTCAATATTGACCATTTTTTGAACGTTCGACTGGTCCGGGGTCATCGTTTTTAATCAGAAAATTGATTTTTTGGACTCTACCAAAAATGATTCAAAATGTCATTTGGATCGGACCTCATGTTGAATAACCACTTTTTAAACCCTCACATTGACCAAAATTGCCATTTTTACAGAGTTTGCTTACCCAGAAGCTTCAATTTTGACCAATTTCAGGCACAGAAATGACTTTAAACACACTTATTTTAGTTGAAAAAGTAATAATTCACATCCAACCGTCATTTAAAGTCAAAAGATTAAATGTTAAAATATCGTCAATATTGACCATTTTTTGAACGTTTGACTGGCCCGGGGTCATCGTTTTTCATCATAAAATAGATTTTTTGGACTCTACCAAAAATGATTCAAAATGTCATTTGGATCAGGCCTCATGTTAAATAACTACTTTTTAAACCCTCAGAGTGACCAAAATTACAATTTTTACGGAGTTTTGCTTACTCAAAAGTTTCCATTTTGACGAATTTCAGGCACAGAATTGACTTTAAACACACTTATTTTGGTTAATAAAAGTAATAATTCACATCCAACCGTCATTTAAAGTCAAAAGATTAAATGTTATAATTTCATCAATATTGACCATTTTCTTAACGTTCGACTGGTCCGGGGTCATCGATTTTTCGTCAGAAAATTAACATCCAACCATCATTTAAAGTCAAAAGATTAAATGATAACATTTCATCAATATTGACCATTCTTTGAACGTTTGACTGGTCTGGGGTCATCGTTTTTCATCATAAAATTGATTTTTAGGACTCTACCAAAAATGATTCAAAATGTCATTTGGATCAGGCCTCATGTTGAATAACCACTTTTTAAACTCTCAGTGTGACCAAAATTGCCATTTTTACGGAATTTTGCTTACTCAAAAGCTTCAATTTTGACCAATTTCAGGCACAGAAATGACTTTAAACACACTTATTTTAGTTGAAAAAGTAATAATTCACATCCAACAGTCATTTAAATTCAAAAGATTAAATGTTAAAATATCTTCAATATTGACCATTTTTTGAACGTTCGACTGCTCCGGGGTCATCGTTTTTCATCAGAAAATTGATTTTTTGGACTCTACCAAAAATGATTCAAAAAGTCATTTGAATCGGGCCTCACGTTGAATAACCACTTTTTAAACCCTCACAGTGACCAAAATTGCCATTTTTACAGAGTTTTGCTTACTCAGAAGTTTCACTTTTGACCAATTTCAGGCACAGAAATGACTTTAAACACACTTATTTTCGTTGACAAAGTAATAATTCACATCCAACCGTCATTTAAAGTCAAAAGATTAAATGTTAAAATTTCATCAATATTGACCATTTTTTGAACGTTCGACTGGTCCGGGGGCATCGTTTTTCATCAGAAAATAAATTTTTGGGACTCCACCAAAAATGATTCAAAATGTCATTTGGATCGGGCCTCATGTTGAATAACCACTTTTTAAACCCTCACAGTGACCAAAATTGCCATTTTTACAGAGTTTTGCTTACTCAGAAGCTTCACTTTTGATCAATTTCAGGCACAGAAATGACTTTAAACACACTTATTTTCGTTGACAAAGTAATAATTCACATCCAACCGTCATTTAAAGTCAAAAGATTAAATGTTAAAATGTCATCAATATTGACCATTTTTTGAACGTTTGACTGCTCCGGGGGCATCGTTTTTCATCAGAAAATTGATTTTGTGGACTCCACCAAAAATGATTCAAAATGTCATTTGGATAGGGCCTCATGTTGAATAACCACTTTTTAAACCCTCACAGTGACCAAAATTGCCATTTTTACAGAGTTTTGCTTACTCAAAAGTTTCAATTTTGACGAATTTCGGGCACAGAAATGACTTTAAACACACTTATTTTCGTTGAAAAAGTAATAATTCACATGCAACCGTCATTTAAAGTCAAAAGAATAAATGTTATAATTTCATCAATATTGACCATTTTCTTAACGTTCGACTGGTCCAGGGTCACCGATTTTTCGTCAGAAAATTCACATCCAACCATCATTTAAAGTCAAAAGATTAAATGATAACATTTCATCAATATTGACCATTCTTTGAACGTTTGACTGGTCTGGGGTCATCGTTTTTCATCATAAAATTGATTTTTAGGACTCTACCAAAAATGATTCAAAATGTCATTTGGATCAGGCCTCATGTTGAATAACCACTTTTTAAACCCTCAGTGTGACCAAAATTGCCATTTTTACGGAATTTTGCTTACTCAAAAGCTTCAATTTTGACCAATTTCAGGAACAGAAATGACTTTAAACACACTTATTTTCGTTGAAAAAGTAATAATTCACATCCAACAGTCATTTAAATTCAAAAGATTAAATGTTAAAATTTCTTCAATATTGACCATTTTTTGAACGTTCGACTGGTCCGGGGTCATCGTTTTTCATCAGATAATTGATTTTTTGGACTCCACCAAAAATGATTCAAAATGTCATTTGGATCGGGCCTCATGTTGAATAACCACTTTTTAAACCCTCACAGTGACCAAAATTGCCATTTTTACAGAGTTTTGCCTACTCAAAAGTTTCAATTTTGATGAATTTCAGGCTCAGAAATGTCTTTAAACACACTTATTTTCGTTGAAAAAGTAATAATTCACATCCAACCGTCATTTAAAGTCAAAAGATTAAATGTTAAAATGTCATCAATATTGACCATTTTTTGAACGTTTGACTGGTCTGGGGTCATCGTTTTTCATCATAAAATTGATTTTTAGGACTCTACCATAAACTATTAAAATGTCATTTGGATCAGGCCTCATGTTGAATAACCACTTTTTAAACCCTCACATTGACCAAAATTGCCATTTTTATGGAGTTTTGCTTACTCAAAAGCTTCAATTTTGACCAATTTCAGGCACAGAAATGACTTAAACACACTTATTTTAGTTGAAAAAGTAACAATTCACATCCAACAGTCATTCAAAGTCAAAAGATTAAATGTTAAAATTTCTTCAATATTGACCATTTTTTGAACGTTCGACTGGTCCGGGGTCATCGTTTTTAATCAGAAAATTGATTTTTTGGACTCTACCAAAAATGATTCAAAAAGTCATTTGAATCGGGCCTCACGTTGAATAACCACTTTTTAAACCCTCACAGTGACCAAAATTGCCATTTTTACAGAGTTTTGCTTACTCAGAAGTTTCACTTTTGACCAATTTCAGGCACAGAAATGACTTTAAACACACTTATTTTCGTTGACAAAGTAATAATTCACATCCAACCGTCATTTAAAGTCAAAAGATTAAATGTTAAAATTTCATCAATATTGACCATTTTTTGAACGTTCGACTGGTCCGGGGGCATCGTTTTTCATCAGAAAATAAATTTTTGGGACTCCACCAAAAATGATTCAAAATGTCATTTGGATCGGGCCTCATGTTGAATAACCACTTTTTAAACCCTCACAGTGACCAAAATTGCCATTTTTACAGAGTTTTGCTTACTCAGAAGCTTCACTTTTGATCAATTTCAGGCACAGAAATGACTTTAAACACACTTATTTTCGTTGACAAAGTAATAATTCACATCCAACCGTCATTTAAAGTCAAAAGATTAAATGTTAAAATGTCATCAATATTGACCATTTTTTGAACGTTCGACTGCTCCGGGGGCATCGTTTTTCATCAGAAAATTGATTTTGTGGACTCCACCAAAAATGATTCAAAATGTCATTTGGATCGGGCCTCATGTTGAATAACCACTTTTTAAACCCTCACAGTGACCAAAATTGCCATTTTTACAGAGTTTTGCCTACTCAAAAGTTTCAATTTTGATGAATTTCAGGCTCAGAAATGTCTTTAAACACACTTATTTTCGTTGAAAAAGTAATAATTCACATCCAACCGTCATTTAAAGTCAAAAGATTAAATGTTAAAATGTCATCAATATTGACCATTTTTTGAACGTTTGACTGGTCTGGGGTCATCGTTTTTCATCATAAAATTGATTTTTAGGACTCTACCATAAACTATTAAAATGTCATTTGGATCAGGCCTCATGTTGAATAACCACTTTTTAAACCCTCACATTGACCAAAATTGCCATTTTTATGGAGTTTTGCTTACTCAAAAGCTTCAATTTTGACCAATTTCAGGCACAGAAATGACTTAAACACACTTATTTTAGTTGAAAAAGTAACAATTCACATCCAACAGTCATTTAAAGTCAAAAGATTAAATGTTAAAATTTCTTCAATATTGACCATTTTTTGAACGTTCGACTGGTCCGGGGTCATCGTTTTTAATCAGAAAATTGATTTTTTGGACTCTACCAAAAATGATTCAAAATGTCATTTGGATCGGACCTCATGTTGAATAACCACTTTTTAAACCCTCACATTGACCAAAATTGCCATTTTTACTGAGTTTGCTTACCCAGAAGCTTCAATTTTGACCAATTTCAGGCACAGAAATGACTTTAAACACACTTATTTTAGTTGAAAAAGTAATAATTCACATCCAACCGTCATTTAAAGTCAAAAGATTAAATGTTAAAATATCATCAATATTGACCATTTTTTGAACGTTCGACAGGTCCCGGGGCATCATTTTTCATCAGAAAATACATTTTTGGGACTCCACCAAAAATGATTCAAAATGTCATTTGGATCGGGCCTCATGTTGAATAACCACTTTTTAAAACCCTCACAGTGACCAAAATTACCATTTTAACAGAGTTTTGCTTACTCAAAATCTTCTATTTTTAGCCAATTTCAGGCACAGAAATGACTTTAAACACACTTATTTTTGCTGTAAAAGTAATGATTCACATCCAACCGTCATTTAAAGTCAAAAGATTAAATGTTAAAATGTCATCAATATTGACCATTTTTGAACGTTTGACTGGTCTGGGGTCATCGTTTTTCATCCTAAAATTGATTTTTAGGACTCTACCATAAATGATTCAAAATGTCATTTGGATCGGGCCTCATGTTGAATAACCACTTTTAAACCCTCACAGTGACGAAAATTGCCATTTTTACAGAGTTTTGCTTACTCAAAAGTTTCAATTTTGACGAATTTCGGGCACAGAAATGACTTTAAACACACTTATTTTCGTTGAAAAAGTAATAATTCACATCCAACCGTCATTTAAAGTCAAAAGAATAAATGTTATAATTTCATCAATATTGACCATTTTCTTAACGTTCGACTGGTCCGGGGTCACCGATTTTTCGTCAGAAAATTCACATCCAACCATCATTTAAAGTCAAAAGATTAAATGATAACATTTCATCAATATTGACCATTCTTTGAACGTTTGACTGGTCTGGGGTCATCGTTTTTCATCATAAAATTGATTTTTAGGACTCTACCAAAAATGATTCAAAATGTCATTTGGATCAGGCCTCATGTTGAATAACCACTTTTTAAACCCTCAGTGTGACCAAAATTGCCATTTTTACGGAATTTTGCTTACTCAAAAGCTTCAATTTTGACCAATTTCAGGAACAGAAATGACTTTAAACACACTTATTTTCGTTGAAAAAGTAATAATTCACATCCAACCGTCATTTAAAGTCAAAAGATTAAATGTTAAAATATCGTCAATGTTGACCATTTTTTGAACGTTTGACTGGCCCGGGGTCATCGTTTTTCATCATAAAATAGATTTTTTGGACTCTACCAAAAATGATTTAAAATGTCATTTGGATCAGGCCTCATGTTAAATAACTACTTTTTAAACCCTCAGAGTGACCAAAATTACAATTTTTACGGAGTTTTGCTTACTCAAAAGTTTCCATTTTGACGAATTTCAGGCACAGAATTGACTTTAAACACACTTATTTTGGTTAATAAAAGTAATAATTCACATCCAACCGTCATTTAAAGTCAAAAGATTAAATGTTATATTTTCATCAATATTGACCATTTTCTTAACGTTCGACTGGTCCGGGGTCATCGATTTTTCGTCAGAAAATTCACATCCAACCATCATTTAAAGTCAAAAGATTAAATGATAACATTTCATCAATATTGACCATTCTTTGAACGTTTGACTGGTCTGGGGTCATCGTTTTTCATCATAAAATTGATTTTTAGGACTCTACCAAAAATGATTCAAAATGTCATTTGGATCAGGCCTCATGTTGAATAACCACTTTTTAAACTCTCAGTGTGACCAAAATTGCCATTTTTACGAATTTTGCTTACTCAAAAGCTTCAATTTTGACCAATTTCAGGCACAGAAATGACTTTAAACACACTTATTTTAGTTGAAAAAGTAATAATTCACATCCAACAGTCATTTAAATTCAAAAGATTAAATGTTAAAATGTCTTCAATATTGACCATTTTTTGAACGTTCGACTGCTCCGGGGTCATCGTTTTTCATCAGAAAATTGATTTTTTGGACTCTACCAAAAATGATTCAAAAAGTCATTTGAATCGGGCCTCACGTTGAATAACCACTTTTTAAACCCTCACAGTGACCAAAATTGCCATTTTTACAGAGTTTTGCTTACTCAGAAGCTTCACTTTTGACCAATTTCAGGCACAGAAATGACTTTAAACACACTTATTTTCGTTGACAAAGTAATAATTCACATCCAACCGTCATTTAAAGTCAAAAGAATAAATGTTATAATTTCATCAATATTGACCATTTTCTTAACGTTCGACTGGTCCGGGGTCACCGATTTTTCGTCAGAAAATTCACATCCAACCATCATTTAAAGTCAAAAGATTAAATGATAACATTTCATCAATATTGACCATTCTTTGAACGTTTGACTGGTCTGGGGTAATCGTTTTTCATCATAAAATTGATTTTTAGGACTCTACCAAAAATGATTCAAAATGTCATTTGGATCAGGCCTCATGTTGAATAACCACTTTTTAAACCCTCACAGTGACCAAAATAGCCATTTTTACAGAGTTTTGCTAACTCGGAAGCTTCAATTTTGACCAATTTCAGGCACAGAAATGACTTAAACACACTTATTTTAGTTGAAAAAGTAACAATTCACATCCAACAGTCATTTAAAGTCAAAAGATTAAATGTTAAAATTTCTTCAATATTGACCATTTTTTGAACGTTCGACTGGTCCGGGGTCATCGTTTTTAATCAGAAAATTGATTTTTTGGACTCTACCAAAAATGATTCAAAATGTCATTTGGATCGGACCTCATGTTGAATAACCACTTTTTAAACCCTCACATTGACCAAAATTGCCATTTTTACTGAGTTTGCTTACCCAGAAGCTTCAATTTTGACCAATTTCAGGCACAGAAATGACTTTAAACACACTTATTTTAGTTGAAAAAGTAATAATTCACATCCAACCGTCATTTAAAGTCAAAAGATTAAATGTTAAAATGTCATCAATATTGACCATTTTTTGAACGTTTGACTGGTCTGGGGTCATCGTTTTTCATCATAAAATTGATTTTTAGGACTCTACCATAAACTATTCAAAATGTCATTTGGATCAGGCCTCATGTTGAATAACCACTTTTTAAACCCTCATATTGACCAAAATTGCCATTTTTATGGAGTTTTGCTTACTCAAAAGCTTCAATTTTGACCAATTTCAGGCACAGAAATGACTTAAACACACTTATTTTAGTTGAAAAAGTAACAATTCACATCCAACAGTCATTTAAAGTCAAAAGATTAAATGTTAAAATTTCTTCAATATTGACCATTTTTTTAACGTTCGACTGGTCCGGGGTCATCGTTTTTAATCAGAAAATTGATTTTTTGGACTCTACCAAAAATGATTCAAAATGTCATTTGGATCGGACCTCATGTTGAATAACCACTTTTTAAACCCTCACATTGACCAAAATTGCCATTTTTACAGAGTTTGCTTACCCAGAAGCTTCAATTTTGACCAATTTCAGGCACAGAAATGACTTTAAACACACTTATTTTAGTTGAAAAAGTAATAATTCACATCCAACCGTCATTTAAAGTCAAAAGATTAAATGTTAAAATATCGTCAATATTGACCATTTTTTGAACGTTTGACTGGCCCGGGGTCATCGTTTTTCATCATAAAATAGATTTTTTGGACTCTACCAAAAATGATTCAAAATGTCATTTGGATCAGGCCTCATGTTAAATAACTACTTTTTAAACCCTCAGAGTGACCAAAATTACAATTTTTACGGAGTTTTGCTTACTCAAAAGTTTCCATTTTGACGAATTTCAGGCACAGAATTGACTTTAAACACACTTATTTTGGTTAATAAAAGTAATAATTCACATCCAACCGTCATTTAAAGTCAAAAGATTAAATGTTATAATTTCATCAATATTGACCATTTTCTTAACGTTCGACTGGTCCGGGGTCATCGATTTTTCGTCAGAAAATTCACATCCAACCATCATTTAAAGTCAAAAGATTAAATGATAACATTTCATCAATATTGACCATTCTTTGAACGTTTGACTGGTCTGGGGTCATCGTTTTTCATCATAAAATTGATTTTTAGGACTCTACCAAAAATGATTCAAAATGTCATTTGGATCAGGCCTCATGTTGAATAACCACTTTTTAAACTCTCAGTGTGACCAAAATTGCCATTTTTACGGAATTTTGCTTACTCAAAAGCTTCAATTTTGACCAATTTCAGGCACAGAAATGACTTTAAACACACTTATTTTAGTTGAAAAAGTAATAATTCACATCCAACCGTCATTTAAAGTCAAAAGATTAAATGTTAAAATGTCATCAATATTGACCATTTTTTGAACGTTCGACTGGTCGGGGGCATCGTTTTTCATCAGAAAATAAATTTTTGGGACTCCACCAAAAATGATTCAAAATGTCATTTGGATCGGGCCTCATGTTGAATAACCACTTTTTAAACCCTCACAGTGACCAAAATTGCCATTTTTACAGAGTTTTGCTTACTCAGAAGCTTCACTTTTGATCAATTTCAGGCACAGAAATGACTTTAAACACACTTATTTTCGTTGACAAAGTAATAATTCACATCCAACCGTCATTTAAAGTCAAAAGATTAAATGTTAAAATGTCATCAATATTGACCATTTTTTGAACGTTCGACTGCTCCGGGGGCATCGTTTTTCATCAGAAAATTGATTTTGTGGACTCCACCAAAAATGATTCAAAATGTCATTTGGATCGGGCCTCATGTTGAATAACCACTTTTTAAACCCTCACAGTGACCAAAATTGCCATTTTTACAGAGTTTTGCTTACTCAAAAGTTTCAATTTTGACGAATTTCGGGCACAGAAATGACTTTAAACACACTTATTTTCGTTGAAAAAGTAATAATTCACATGCAACCGTCATTTAAAGTCAAAAGAATAAATGTTATAATTTCATCAATATTGACCATTTTCTTAACGTTCGACTGGTCCAGGGTCACCGATTTTTCGTCAGAAAATTCACATCCAACCATCATTTAAAGTCAAAAGATTAAATGATAACATTTCATCAATATTGACCATTCTTTGAACGTTTGACTGGTCTGGGGTCATCGTTTTTCATCATAAAATTGATTTTTAGGACTCTACCAAAAATGATTCAAAATGTCATTTGGATCAGGCCTCATGTTGAATAACCACTTTTTAAACCCTCAGTGTGACCAAAATTGCCATTTTTACGGAATTTTGCTTACTCAAAAGCTTCAATTTTGACCAATTTCAGGAACAGAAATGACTTTAAACACACTTATTTTCGTTGAAAAAGTAATAATTCACATCCAACAGTCATTTAAATTCAAAAGATTAAATGTTGAAATTTCTTCAATATTGACCATTTTTTGAACACTCGACTGGTCCGGGGTCATCGTTTTTCATCAGATAATTGATTTTTTGGACTCCACCAAAAATGATTCAAAATGTCATTTGGATCGGGCCTCATGTTGAATAACCACTTTTTAAACCCTCACAGTGACCAAAATTGCCATTTTTACAGAGTTTTGCCTACTCAAAAGTTTCAATTTTGATGAATTTCAGGCTCAGAAATGTCTTTAAACACACTTATTTTCGTTGAAAAAGTAATAATTCACATCCAACCGTCATTTAAAGTCAAAAGATTAAATGTTAAAATGTCATCAATATTGACCATTTTTTGAACGTTTGACTGGTCTGGGGTCATCGTTTTTCATCATAAAATTGATTTTTAGGACTCTACCATAAACTATTAAAATGTCATTTGGATCAGGCCTCATGTTGAATAACCACTTTTTAAACCCTCACATTGACCAAAATTGCCATTTTTATGGAGTTTTGCTTACTCAAAAGCTTCAATTTTGACCAATTTCAGGCACAGAAATGACTTAAACACACTTATTTTAGTTGAAAAAGTAACAATTCACATCCAACAGTCATTTAAAGTCAAAAGATTAAATGTTAAAATTTCTTCAATATTGACCATTTTTTGAACGTTCGACTGGTCCGGGGTCATCGTTTTTAATCAGAAAATTGATTTTTTGGACTCTACCAAAAATGATTCAAAATGTCATTTGGATCGGACCTCATGTTGAATAACCACTTTTTAAACCCTCACATTGACCAAAATTGCCATTTTTACTGAGTTTGCTTACCCAGAAGCTTCAATTTTGACCAATTTCAGGCACAGAAATGACTTTAAACACACTTATTTTAGTTGAAAAAGTAATAATTCACATCCAACCGTCATTTAAAGTCAAAAGATTAAATGTTAAAATATCATCAATATTGACCATTTTTTGAACGTTCGACAGGTCCCGGGGCATCATTTTTCATCAGAAAATACATTTTTGGGACTCCACCAAAAATGATTCAAAATGTCATTTGGATCGGGCCTCATGTTGAATAACCACTTTTTAAAACCCTCACAGTGACCAAAATTACCATTTTAACAGAGTTTTGCTTACTCAAAATCTTCAATTTTTAGCCAATTTCAGGCACAGAAATGACTTTAAACACACTTATTTTTGCTGTAAAAGTAATGATTCACATCCAACCGTCATTTAAAGTCAAAAGATTAAATGTTAAAATGTCATCAATATTGACCATTTTTTGAACGTTTGAC
Organism: Lissotriton vulgaris; assembly: GCF_964263255.1. Lineage (NCBI taxonomy): Eukaryota > Metazoa > Chordata > Amphibia > Caudata > Salamandridae > Lissotriton > Lissotriton vulgaris. The sequence goes on along the minus strand of NW_028240817.1, from coordinate 522,511 downwards.
TGGTCTGGGGTCATCGTTTTTCATCCTAAAATTGATTTTTAGGACTCTACCATAAATGATTCAAAATGTCATTTGGATCGGGCCTCATGTTGAATAACCACTTTTTAAACCCTCACAGTGACGAAAATTGCCATTTTTACAGAGTTTTGCTTACTCAAAAGTTTCAATTTTGACGAATTTCGGGCACAGAAATGACTTTAAACACACTTATTTTCGTTGAAAAAGTAATAATTCACATCCAACCGTCATTTAAAGTCAAAAGAATAAATGTTATAATTTCATCAATATTGACCATTTTCTTAACGTTCGACTGGTCCGGGGTCACCGATTTTTCGTCAGAAAATTCACATCCAACCATCATTTAAAGTCAAAAGATTAAATGATAACATTTCATCAATATTGACCATTCTTTGAACGTTTGACTGGTCTGGGGTCATCGTTTTTCATCATAAAATTGATTTTTAGGACTCTACCAAAAATGATTCAAAATGTCATTTGGATCAGGCCTCATGTTGAATAACCACTTTTTAAACCCTCAGTGTGACCAAAATTGCCATTTTTACGGAATTTTGCTTACTCAAAAGCTTCAATTTTGACCAATTTCAGGAACAGAAATGACTTTAAACACACTTATTTTCGTTGAAAAAGTAATAATTCACATCCAACCGTCATTTAAAGTCAAAAGATTAAATGTTAAAATATCGTCAATATTGACCATTTTTTGAACGTTTGACTGGCCCGGGGTCATCGTTTTTCATCATAAAATAGATTTTTTGGACTCTACCAAAAATGATTTAAAATGTCATTTGGATCAGGCCTCATGTTAAATAACTACTTTTTAAACCCTCAGAGTGACCAAAATTACAATTTTTACGGAGTTTTGCTTACTCAAAAGTTTCCATTTTGACGAATTTCAGGCACAGAATTGACTTTAAACACACTTATTTTGGTTAATAAAAGTAATAATTCACATCCAACCGTCATTTAAAGTCAAAAGATTAAATGTTATATTTTCATCAATATTGACCATTTTCTTAACGTTCGACTGGTCCGGGGTCATCGATTTTTCGTCAGAAAATTCACATCCAACCATCATTTAAAGTCAAAAGATTAAATGATAACATTTCATCAATATTGACCATTCTTTGAACGTTTGACTGGTCTGGGGTCATCGTTTTTCATCATAAAATTGATTTTTAGGACTCTACCAAAAATGATTCAAAATGTCATTTGGATCAGGCCTCATGTTGAATAACCACTTTTTAAACTCTCAGTGTGACCAAAATTGCCATTTTTACGGAATTTTGCTTACTCAAAAGCTTCAATTTTGACCAATTTCAGGCACAGAAATGACTTTAAACACACTTATTTTAGTTGAAAAAGTAATAATTCACATCCAACAGTCATTTAAATTCAAAAGATTAAATGTTAAAATGTCTTCAATATTGACCATTTTTTGAACGTTCGACTGCTCCGGGGTCATCGTTTTTCATCAGAAAATTGATTTTTTGGACTCTACCAAAAATGATTCAAAAAGTCATATAGCCGAGATACCCGCCACCCCCTCTCAACACAATCCCCAAAAGGAGTGAAACCGGAAACAGTTCTTGAAGTTTTTGGAAGTGGGATGGAGTGACCATCCCGGCCGTATTTATTAAAACAAAATTAAAACATTAAACGTTTCATGTTATGTACAATTTCATTACCATACTGCGATGTTTGGCTAACCTTAACAGATTCTCTAATACAGAGGTTCTCCTAGCCGAACTAGCAACCTACAAAACATTTCTTGACATATTGAAATTGTACAACCTAACGTTTAAGGGCCAACGGCAAGGTCATAACCGGTGTCAAGATCCCTAACCGGACTTACCCCTCCCACTTGGGATGGGCGACAGCACGGAGGCGTACCTCAAGTGCAACTACTACCAATTTCCCTTGACTTGACGGGGGCACCTAAAACTCGACGCCAGTTAAAGGTCGTTCGAATACTCGTGTGAGGTATCTAGAAGGTATCGTGGCCCTTATCCCAACCCCACACAACTTACCGCATCTGCCGTCGCAGATGTCACTGGCCCCGGGAAATTCCCCAGGAGGGGGCTGTAACCCCTCCTACAAAGGAAGGGGCCTTGACCGCCTTTCCTTTACTTCCGGCGACCCATCCTTAGAAGGGACCGCCTCCCCATTGAGGGGCCAATGGCCACCTCTCCCGAGCGCTCCCATCCGTGTTGGGTGACGCCCACTCATAGGGATCTACTAATTAGTGCTCACCGATCATGACCTTACCGCCTACCAAAATAAATACGACAGTGCAAATTAACCTAAGAATACATTGGCCACTATGACCGAAAGAGCATACATCAAAATTCGACACTAACTGAATATCTTTAATGGCAAACATACTCAAAACGAACGTTCTTTATTAACTCAAAATCAACATGGCACTACAACCTGGAAACGAAAACAAAACAAAATTAATCAACTTTATTATACACAACTGGCTGTCTTCAGGGGCTGGTGGGTGGGTCAAAATTGGCTCTTCGTTCTGTCCCGAGCTCACGTGCAGCGAGGAGGTGCAGCTTCAGGGCACAAGAACAAGAGGATGTCTTCTGGTCTTGCGTCCCTTTTTATCCGTCTTCAGGGCGGGCGTATACCCGCCCCTGCCTGCCCCTGAGGGCGTGGCTGGCTGCGTCGGTGTCTAGGCCAGCCCACTCTAGGGCGGGAACGAGCGCGCCCCAGCTACGCCGCTTCGGGCATACCAGCTGAGACGCGCCTCCCGCCCAACAATGGCTTCCCGGGGGGATCGAGGCACTCGGCCATAAGTTCGGGGGGACCGATTCGGTCGCCCCTTTCCATATAGCCGAGATACCCGCCACCCCCTCTCAACACAATCCCCAAAAGGAGTGAAACCGGAAACAGTTCTTGAAGTTTTTGGAAGTGGGATGGAGTGACCATCCCGGCCGTATTTATTAAAACAAAATTAAAACATTAAACGTTTCATGTTATGTACAATTTCATTACCATACTGCGATGCTTGGCTAACCTTAACAGATTCTCTAATACAGAGGTTCTCCTAGCCGAACTAGCAACCTACAAAACATTTCTTGACATATTGAAATTGTACAACCTAACGTTTAAGGGCCAACGGCAAGGTCATAACCGGTGTCAAGATCCCTAACCGGACTTACCCCTCCCACTTGGGATGGGCGACAGCACGGAGGCGTACCTCAAGTGCAACTACTACCAATTTCCCTTGACTTGACGGGGGCACCTAAAACTCGACGCCAGTTAAAGGTCGTTCGAATACTCGTGTGAGGTATCTAGAAGGTATCGTGGCCCTTATCCCAACCCCACACAACTTACCGCATCTGCCGTCGCAGATGTCACTGGCCCCGGGAAATTCCCCAGGAGGGGGCTGTAACCCCTCCTACAAAGGAAGGGGCCTTGACCGCCTTTCCTTTACTTCCGGCGACCCATCCTTAGAAGGGACCGCCTCCCCATTGAGGGGCCAATGGCCACCTCTCCCGAGCGCTCCCATCCGTGTTGGGTGACGCCCACTCATAGGGATCTACTAATTAGTGCTCACCGATCATGACCTTACCGCCACAGGCCCGGATAGTTGACCGGCTATCCGGGCCCCCCACCAAAACTCCTAGCTAAAGGTCATGTTCCAACGTTGTTAACCATGCTAAGAAGTCTCCTATGAGTAACTCATTTCCCACCCGAGACAAATGCACACCATCCCCCATATACATACTGTCATCATTAATACAACCGTGCGAGATAGAATGCAATGTCCTGGAACGGAACAACCTACTCATTTTGTTATTAAGTTTCCTAACAGAATGGTTCAAAGCAGGGATCGAAATAGCCCCCCGCCACACTTTTCGTGGGATCATATGAGACCACGCAATTATGCACCCCGGAACTTTCCTCGCCAACCAACTTACGGTGGAAAGCATTGCCTCCAGGAGAAGTCGTCTACCGGTGGTGACCAAATCATTGCCCCCTAAATGTACTATGACTATAGACGGCGGTGACCTCATCCGCCCTAACAAACCCTCAAAGTAAGCTTGAAACTGGTCAATACAGAGACCGCCCCTTCCGTAGAAGGACATCCTGTACCCGTATTCCCCAGCTACGTGAATCATGTCACCTGCTTTGAATACGTCTGCGGCGCGCCTCACGTATGAGTGGCCCACGACCCACACCTCCTTTCTCACAGCCGGTGATGTCTGACCGCTGGCCCGGTGTTGGGTCGACTGCATAGTCCGCCCCGCCTCGAAGGCTTGCGTAACTGAAAACCAAACAAAAGACAAGAAGCGTGAGTACATTGTTACAGCTTCACAACATGTGCAACCGCACATACCTCTTATAACAATTGGAGGACCAACGCCCCACTCGTTTTACTTGTTCCACATTAAGACCCCTGGCTGCAGCTTCAGTGGCAGCCCCTATCCGAAAGGAATGGGTCCCAAACTCACCCGGGTCCAAGCCTGCTGCGGTAATTGACATCGCGAGCACCCGCTGAAACTGAAACTTTGTCAGTGGGGTGGCGTCCGCGTGTCTCAACATTGTCCCCCCCCATGATGCCACCCTTTGTGCTAGGTAATCCTCTAAACACCTCACCGGACACATGGAGGACCCTGGAATCCTGCGAATGACTATGCAGTCTCCCACCCCACTTTGATCGGTTTTTGACTTGACAAAGGATACCGTCATAGTCTCACCCCTGATCTGAACGTGTTCCCGGCACAAACCCCCCGCCATATCCCGCTTGCTCCTTGCCACCAGCTCACTTATCCTCATAGCCCCGTGAAATGCAAGCGTAAAAGCGGCTCGGAACAAACAGGCCTCGAACTGAGACGAGCATATGTCGGGGAGTGTGGCCAGCAACTGGGACAACCTATCCAGACCTATCGGGCGCCTCTCATCTACTCTGCGACCCTCAAGGCGTTGCCACCCACGCAGCGCTTTCTGTACAGCAAAAGACGCTGTCGGGTCCTGGATATTATGAGCCCTGGCAACAAAGGAGATGGCAGCACGATGCCTCTGGGCTGTAGCCACCGACTTCCCAGCCTTACGCAAGGACATCAGAAAATGTACTACCCAATCCTCATGCCCCCAAAGTCCCCCTCTCTCAGTCCCCAAAAAGGCCAAATAAGCCCGAAACGCCCCTCCGTATGCCTTCCTCGTCCTTGGTGCTAGACTCTCTCCCACGAGGTAACGAAGTTCGGGGCACCGAGAGACCAGAGAGCTTCGGGAAAGGGTGCTGGCTCGGGGTCCGCTGAGGGAAGGAAACCCGAGAAAGCCTGCATTTGAAAACGAGACAGTGCATCAGCAGCCTGATTCATCACCCCCGGGACATGTTTTGCTCTGAATACCACGTTCAGTTGCATACACAGTAAGACAATTTCTTTAAGCAGCCTCAAAATCATTTTACAACGTGCTGCCTGACTATTAATGCATTCTACAACGGTCATATTGTCAGACCAAAATATGACAGAATGATTTTTGAAACCATCGGGCCAGGATCTGAGGGCCACCAAAATAGGAAACAGCTCAAGGAAAGCAATATTACTCGTCAGCCCCTCATCGTGCCACCATGTTGGCCACTTTTGTGCCGACCATTTTGTGCCGAAGATGGCGCCGAAACCCATGCTTCCCGCTGAATCCGTCCATAGACCCAGCTCTTCAGAGGACAAGGCCGGTTTGTTCCAGACGACTCGACCATTGAAATCCGCCAGGAATGCTAACCAAATACGCATGTCTTGGCGGACCTCGGCCGATAACCTCGTGCGATGGTGACCCTCTTTTAGGCCGACCATCGCCTGTGCAATCGAACGGGAGAAGGGGCGTGCCATCGGGATCACCCTTAAGGCAAAATTCAACTTCCCCACCAATTGCTGCAATTGATGCAGCGTAACTTTAGATGCAGTGATACACATTTGCAGGGCTGTCTTGAATTTCGATACTTTGGAAGCTGGTAAACGAAAACAACCCTCACTAGAGTCCAACTCGATCCCGAGGAACTCGAGGCAAGTCGTGGGACCCACAGTTTTACCTGGTGCCAACGGCACGCCAAATTGATTCATTAAAACACAAAATTCAGTCAAGGCCCGGGCACATTCATCATCCCCAGCGGCCCCAAGGAACAGAAAATCATCGAGGTAATGCATCACATTCCGAAAACCTGTTTTCTTCGTGTAAACCCATTGCAGAAAACTACTGAATTTCTCGAAATAAGCACAAGATATCGAGCACCCCATTGGCATACACCTGTCCATGTAATACAAACCTTGAAACGTGAATCCCAACAAACGTTGATCATCCGGGTATACCGGGAGCAAACGGAACGCTGACTCGATATCTGATTTCGCCATCAGCGTCCCGGGCCCCAGGCGATTCAACATGGCTACGGCCTCATCGAATGATGCGTACCGCACCGAACACATTTCTGGATTAATTGCATCGTTTACAGAAAGGCCATGAGGGGCTGATAAATTGTGAATCAATCGAAACTCACCCAGGTCCTTCTTGGGGACCACCCCTAAAGGAGAACAAACAAAGTTCGGTACCGGGGGGACAGGAAACGGGCCGGCAACCCGACCTCGGTTAACCTCTTTCCGGATCTTATCCTGTACTACAGTAGTATGCTGCAAGACGGAAAGTTGATTTTTGCACGACCCGACACCCTGAAAGCTACCCACCGGGATGCGGAAACCATATGAAAAACCGTTTCGTAGCACCCCAGCAGAAGTACGATCTGGGTATTCGCTGAGCCAGGGAATCATCGCCAGGGTATCAATCGGGGTTGGTAAAGGCGCCCCTCGGACTATATTAGACCTGTTTAGCGCCTCCTCTACCCCCGTTTTCACCCGATTTGGCTCTGCACGAGGACTCAGGATGGGGTGCCCCACAACTACTACATTCGTGTTTGAACTTACAAGACCCCGGGGGCCTAGTACATTTGCTTCTGTTGAAATTGAAACAGAACCCCCTCTTCCCTGTATTGCCGGCGGGTCTCGGGTAATCGTCTGTACCCGTACCCGACCGAAAGGGCGTCCCCCCATTTTGGCGGGAGGACTCACTAACAGCACTCCCTACCAATGGCACTTTCAACATTCCCGACTCTTTCATCTTATTCCATGTTAAAGAATCGTAACAGTCCCAGGTTAAACTTTTGTTATGCTCCATCGCTTTCCTGAAAAGGTTGTCATAACAGAACCATTGGTTACCTTGGTGTGATGTCGAGTACCCCATAATTCGTGACTGATATACTGGAAATTCAGGGAGCAAATCAGGCCTTCGTTCCCCCAAAATTGCCGTGAAAATTCCCCAAGCATTACCCCAGTTACCAATATTTTCATTCACTTTAAAGGCGGCCATTTTTGCGCGCCAAACACTCGGATGCATCAGATCCTTTTGACCCTTAACAGTTTCGACCTCATAGTGATCAACGAGCAGGGAGAAAATGTTAACGTATTCCCCCGCCCAAATCTTTTCCTTTATTGGCAAAGGAACATGTTGCCCCAATCTTTCTCTACGAGAGGGTGTTGACTCATCCCTTGCAATCGGCAATGGCCGCTTACCTGCACCGGACGCTGCTTCCGTCCCTCGTGGCTTGTCTATCGCCGCATCCGGCGCGGGCACCTTGGCTGTATCACGTTTCTCGCGCAACTGCTTTATGAGAGCTTGCGCTTCGGTAGCCATGGCGCCCCCATTACTGTCCCCCAACCATGCTGCTAACTGTGCCGCCAACTCGGGAGGCATATCTCCGGCAGACGTCGGGGTAACTATCACGGGAATCGGATTCCCCTCATCCGGTACCGGGGCCGGTACCGGGGCTGGCGCCTCGAGCGGGGAACAGGGAACCGGGACGTCTCCCCCGACCGGCCCCCTTCTCGGCCTCTTTGGCTTCCCTCCGGCCGGTGGACGCCCCGATCCCTCCTCGCCGTCTCGCTCCGCCAACCGCTTCTTAATTTCGGACATGTCCTTCATGAGTGCCCGAACCAACTGGTCAGTCGACATTCTCTTTGCTCCTTTCTTGGGCATCCTTCCGACGAAGTATCTAAAAGACAAAGAGAGAGATTAAAACGCTCAAAATTGGCTCTTCGTTCTGTCCCGAGCTCACGTGCAGCGAGGAGGTGCAGCTTCAGGGCACAAGAACAAGAGGATGTCTTCTGGTCTTGCGTCCCTTTTTATCCGTCTTCAGGGCGGGCGTATACCCGCCCCTGCCTGCCCCTGAGGGCGTGGCTGGCTGCGTCGGTGTCTAGGCCAGCCCACTCTAGGGCGGGAACGAGCGCGCCCCAGCTACGCCGCTTCGGGCATACCAGCTGAGACGCGCCTCCCGCCCAACAATGGCTTCCCGGGGGGATCGAGGCACTCGGCCATAAGTTCGGGGGGACCGATTCGGTCGCCCCTTTCCATTTGAATCGGGCCTCACGTTGAATAACCACTTTTTAAACCCTCACAGTGACCAAAATTGCCATTTTTACAGAGTTTTGCTTACTCAGAAGCTTCACTTTTGACCAATTTCAGGCACAGAAATGACTTTAAACACACTTATTTTCGTTGACAAAGTAATAATTCACATACAACCGTCATTTAAAGTCAAAAGATTAAATGTTAAAATTTCATCAATATTGACCATTTTTTGAACGTTCGACTGGTCCGGGGGCATCGTTTTTCATCAGAAAATAAATTTTTGGGACTCCACCAAAAATGATTCAAAATGTCATTTGGATCGGGCCTCATGTTGAATAACCACTTTTTAAACCCTCACAGTGACCAAAATTGCCATTTTTACAGAGTTTTGCTTACTCAGAAGCTTCACTTTTGACCAATTTCAGGCACAGAAATGACTTTAAACACACTTATTTTCGTTGACAAAGTAATAATTCACATCCAACCGTCATTTAAAGTCAAAAGATTAAATGTTAAAATGTCATCAATATTGACCATTTTTTGAACGTTCGACTGGTCCGGGGGCATCGTTTTTCATCAGAAAATTGATTTTGTGGACTCCACCAAAAATGATTCAAAATGTCATTTGGATCGGGCCTCATGTTGAATAACCACTTTTTAAACCCTCACAGTGACCAAAATTGCCATTTTTACAGAGTTTTGCTTACTCAAAAGTTTCAATTTTGATGAATTTCGGGCACAGAAATGACTTTAAACACACTTATTTTCGTTGAAAAAGTAATAATTCACATCCAACCGTCATTTAAAGTCAAAAGAATAAATGTTATAATTTCATCAATATTGACCATTTTCTTAACGTTCGACTGGTCCAGGGTCACCGATTTTTCGTCAGAAAATTCACATCCAACCATCATTTAAAGTCAAAAGATTAAATGATAACATTTCATCAATATTGACCATTCTTTGAACGTTTGACTGGTCTGGGGTCATCGTTTTTCATCATAAAATTGATTTTTAGGACTCTACCAAAAATGATTCAAAATGTCATTTGGATCAGGCCTCATGTTGAATAACCACTTTTTAAACCCTCAGTGTGACCAAAATTGCCATTTTTACGGAATTTTGCTTACTCAAAAGCTTCAATTTTGACCAATTTCAGGCACAGAAATGACTTTAAACACACGTATTTTAGTTGAAAAAGTAATAATTCACATCCAACCGTCATTTGAAGTCAAAAGATTAAATGTTAAAATTTCATCAATATTGACCATTTTTTGAATGTTCGACTGGTCCGGGGGCATCGTTTTTCATCAGAAAATAAATTTTTGGGACTCCACCAAAAATGATTCAAAATGTCATTTGGATCGGGCCTCATGTTGAATAACCACTTTTTAAAACCCTCACAGTGACCAAAATTACCATTTTTACAGAGTTTTGCTTACTCAAAAGCTTCAATTTTTAGCCAATTTCAGGCACAGAAATGACTTTAAACACACTTATTTTTGCTGTAAAAGTAATAATTCACATCCAACCGTCATTTAAAGTCAAAAGATTAAATGTTAAAATGTCATCAATATTGACAATTTTTTGAATGTTCGACTGGTCCGGGGTCATCGTTTTTCATCAGATAATTGATTTTTTGGACTCCACCAAAAATGATTCAAAATGTCATTTGGATCGGGCCTCATGTTGAATAACCACTTTTTAAACCCTCACAGTGACCAAAATTGCCATTTTTACAGAGTTTTGCCTACTCAAAAGTTTCAATTTTGATGAATTTCAGGCACAGAAATGTCTTTAAACACACTTATTTTCGTTGAAAAAGTAATAATTCACATCCAACCGTCATTTAAAGTCAAAAGATTAAATGTTAAAATGTCATCAATATTGACCATTTTTTGAACGTTTGACTGGTCTGGGGTCATCGTTTTTCATCATAAAATTGATTTTTAGGACTCTACCATAAACGCTTCAAAATGTCATTTGGATCAGGCCTCATGTTGAATAACCACTTTTTAAACCCTCACATTGACCAAAATTGCCATTTTTATGGAGTTTTGCTTACTCAAAAGCTTCAATTTTGACCAATTTCAGGCACAGAAATGACTTAAACACACTTATTTTAGTTGAAAAAGTAATAATTCACATCCAACAGTCATTTAAATTCAAAAGATTAAATGTTAAAATGTCTTCAATATTGACCATTTTTTGAACGTTCGACTGCTCTGGGGTCATCGTTTTTCATCAGAAAATTGATTTTTTGGACTCTACCAAAAATGATTCAAAAAGTCATTTGAATCGGGCCTCATGTTGAATAACCTCTTTTTAAACCCTCACAGTGACCAAAATTGCCATTTTTACAGAGTTTTGCTTACTCAGAAACTTCACTTTTGACCAATTTCAGGCACAGAAATGACTTTAAACACACTTATTTTCGTTGACAAAGTAATAATTCACATCCAACCGTCATTTAAAGTCAAAAGATTAAATGTTAAAATTTCATCAATATTGACCATTTTTTGAACGTTCGACTGGTCCGGGGGCATCGTTTTTCATCAGAAAATAAATTTTTGGGACTCCACCAAAAATGATTCAAAATGTCATTTGGATCGGGCCTCATGTTGAATAACCACTTTTTAAACCCTCACAGTGACCAAAATTGCCATTTTTACAGAGTTTTGCTTACTCAGAAGCTTCACTTTTGACCAATTTCAGGCACAGAAATGACTTTAAACACACTTTTTTTCGTTGAAAAAGTAATAATTCACATCCAACCGTCATTTAAAGTCAAAAGATTAAATGTTATAATTTCATCAATATTGACCATTTTCCTAACGTTTGACTGGTCCGGGGTCATCGATTTTTCGTCAGAAAATTCACATCCAACCTTCATTTAAAGTCAAAAGATTAAATGATAACATTTGATCAATATTGACCATTCTTTGAATGTTTGACTGGTCTGGGGTCATCGTTTTTCATCATAAAATTGATTTTTAGGACTCTACCAAAAATGATTCAAAATGCTATTTGGATCAGGCCTCATGTTGAATAACCACTTTTTAAACCCTCAGTGTGACCAAAATTGCCATTTTTAAGGAATTTTGCTTACTCAAAAGCTTCAATTTTGACCAATTTCAGGCACAGAAATTACTTTAAACACACTTATTTTCGTTGAAAAAGTAATAATTCACATCCAACAGTCATTTAAATTCAAAAGATTAAATGTTAAAATTTCTTCAATATTGACCATTTTTTGAACGTTCGACTGGTCCGGGGTCATCGTTTTTCATCAGAAAATTGATTTTTTGGACTCTACCAAAAATGATTCAAAATGTCATTTGGATCGGGCCTCATGTTGAATAACCACTTTTTAAACCCTCACATTGACCAAAATTGCCATTTTTACAGAGTTTGCTTACCCAGAAGCTTCAATTTTGACCAATTTCAGGCACAGAAATGACTTTAAACACACTTATTTTAGTTGAAAAAGTAATAATTCACATACAACGGTCATTTAAAGTCTAAAGATTAAATGTTAAAATATCATCAATATTGACCATTTTTTGAACGTTTGACTGGTCCGGGGTCATCGTTTTTCATCATAAAATAGATTTTTTGGACTCTACCAAAAATGATTCAAAATGTCATTTGGATCAGGCCTCATGTTAAATAACCACTTTTTAAACCCTCAGAGTGACCAAAATTAAAATTTTTACAGAGTTTTGCTTACTCAAAAGTTTCCATTTTGACGAATTTCAGGCACAGAAGTGACTTTAAACACACTTATTTTCGTTGAAAAAGTAATAATTCACATCCAACCGTCATTTAAAGTCAAAAGATTAAATGTTATAATTTCATCAATATTGACCATTTTCTTAACGTTCGACTGGTCCGGGGTCATCGATTTTTCGTCAGAAAATTCACATCCAACCATCATTTAAAGTCAAAAGATTAAATGATAACATTTCATCAATATTGACCATTCTTTGAACGTTTGACTGGTCTGGGGTCATCGTTTTTCATCATAAAATTGATTTTTAGGACTCCACCAAAAATGATTCAAAATGTCATTTGGATCGGGCCTCATGTTGAATAACCACTTTTTAAACCCTCACAGTGACAAAAATTGCCATTTTTACAGAGTTTTGCTTACTCAAAAGTTTCAATTTTGAAGAATTTCGGGCACAGAAATGACTTTAAACACACTTATTTTCGTTGAAAAAGTAATAATTCACATCCAACCGTCATTTAAAGTCAAAAGAATAAATGTTATAATTTCATCAATATTGACCATTTTCTTAACGTTCGACTGGTCCGGGGTCACCGATTTTTCGTCAGAAAATTCACATCCAACCATCATTTAAAGTCAAAAGATTAAATGATAACATTTCATCAATATTGACCATTCTTTGAACGTTTGACTGGTCTGGGGTCATCGTTTTTCATCATAAAATTGATTTTTAGGACTCTACCAAAAATGATTCAAAATGTCATTTGGATCAGGCCTCATGTTGAATAACCACTTTTTAAACCCTCAGTGTGACCAAAATTGCCATTTTTACGGAATTTGCTTACCCAGAAGCTTCAATTTTGACCAATTTCAGGTACAGAAATGACTTTAAACACACTTATTTTAGTTGAAAAAGTAATAATTCACATCCAACCGTCATTTAAAGTCAAAAGATTAAATGTTAAAATATCATCAATATTGACCATTTTTTGAACGTTTGACTGGTCCGGGGTCATCGTTTTTCATCATAAAATAGATTTTTTGGACTCTACCAAAAATGATTCAAAATGTCATTTGGATCAGGCCTCATGTTAAATCACCACTTTTTAAACCCTCAGAGTGACCAAAATTAAAATTTTTACGGAGTTTTCCTTACTCAAAAGTTTCCATTTTGACGAATTTCAGGCACAGAATTGACTTTAAACACACTTATTTTCGTTGAAAAAGTAATAATTCACATCCAACCGTCATTTAAAGTCAAAAGATTAAATGTTATAATTTCATCAATATTGACCATTTTCTTAACGTTCGACTGGTCCGGGGTCATCGATTTTTTGTCAGAAAATTCACATCCAACCATCATTTAAAGTCAAAAGATTAAATGATAACATTTCATCAATATTGACCATTCTTTGAACGTTTGACTGGTCTGGGGTCATCGTTTTTCATCATAAAATTGATTTTTAGGACTCCACCAAAAATTATTCAAAATGTCATTTGGATCGGGCCTCATGTTGAATAACCACTTTTTAAACCCTCACAGTGACGAAAATTGCCATTTTTACAGAGTTTTGCTTACTCAAAAGTTTCAATTTTGACGAATTTCGGGCACAGAAATGACTTTAAACACACTTATTTTCGTTGAAAAAGTAATAATTCACATCCAACCGTCATTTAAAGTCAAAAGAATAAATGTTATAATTTCATCAATATTGACCATTTTCTTAACGTTCGACTGGTCCGGGGTCACCGATTTTTCGTCAGAAAATTCACATCCAACCATCATTTAAAGTCAAAAGATTAAATGATAACATTTCATCAATATTGACCATTCTTTGAACGTTTGACTGGTCTGGGGTCATCGTTTTTCATCATAAAATTGATTTTTAGGACTCTACCAAAAATGATTCAAAATGTCATTTGGACCAGGCCTCATGTTGAATAACCACTTTTTAAACCCTCAGTGTGACCAAAATTGCCATTTTTACGGAATTTTGCTTACTCAAAAGCTTCAATTTTGACAAATTTCAGGCACAGAAATGACTTTAAACACACTTATTTTCGTTGAAAAAGTAATAATTCACATCCAACAGTCATTTAAATTCAAAAGATTAAATGTTAAAATTTCTTCAATATTGACCATTTTTTGAACGTTCGACTGGTCCGGGGTCATCGTTTTTCATCAGAAAATTGATTTTTTGGACTCTACCAAAAATGATTCAAAATGTCATTTGGATCGGGCCTCATGTTGAATAAACACTTTTTAAACCCTCACATTGACCAAAATTGCCATTTTTACTGAGTTTGCTTACCCAGAAGCTTCAATTTTGACCAATTTCAGGCACAGAAATGACTTTAAACACACTTATTTTAGTTGAAAAAGTAATAATTCACATCCAACCGTCATTTAAAGTCAAAAGATTAAATGTTAAGATATCATCAATATTGACAATTTTTTGAACGTTCGACTGGTCTGGGGGCATCGTTTTTCATCAGAAAATAAATTTTTGGGACTCCACCAAAAATGATTCAAAATGTCATTTGGATCGGGCCTCATGTTGAATAACCACTTTTTAAAACCCTCACAGTGACCAAAATTACCATTTTAACAGAGTTTTGCTTACTCAAAATCTTCAATTTTTAGCCAATTTCAGGCACAGAAATGACTTTAAACACACTTATTTTTGCTGTAAAAGTAATAATTCACATCCAACCGTCATTTAAAGTCAAAAGATTAAATGTTAAAATGTCATCAATATTGACCATTTTTTGAACGTTTGACTGGTCTGGGGTCATCGTTTTTCATCATAAAATTGATTTTTAGGACTCTACCATAAATGATTCAAAATGTCATTTGGATCGGGCCTCATGTTGAATAACCACTTTTTAAACCCTCACAGTGACGAAAATTGCCATTTTTACAGAGTTTTGCTTACTCAAAAGTTTCAATTTTGACGAATTTCGGGCACAGAAATGACTTTAAACACACTTATTTTCGTTGAAAAAGTAATAATTCACATCCAACCGTCATTTAAAGTCAAAAGAATAAATGTTATAATTTCATCAATATTGACCATTTTCTTAACGTTCGACTGGTCCGGGGTCACCGATTTTTCGTCAGAAAATTCACATCCAACCACCATTTAAAGTCAAAAGATTAAATGATAACATTTCATCAATATTGACCATTCTTTGAACGTTTGACTGGTCTTGGGTCATCGTTTTTCATCATAAAATTGATTTTTAGGACTCTACCAAAAATGATTCAAAATGTCATTTGGATCACGCCTCATGTTGAATAACTACTTTTTAAACCCTCAGTGTGACCAAAATTGCCATTTGTACGGAATTTTGCTTACTCAAAAGCTTCAATTTTGACCAATTTCAGGCACAGAAATGACTTTAAACACACTTATTTTCGTTGAAAAAGTAATAATTCACATCCAACAGTCATTTAAATTCAAAAGATTAAATGTTAAAATTTCTTCAATATTGACCATTTTTTGAACGTTCGACTGGTCCGTGGTCATCGTTTTTCATCAGAAAATTGATTTTTTGGACTCTACCAAAAATGATTCAAAATGTCATTTGGATCGGGCCTCATGTTGAATAACCACTTTTTAAACCCTCACATTGACCAAAATTGCCATTTTTACTGAGTTTGCTTACCCAGAAGCTTCAATTTTGACCAATTTCAGGCACAGAAATGACTTTAAACACACTTATTTTAGTTGAAAAAGTAATAATTCACATCCAACCGTCATTTAAAGTCAAAAGATTAAATGTTAAAATTTCATCAATATTGACCATTTTTTGAACGTTCGACTGGTCCGGGGTCATCGTTTTTCATCAGATAATTGATTTTTTGGACTCCACCAAAAATGATTCAAAATGTCATTTGGATCGGGCCTCATGTTGAATAACCACTTTTTAAACCCTCACAGTGACCAAAATTGCCATTTTTACAGAGTTTTGCCTACTCAAAAGTTTCAATTTTGATGAATTTCAGGCACAGAAATGTCTTTAAACACACTTATTTTCGTTGAAAAAGTAATAATTCACATCCAACTGTCATTTAAAGTCAAAAGATTAAATGTTAAAATGTCATCAATATTGACCATTTTTTGAACGTTTGACTGGTCTGGGGTCATCGTTTTTCATCATAAAATTGATTGTTAGGACTCTACCATAAACTATTCAAAATGTCATTTGGATCAGGCCTCATGTTGAATAACCACTTTTTAAACCCTCACATTGACCAAAATTGCCATTTTTATGGAGTTTTGCTTACTCAAAAGCTTCAATTTTGACCAATATCAGGCACAGAAATGACTTAAACACACTTATTTTAGTTGAAAAAGTAACAATTCACATCCAACAGTCATTTAAAGTCAAAAGATTAAATGTTAAAATTTCTTCAATATTGACCATTTTTTGAACGTTCGACTGGTCCGGGGTCATCGTTTTTAATCAGAAAATTGATTTTTTGGACTCTACCAAAAATGATTCAAAATGTCATTTGGATCGGACCTCATGTTGAATAACCACTTTTTAAACCCTCACATTGACCAAAATTGCCATTTTTACAGAGTTTGCTTACCCAGAAGCTTCAATTTTGACCAATTTCAGGCACAGAAATGACTTTAAACACACTTATTTTAGTTGAAAAAGTAATAATTCACATCCAACCGTCATTTAAAGTCAAAAGATTAAATGTTAAAATATCGTCAATATTGACCATTTTTTGAACGTTTGACTGGCCCGGGGTCATCGTTTTTCATCATAAAATAGATTTTTTGGACTCTACCAAAAATGATTCAAAATGTCATTTGGATCAGGCCTCATGTTAAATAACTACTTTTTAAACCCTCAGAGTGACCAAAATTACAATTTTTACGGAGTTTTGCTTACTCAAAAGTTTCCATTTTGACGAATTTCAGGCACAGAATTGACTTTAAACACACTTATTTTGGTTAATAAAAGTAATAATTCACATCCAACCGTCATTTAAAGTCAAAAGATTAAATGTTATAATTTCATCAATATTGACCATTTTCTTAACGTTCGACTGGTCCGGGGTCATCGATTTTTCGTCAGAAAATTCACATCCAACCATCATTTAAAGTCAAAAGATTAAATGATAACATTTCATCAATATTGACCATTCTTTGAACGTTTGACTGGTCTGGGGTCATCGTTTTTCATCATAAAATTGATTTTTAGGACTCTACCAAAAATGATTCAAAATGTCATTTGGATCAGGCCTCATGTTGAATAACCACTTTTTAAACTCTCAGTGTGACCAAAATTGCCATTTTTACGGAATTTTGCTTACTCAAAAGCTTCAATTTTGACCAATTTCAGGCACAGAAATGACTTTAAACACACTTATTTTAGTTGAAAAAGTAATAATTCACATCCAACAGTCATTTAAATTCAAAAGATTACATGTTAAAATGTCTTCAATATTGACCATTTTTTGAACGTTCGACTGCTCCGGGGTCATCGTTTTTCATCAGAAAATTGATTTTTTGGACTCTACCAAAAATGATTCAAAAAGTCATTTGGATCGGGCCTCATGTTGAATAACCACTTTTTAAACCCTCACAGTGACCAAAATTGCCATTTTTACAGAGTTTTGCTTACTCAGAAGCTTCACTTTTGACCAATTTCAGGCACAGAAATGACTTTAAACACACTTATTTTCGTTGACAAAGTAATAATTCACATCCAACCGTCATTTAAAGTCAAAAGATTAAATGTTAAAATTTCATCAATATTGACCATTTTTTGAACGTTCGACTGGTCCGGGGGCATCGTTTTTCATCAGAAAATAAATTTTTGGGACTCCACCAAAAATGATTCAAAATGTCATTTGGATCGGGCCTCATGTTGAATAACCACTTTTTAAACCCTCACAGTGACCAAAATTGCCATTTTTACAGAGTTTTGCTTACTCAGAAGCTTCACTTTTGACCAATTTCAGGTACAGAAATGACTTTAAACACACTTATTTTCGTTGAAAAAGTAATAATTCACATCCAACCGTCATTTAAAGTCAAAAGATTAAATGTTATAATTTCATCAATATTGACCATTTTCTTAACGTTTGACTGG
Source organism: Lissotriton vulgaris (assembly GCF_964263255.1). Lineage (NCBI taxonomy): Eukaryota > Metazoa > Chordata > Amphibia > Caudata > Salamandridae > Lissotriton > Lissotriton vulgaris. The sequence goes on along the minus strand of NW_028240817.1, from coordinate 504,237 downwards.
TCCGGGGTCATCGATTTTTCGTCAGAAAATTCACATCCAACCATCATTTAAAGTCAAAAGATTAAATGATAACATTTCATCAATATTGACCATTCTTTGAACATTTGACTGGACTGGGGTCATCGTTTTTCATCATAAAATTGATTTTTAGGACTCTACCAAAAATGATTCAAAATGTCATTTGGATCAGGCCTCATGTTGAATAACCACTTTTTAAACCCTCAGTGTGACCAAAATTGCCATTTTTACAGAGTTTTGCTTACTCAAAAGTTTCAATTTCTGATGAATTTCGGGCACAGAAATGACTTTAAACACACTTATTTTCGTTGAAAAAGTAATAATTCACATCCAACCGTCATTTAAAGTCAAAAGAATAAATGTTATAATTTCATCAATATTGACCATTTTCTTAACGTTCGACTGGTCCAGGGTCACCGATTTTTCGTCAGAAAATTCACATCCAACCATCATTTAAAGTCAAAAGATTAAATGATAACATTTCATCAATATTGACCATTCTTTGAACGTTTGACTGGTCTGGGGTCATCGTTTTTCATCATAAAATTGATTTTTAGGACTCTACCAAAAATGATTCAAAATGTCATTTGGATCAGGCCTCATGTTGAATAACCACTTTTTAAACCCTCAGTGTGACCAAAATTGCCATTTTTACGGAATTTTGCTTACTCAAAAGCTTCAATTTTGACCAATTTCAGGCACAGAAATGACTTTAAACACACATATTTTAGTTGAAAAAGTAATAATTCACATCCAACCGTCATTTGAAGTCAAAAGATTAAATGTTAAAATTTCATCAATATTGACCATTTTTTGAATGTTCGACTGGTCCGGGGGCATCGTTTTTCATCAGAAAATAAATTTTTGGGACTCCACCAAAAATGATTCAAAATGTCATTTGGATCGGGCCTCATGTTGAATAACCACTTTTTAAAACCCTCACAGTGACCAAAATTACCATTTTTACAGAGTTTTGCTTACTCAAAAGCTTCAATTTTTAGCCAATTTTAGGCACAGAAATGACTTTAAACACACTTATTTTTGCTGTAAAAGTAATAATTCACATCCAACCGTCATTTAAAGTCAAAAGATTAAATGTTAAAATTTCATCAATATTGACAATTTTTTGAACGTTCGACTGGTCCGGGGTCATCGTTTTTCATCAGATAATTGATTTTTTGGACTCCACCAAAAATGATTCAAAATGTCATTTGGATCGGGCCTCATGTTGAATAACCACTTTTTAAACCCTCACAGTGACCAAAATTGCCATTTTTACAGAGTTTTGCCTACTCAAAAGTTTCAATTTTGATGAATTTCAGGCACAGAAATGTCTTTAAACACACTTATTTTCGTTGAAAAAGTAATAATTCACATCCAACCGTCATTTAAAGTCAAAAGATTAAATGTTAAAATGTCATCAATATTGACCATTTTTTTAACGTTTGACTGGTCTAGGGTCATCGTTTTTCATCATAAAATTGATTTTTAGGACTCTACCATAAACGCTTCAAAATGTCATTTGGATCAGGCCTCATGTCGAATAACCACTTTTTAAACCCTCACATTGACCAAAATTGCCATTTTTATGGAGTTTTGCTTACTCAAAAGCTTCAATTTTGACCAATTTCAGGCACAGAAATGACTTAAACACACTTATTTTAGTTGAAAAAGTAACAATTCACATCCAACAGTCATTTAAAGTCAAAAGATTAAATGTTAAAATTTCTTCAATATTGACCATTTTTTGAACGTTCGACTGGTCCGGGGTCATCGTTTTTCATCAGAAAATTGATTTTTTGGACTCTACCAAAAATGATTCAAAATGTCATTTGGATCGGGCCTCATGTTGAATAACCTCTTTTTAAACCCTCACATTGACGAAAATTGCCATTTTTACAGAGTTTGCTTACCCAGAAGCTTCAATTTTGACCAATTTCAGGCACAGAATTGACTTTAAACACACTTATTTTAGTTGAAAAAGTAATAATTCACATCCAACCGTCATTTAAAGTCAAAAGATTAAATGTTATAATTTCATCAATATTGACCATTTTCTTAACGTTCGACTGGTCCGGGGTCATCGATTTTTCGTCAGAAAATTCACATCCAACCATCATTTAAAGTCAAAAGATTAAATGATAACATTTCATCAATATTGACCATTCTTTGAACGTTTGACTGGTCTGGGGTCATAATTTTTCATCAAAAAATTGATTTTTAGGACTCTACCAAAAATGATTCAAAATGTCATTTGGATCAGGCCTCATGTTGAATAACCACTTTTTAAACCCTCAGTGTGACCAAAATTGCCATTTTTACGGAATTTTGCTTACTCAAAAGCTTCAATTTTGACCAATTTCAGGCACAGAAATGACTTTAAACACACTTATTTTAGTTGAAAAAGTAATAATTCACATCCAACAGTCATTTAAATTCAAAAGATTAAATGTTAAAATGTCTTCAATATTGACCATTTTTTGAACGTTCGACTGCTCTGGGGTCATCGTTTTTCATCAGAAAATTGATTTTTTGGACTCTACCAAAAATGATTCAAAAAGTCATTTGAATCGGGCCTCATGTTGAATAACCTCTTTTTAAACCCTCACAGTGACCAAAATTGCCATTTTTACAGAGTTTTGCTTACTCAGAAACTTCACTTTTGACCAATTTCAGGCACAGAAATGACTTTAAACACACTTATTTTCGTTGACAAAGTAATAATTCACATCCAACCGTCATTTAAAGTCAAAAGATTAAATGTTAAAATTTCATCAATATTGACCATTTTTTGAACGTTCGACTGGTCCGGGGGCATAGTTTTTCATCAGAAAATAAATTTTTGGGACTCCACCAAAAATGATTCAAAATGTCATTTGGATCGGGCCTCATGTTGAATAACCACTTTTTAAAAACTCACAGTGACCAAAATTGCCATTTTTACAGAGTTTTGCTTACTCAGAAGCTTCACTTTTGACCAATTTCAGGCACAGAAATGACTTTAAACACACTTTTTTTCGTTGAAAAAGTAATAATTCACATCCAACCGTCATTTAAAGTCAAAAGATTAAATGTTATAATTTCATCAATATTGACCATTTTCCTAACGTTTGACTGGTCCGGGGTCATCGATTTTTCGTCAGAAAATTCACATCCAACCATCATTTAAAGTCAAAAGATTAAATGATAACATTTGATCAATATTGACCATTCTTTGAATGTTTGACTGGTCTGGGGTCATCGTTTTTCATCATAAAATTGATTTTTAGGACTCTACCAAAAATGATTCAAAATGCTATTTGGATCAGGCCTCATGTTGAATAACCACTTTTTAAACCCTCAGTGTGACCAAAATTGCCATTTTTAAGGAATTTTGCTTACTCAAAAGCTTCAATTTTGACCAATTTCAGGCACAGAAATGACTTTAAACATACTTATTTTCGTTGAAAAAGTAATAATTCACATCCAACAGTCATTTAAATTCAAAAGATTAAATGTTAAAATTTCTTCAATATTGACCATTTTTTGAACGTTCGACTGGTCCGGGGTCATCGTTTTTCATCAGAAAATTGATTTTTTGGACTCTACCAAAAATGATTCAAAATGTCATTTGGATCGGGCCTCATGTTGAATAACCACTTTTTAAACCCTCACATTGACCAAAATTGCCATTTTTACAGAGTTTGCTTACCCAGAAGCTTCAATTTTGACCAATTTCAGGCACAGAAATGACTTTAAACACACTTATTTTAGTTGAAAAAGTAATAATTCACATCCAACCGTCATTTAAAGTCTAAAGATTAAATGTTAAAATATCATCAATATTGACCATTTTTTGAACGTTTGACTGGTCCGGGGTCATCGTTTTTCATCATAAAATAGATTTTTTGGACTCTACCAAAAATGATTCAAAATGTAATTTGGATCAGGCCTCATGTTAAATAACCACTTTTTAAACCCTCAGAGTGACCAAAATTAAAATTTTTACGGAGTTTTGCTTACTCAAAAGTTTCCATTTTGACGAATTTCAGGCACAGAAGTGACTTTAAACACACTTATTTTCGTTGAAAAAGTAATAATTCACATCCAACCGTCATTTAAAGTCAAAAGATTAAATGTTATAATTTCATCAATATTGACCATTTTCTTAACGTTCGACTGGTCCGGGGTCATCGATTTTTCGTCAGAAAATTCACATCCAACCATCATTTAAAGTCAAAAGATTAAATGATAACATTTCATCAATATTGACCATTCTTTGAACGTTTGACTGGTCTGGGGTCATCGTTTTTCATCATAAAATTGATTTTTAGGACTCCACCAAAAATGATTCAAAATGTCATTTGGATCGGGCCTCATGTTGAATAACCACTTTTTAAACCCTCACAGTGACGAAAATTGCCATTTTTACAGAGTTTTGCTTACTCAAAAGTTTCAATTTTGACGAATTTCGGGCACAGAAATGACTTTAAACACACTTATTTTCGTTGAAAAAGTAATAATTCACATCCAACCGTCATTTAAAGTCAAAAGAATAAATGTCATAATTTCATCAATATTGACCATTTTCTTAACGTTCGACTGGTCCGGGGTCACCGATTTTTCGTCAGAAAATTCACATCCAACCATCATTTAAAGTCAAAAGATTAAATGATAACATTTCATCAATATTGACCATTCTTTGAACGTTTGACTGGTCTGGGGTCATCGTTTTTCATCATAAAATTGATTTTTTGGACTCTACCAAAAATGATTCAAAATGTCATTTGGATCAGGCCTCATGTTGAATAACCACTTTTTAAACCCTCAGTGTGACCAAAATTGCCATTTTTACGGAATTTGCTTACCCAGAAGCTTCAATTTTGACCAATTTCAGGTACAGAAATGACTTTAAACACACTTATTTTAGTTGAAAAAGTAATAATTCACATCCAACCGTCATTTAAAGTCAAAAGATTAAATGTTAAAATATCATCAATATTGACCATTTTTTGAACGTTTGACTGGTCCGGGGTCATCGTTTTTCATCATAAAATAGATTTTTTGGACTCTACCAAAAATGATTCAAAATGTCATTTGGATCAGGCCTCATGTTAAATCACCACTTTTTAAACCCTCAGAGTGACCAAAATTAAAATTTTTACGGAGTTTTCCTTACTCAAAAGTTTCCATTTTGACGAATTTCAGGCACAGAATTGACTTTAAACACACTTATTTTCGTTGAAAAAGTAATAATTCACATCCAACCGTCATTTAAAGTCAAAAGATTAAATGTTATAATTTCATCAATATTGACCAATTTCTTAACGTTCGACTGGTCCGGGGTCATCGATTTTTTGTCAGAAAATTCACATCCAACCATCATTTAAAGTCAAAAGATTAAATGATAACATTTCATCAATATTGACCATTCTTTGAACGTTTGACTGGTCTGGGGTCATCGTTTTTCATCATAAAATTGATTTTTAGGACTCCACCAAAAATTATTCAAAATGTCATTTGGATCGGGCCTCATGTTGAATAACCACTTTTTAAACCCTCACAGTGACGAAAATTGCCATTTTTACAGAGTTTTGCTTACTCAAAAGTTTCAATTTTGACGAATTTCGGGCACAGAAATGACTTTAAACACACTTATTTTCGTTGAAAAAGTAATAATTCACATCCAACCGTCATTTAAAGTCAAAAGAATAAATGTTATAATTTCATCAATATTGACCATTTTCTTAACGTTCGACTGGTCCGGGGTCACCGATTTTTCGTCAGAAAATTCACATCCAACCATCATTTAAAGTCAAAAGATTAAATGATAACATTTCATCAATATTGACCATTCTTTGAACGTTTGACTGGTCTGGGGTCATCGTTTTTCATCATAAAATTGATTTTTAGGACTCTACCAAAAATGATTCAAAATGTCATTTGCACCAGGCCTCATGTTGAATAACCACTTTTTAAACCCTCAGTGTGACCAAAATTGCCATTTTTACGGAATTTTGCTTACTCAAAAGCTTCAATTTTGACCAATTTCAGGCACAGAAATGACTTTAAACACACTTATTTTCGTTGAAAAAGTAATAATTCACATCCAACAGTCATTTAAATTCAAAAGATTAAATGTTAAAATTTCTTCAATATTGACCATTTTTTGAACGTTCGACTGGTCCGGGGTCATCGTTTTTCATCAGAAAATTGATTTTTTGGACTCTACCAAAAATGATTCAAAATGTCATTTGGATCGGGCCTCATGTTGAATAAACACTTTTTAAACCCTCACATTGACCAAAATTGCCATTTTTACTGAGTTTGCTTTCCCAGAAGCTTCAATTTTGACCAATTTCAGGCACAGAAATGACTTTAAACACACTTATTTTAGTTGAAAAAGTAATAATTCACATCCAACCGTCATTTAAAGTCAAAAGATTAAATGTTAAAATATCATCAATATTGACAATTTTTTGAACGTTCGACTGGTCCGGGGGCATCGTTTTTCATCAGAAAATAAATTTTTGGGACTCCACCAAAAATGATTCAAAATGTCATTTGGATCGGGCCTCATGTTGAATAACCACTTTTTAAAACCCTCACAGTGACCAAAATTACCATTTTAACAGAGTTTTGCTTACTCAAAATCTTCAATTTTTAGCCAATTTCAGGCACAGAAATGACTTTAAACACACTTATTTTTGCTGTAAAAGTAATAATTCACATCCAACCGTCATTTAAAGTCAAAAGATTAAATGTTAAAATGTCATCAATATTGACCATTTTTTGAACGTTTGACTGGTCTGGGGTCATCGTTTTTCATCATAAAATTGATTTTTAGGACTCTACCATAAATGATTCAAAATGTCATTTGGATCGGGCCTCATGTTGAATAACCACTTTTTAAACCCTCACAGTGACGAAAATTGCCATTTTTACAGAGTTTTGCTTACTCAAAAGTTTCAATTTTGACGAATTTCGGGCACAGAAATGACTTTAAACACACTTATTTTCGTTGAAAAAGTAATAATTCACATCCAACCGTCATTTAAAGTCAAAAGAATAAATGTTATAATTTCATCAATATTGACCATTTTCTTAACGTTCGACTGGCCCGGGGTCACCGATTTTTCGTCAGAAAATTCACATCCAACCACCATTTAAAGTCAAAAGATTAAATGATAACATTTCATCAATATTGACCATTCTTTGAACGTTTGACTGGTCTTGGGTCATCGTTTTTCATCATAAAATTGATTTTTAGGACTCTACCAAAAATGATTCAAAATGTCATTTGGATCACGCCTCATGTTGAATAACCACTTTTTAAACCCTCAGTGTGACCAAAATTGCCATTTTTACGGAATTTTGCTTACTCAAAAGCTTCAATTTTGACCAATTTCAGGCACAGAAATGACTTTAAACACACTTATTTTCGTTGAAAAAGTAATAATTCACATCCAACAGTCATTTAAATTCAAAAGATTAAATGTTAAAATTTCTTCAATATTGACCATTTTTTGAACGTTCGACTGGTCCGTGGTCATCGTTTTTCATCAGAAAATTGATTTTTTGGACTCTACCAAAAATGATTCAAAATGTCATTTGGATCGGGCCTCATGTTGAATAACCACTTTTTAAACCCTCACATTGACCAAAATTGCCATTTTTACTGAGTTTGCTTACCCAGAAGCTTCAATTTTGACCAATTTCAGGCACAGAAATGACTTTAAACACACTTATTTTAGTTGAAAAAGTAATAATTCACATCCAACCGTCATTTAAAGTCAAAAGATTAAATGTTAAAATTTCATCAATATTGACCATTTTTTGAACGTTCGACTGGTCCGGGGTCATCGTTTTTCATCAGATAATTGATTTTTTGGACTCCACCAAAAATGATTCAAAATGTCATTTGGATCGGGCCTCATGTTGAATAACCACTTTTTAAACCCTCACAGTGACCAAAATTGCCATTTTTACAGAGTTTTGTCTACTCAAAAGTTTCAATTTTGATGAATTTCAGGCACAGAAATGTCTTTAAACACACTTATTTTCGTTGAAAAAGTAATAATTCACATCCAACTGTCATTTAAAGTCAAAAGATTAAATGTTAAAATGTCATCAATATTGACCATTTTTTGAACGTTTGACTGGTCTGGGGTCATCGTTTTTCATCATAAAATTGATTGTTAGGACTCTACCATAAACTATTCAAAATGTCATTTGGATCAGGCCTCATGTTGAATAACCACTTTTTAAACCCTCACATTGACCAAAATTGCCATTTTTATGGAGTTTTGCTTACTCAAAAGCTTCAATTTTGACCAATATCAGGCACAGAAATGACTTAAACACACTTATTTTAGTTGAAAAAGTAACAATTCACATCCAACAGTCATTTAAAGTCAAAAGATTAAATGTTAAAATTTCTTCAATATTGACCATTTTTTGAACGTTCGACTGGTCCGGGGTCATCGTTTTTAATCAGAAAATTGATTTTTTGGACTCTACCAAAAATGATTCAAAATGTCATTTGGATCGGACCTCATGTTGAATAACCACTTTTTAAACCCTCACATTGACCAAAATTGCCATTTTTACAGAGTTTGCTTACCCAGAAGCTTCAATTTTGACCAATTTCAGGCACAGAAATGACTTTAAACACACTTATTTTAGTTGAAAAAGTAATAATTCACATCCAACCGTCATTTAAAGTCAAAAGATTAAATGTTAAAATATCGTCAATATTGACCATTTTTTGAACGTTTGACTGGCCCGGGGTCATCGTTTTTCATCATAAAATAGATTTTTTGGACTCTACCAAAAATGATTCAAAATGTCATTTGGATCAGGCCTCATGTTAAATAACTACTTTTTAAACCCTCAGAGTGACCAAAATTACAATTTTTACGGAGTTTTGCTTACTCAAAAGTTTCCATTTTGACGAATTTCAGGCACAGAATTGACTTTAAACACACTTATTTTGGTTAATAAAAGTAATAATTCACATCCAACCGTCATTTAAAGTCAAAAGATTAAATGTTATAATTTCATCAATATTGACCATTTTCTTAACGTTCGACTGGTCCGGGGTCATCGATTTTTCGTCAGAAAATTCACATCCAACCATCATTTAAAGTCAAAAGATTAAATGATAACATTTCATCAATATTGACCATTCTTTGAACGTTTGACTGGTCTGGGGTCATCGTTTTTCATCATAAAATTGATTTTAGGACTCTACCAAAAATGATTCAAAATGTCATTTGGATCAGGCCTCATGTTGAATAACCACTTTTTAAACTCTCAGTGTGACCAAAATTGCCATTTTTACGGAATTTTGCTTACTCAAAAGCTTCAATTTTGACCAAGTTCAGGCACAGAAATGACTTTAAACACACTTATTTTAGTTGAAAAAGTAATAATTCACATCCAACAGTCATTTAAATTCAAAAGATTACATGTTAAAATGTCTTCAATATTGACCATTTTTTGAACGTTCGACTGCTCCGGGGTCATCGTTTTTCATCAGAAAATTGATTTTTTGGACTCTACCAAAAATGATTCAAAAAGTCATTTGAATCGGGCCTCACGTTGAATAACCACTTTTTAAACCCTCACAGTGACCAAAAATTGCCATTTTTACAGAGTTTTGCTTACTCAGAAGCTTCACTTTTGACCAATTTCAGGCACAGAAATGACTTTAAACACACTTATTTTCGTTGACAAAGTAATAATTCACATCCAACCATCATTTAAAGTCAAAAGATTAAATGTTAAAATTTCATCAATATTGACCATTTTTTGAACGTTTGACTGGTCCGGGGGCATCGTTTTTCATCAGAAAATAAATTTTTGGGAACTCACCAAAAATGATTCAAAATGTCATTTGGATCGGGCCTCATGTTCAATAACCACTTTTTAAACCCTCACAGTGACCAAAATTGCCATTTTTACAGAGTTTTGCTTACTCAGAAGCTTCACTTTTGACCAATTTCAGGCACAGAAATGACTTTAAACACACTTATTTTCGTTGACAAAGTAATAATTCACATCCAACCGTCATTTAAAGTCAAAAGATTAAATGTTATAATTTCATCAATATTGACCATTTTCTTAACGTTCGACTGGTCCGGGGTCATCGATTTTTCGTCAGAAAATTCACATCCAACCATCATTTAAAGTCAAAAGATTAAATGATAACATTTCATCAATATTGACCATTCTTTGAACGTTTGACTGGACTGGGGTCATCGGTTTTCATCATAAAATTGATTTTTAGGACTCTACCAAAAATGATTCAAAATGTCATTTGGATCAGGCCTCATGTTGAATAACCACTTTTTAAACCCTCAGTGTGACCAAAATTGCCATTTTTACGGAATTTTGCTTACTCAAAAGCTTCAATTTTCACCAATTTCAGGCTGAGAAATGACTTTAAACACACTTATTTTAGTTGAAAAAGTAATAATTCACATCCAACAGTCATTTAAATTCAAAAGATTAAATGTTAAAATGTCATCAATATTGACCATTTTTTGAAACGTTTGACTGGTCTGGGGTCATCGTTTTTCATCATAAAATTGATTTTTAGGACTCTACCATAAATGATTCAAAATGTCATTTGGATCCGGCCTCATGTTGAATAACCACTTTTTAAAACCCTCACAGTGACGAAAATTGCCATTTTTACAGAGTTTTGCTTACTCAAAAGTTTCAATTTTGACGAATTTCGGGCACAGAAATGACTTTAAACACACTTATTTTCGTTGAAAAAGTAATAATTCACATCCAACCGTCATTTAAAGTCAAAAGATTAAATGTTAAAATTTCATCAATATTGACCTTTTTTTGAACGTTCGACTGGTCCGGGGGCATCGTTTTTCATCAGAAAATTGATTTTGTGGACTCCACCAAAAATGATTCAAAATGTCATTTGGATCAGGCCTCATGTTAAATAACCACTTTTTAAACCCTCAGAGTGACCAAAATTACAATTTTTACGGAGTTTTGCTTACTCAAAAGCTCCAATTTTTACCAATTTCAGGCACAGAAATGACTTTAAACACACTTATTTCAGTTGAAAAAGTAATAATTCACATCCAACAGTCATTTAAAGTCAAAAGATTAAATGTTAAAATTTCATCAATATTGACCATTTTTTGAACGTTTGACTGGTCCGGGGTCATCGTTTTTCATCAGATAATTGATTTTTTGGACTCTACCAAAAATGATTGAAAATGTCATTTGGATCAGGCCTCATGTTGAATAACCACTTTTTAAACCCTCACAGTGACCAAAATTGCCATTTTTACAGAGTTTTGCCTACTCAAAAGTTTCAATTTTGATGAATTTCAGGCACAGAAATGTCTTTAAACATACTTATTTTCGTTGAAAAAGTAATAATTCACATCCAACCGTCATTTAAAGTCAAAAGATTAAATGTTAAAATTTCATCAATATTGACCATTTTTTGAACGTTCGACTGGTCCGGGGGCATCGTTTTTCATCAGAAAATAAATTTTTGGGACTCCACCAAAAATGATTCAAAATGTCATTTGGATCGGGCCTCATGTTGAATAACCACTTTTTAAACCCTCACAGTGACCAAAATTGCCATTTTTACAGAGTTTTGCTTACTCAGAAGCTTCACTTTTGACCAATTTCAGGCACAGAAATGACTTTAAACACACTTATTTTCGTTGAAAAAGTAATAATTCACATCCAACCGTCATTTAAAGTCAAAAGAATAAATGTTATAATTTCATCAATATTGACCATTTTCTTAACGTTCGACTGGTCCGGGGTCACCGATTTTTCGTCAGAAAATTCACATCCAACCATCATTTAAAGTCAAAAGATTAAATGATAACATTTCATCAATATTGACCATTCTTTGAACGTTTGACTGGTCTGGGGTCATCGTTTTTCATCATAAAATTGATTTTTAGGACTCTACCAAAAATGATTCAAAATGTCATTTGCACCAGGCCTCATGTTGAATAACCACTTTTTAAACCCTCAGTGTGACCAAAATTGCCATTTTTACGGAATTTTGCTTACTCAAAAGCTTCAATTTTGACCAATTTCAGGCACAGAAATGACTTTAAACACACTTATTTTCGTTGAAAAAGTAATAATTCACATCCAACAGTCATTTAAATTCAAAAGATTAAATGTTAAAATTTCTTCAATATTGACCATTTTTTGAACGTTCGACTGGTCCGGGGTCATCGTTTTTCATCAGAAAATTGATTTTTTGGACTCTACCAAAAATGATTCAAAATGTCATTTGGATCGGGCCTCATGTTGAATAAACACTTTTTAAACCCTCACATTGACCAAAATTGCCATTTTTACTGAGTTTGCTTTCCCAGAAGCTTCAATTTTGACCAATTTCAGGCACAGAAATGACTTTAAACACACTTATTTTAGTTGAAAAAGTAATAATTCACATCCAACCGTCATTTAAAGTCAAAAGATTAAATGTTAAAATATCATCAATATTGACAATTTTTTGAACGTTCGACTGGTCCGGGGGCATCGTTTTTCATCAGAAAATAAATTTTTGGGACTCCACCAAAAATGATTCAAAATGTCATTTGGATCGGGCCTCATGTTGAATAACCACTTTTTAAAACCCTCACAGTGACCAAAATTACCATTTTAACAGAGTTTTGCTTACTCAAAATCTTCAATTTTTAGCCAATTTCAGGCACAGAAATGACTTTAAACACACTTATTTTTGCTGTAAAAGTAATAATTCACATCCAACCGTCATTTAAAGTCAAAAGATTAAATGTTAAAATGTCATCAATATTGACCATTTTTTGAACGTTTGACTGGTCTGGGGTCATCGTTTTTCATCATAAAATTGATTTTTAGGACTCTACCATAAATGATTCAAAATGTCATTTGGATCGGGCCTCATGTTGAATAACCACTTTTTAAACCCTCACAGTGACGAAAATTGCCATTTTTACAGAGTTTTGCTTACTCAAAAGTTTCAATTTTGACGAATTTCGGGCACAGAAATGACTTTAAACACACTTATTTTCGTTGAAAAAGTAATAATTCACATCCAACCGTCATTTAAAGTCAAAAGAATAAATGTTATAATTTCATCAATATTGACCATTTTCTTAACGTTCGACTGGCCCGGGGTCACCGATTTTTCGTCAGAAAATTCACATCCAACCACCATTTAAAGTCAAAAGATTAAATGATAACATTTCATCAATATTGACCATTCTTTGAACGTTTGACTGGTCTTGGGTCATCGTTTTTCATCATAAAATTGATTTTTAGGACTCTACCAAAAATGATTCAAAATGTCATTTGGATCACGCCTCATGTTGAATAACCACTTTTTAAACCCTCAGTGTGACCAAAATTGCCATTTTTACGGAATTTTGCTTACTCAAAAGCTTCAATTTTGACCAATTTCAGGCACAGAAATGACTTTAAACACACTTATTTTCGTTGAAAAAGTAATAATTCACATCCAACAGTCATTTAAATTCAAAAGATTAAATGTTAAAATTTCTTCAATATTGACCATTTTTTGAACGTTCGACTGGTCCGTGGTCATCGTTTTTCATCAGAAAATTGATTTTTTGGACTCTACCAAAAATGATTCAAAATGTCATTTGGATCGGGCCTCATGTTGAATAACCACTTTTTAAACCCTCACATTGACCAAAATTGCCATTTTTACTGAGTTTGCTTACCCAGAAGCTTCAATTTTGACCAATTTCAGGCACAGAAATGACTTTAAACACACTTATTTTAGTTGAAAAAGTAATAATTCACATCCAACCGTCATTTAAAGTCAAAAGATTAAATGTTAAAATTTCATCAATATTGACCATTTTTTGAACGTTCGACTGGTCCGGGGTCATCGTTTTTCATCAGATAATTGATTTTTTGGACTCCACCAAAAATGATTCAAAATGTCATTTGGATCGGGCCTCATGTTGAATAACCACTTTTTAAACCCTCACAGTGACCAAAATTGCCATTTTTACAGAGTTTTGTCTACTCAAAAGTTTCAATTTTGATGAATTTCAGGCACAGAAATGTCTTTAAACACACTTATTTTCGTTGAAAAAGTAATAATTCACATCCAACTGTCATTTAAAGTCAAAAGATTAAATGTTAAAATGTCATCAATATTGACCATTTTTTGAACGTTTGACTGGTCTGGGGTCATCGTTTTTCATCATAAAATTGATTGTTAGGACTCTACCATAAACTATTCAAAATGTCATTTGGATCAGGCCTCATGTTGAATAACCACTTTTTAAACCCTCACATTGACCAAAATTGCCATTTTTATGGAGTTTTGCTTACTCAAAAGCTTCAATTTTGACCAATATCAGGCACAGAAATGACTTAAACACACTTATTTTAGTTGAAAAAGTAACAATTCACATCCAACAGTCATTTAAAGTCAAAAGATTAAATGTTAAAATTTCTTCAATATTGACCATTTTTTGAACGTTCGACTGGTCCGGGGTCATCGTTTTTAATCAGAAAATTGATTTTTTGGACTCTACCAAAAATGATTCAAAATGTCATTTGGATCGGACCTCATGTTGAATAACCACTTTTTAAACCCTCACATTGACCAAAATTGCCATTTTTACAGAGTTTGCTTACCCAGAAGCTTCAATTTTGACCAATTTCAGGCACAGAAATGACTTTAAACACACTTATTTTAGTTGAAAAAGTAATAATTCACATCCAACCGTCATTTAAAGTCAAAAGATTAAATGTTAAAATATCGTCAATATTGACCATTTTTTGAACGTTTGACTGGCCCGGGGTCATCGTTTTTCATCATAAAATAGATTTTTTGGACTCTACCAAAAATGATTCAAAATGTCATTTGGATCAGGCCTCATGTTAAATAACTACTTTTTAAACCCTCAGAGTGACCAAAATTACAATTTTTACGGAGTTTTGCTTACTCAAAAGTTTCCATTTTGACGAATTTCAGGCACAGAATTGACTTTAAACACACTTATTTTGGTTAATAAAAGTAATAATTCACATCCAACCGTCATTTAAAGTCAAAAGATTAAATGTTATAATTTCATCAATATTGACCATTTTCTTAACGTTCGACTGGTCCGGGGTCATCGATTTTTCGTCAGAAAATTCACATCCAACCATCATTTAAAGTCAAAAGATTAAATGATAACATTTCATCAATATTGACCATTCTTTGAACGTTTGACTGGTCTGGGGTCATCGTTTTTCATCATAAAATTGATTTTTAGGACTCTACCAAAAATGATTCAAAATGTCATTTGGATCAGGCCTCATGTTGAATAACCACTTTTTAAACTCTCAGTGTGACCAAAATTGCCATTTTTACGGAATTTTGCTTACTCAAAAGCTTCAATTTTGACCAAGTTCAGGCACAGAAATGACTTTAAACACACTTATTTTAGTTGAAAAAGTAATAATTCACATCCAACAGTCATTTAAATTCAAAAGATTACATGTTAAAATGTCTTCAATATTGACCATTTTTTGAACGTTCGACTGCTCCGGGGTCATCGTTTTTCATCAGAAAATTGATTTTTTGGACTCTACCAAAAATGATTCAAAAAGTCATTTGAATCGGGCCTCACGTTGAATAACCACTTTTTAAACCCTCACAGTGACCAAAATTGCCATTTTTACAGAGTTTTGCTTACTCAGAAGCTTCACTTTTGACCAATTTCAGGCACAGAAATGACTTTAAACACACTTATTTTCGTTGACAAAGTAATAATTCACATCCAACCATCATTTAAAGTCAAAAGATTAAATGTTAAAATTTCATCAATATTGACCATTTTTTGAACGTTTGACTGGTCCGGGGGCATCGTTTTTCATCAGAAAATAAATTTTTGGGACTCCACCAAAAATGATTCAAAATGTCATTTGGATCGGGCCTCATGTTCAATAACCACTTTTTAAACCCTCACAGTGACCAAAATTGCCATTTTTACAGAGTTTTGCTTACTCAGAAGCTTCACTTTTGACCAATTTCAGGCACAGAAATGACTTTAAACACACTTATTTTCGTTGACAAAGTAATAATTCACATCCAACCGTCATTTAAAGTCAAAAGATTAAATGTTATAATTTCATCAATATTGACCATTTTCTTAACGTTCGACTGGTCCGGGGTCATCGATTTTTCGTCAGAAAATTCACATCCAACCATCATTTAAAGTCAAAAGATTAAATGATAACATTTCATCAATATTGACCATTCTTTGAACGTTTGACTGGACTGGGGTCATCGGTTTTCATCATAAAATTGATTTTTAGGACTCTACCAAAAATGATTCAAAATGTCATTTGGATCAGGCCTCATGTTGAATAACCACTTTTTAAACCCTCAGTGTGACCAAAATTGCCATTTTTACGGAATTTTGCTTACTCAAAAGCTTCAATTTTCACCAATTTCAGGCTGAGAAATGACTTTAAACACACTTATTTTAGTTGAAAAAGTAATAATTCACATCCAACAGTCATTTAAATTCAAAAGATTAAATGTTAAAATGTCATCAATATTGACCATTTTTTGAACGTTTGACTGGTCTGGGGTCATCGTTTTTCATCATAAAATTGATTTTTAGGACTCTACCATAAATGATTCAAAATGTCATTTGGATCCGGCCTCATGTTGAATAACCACTTTTTAAACCCTCACAGTGACGAAAATTGCCATTTTTACAGAGTTTTGCTTACTCAAAAGTTTCAATTTTGACGAATTTCGGGCACAGAAATGACTTTAAACACACTTATTTTCGTTGAAAAAGTAATAATTCACATCCAACCGTCATTTAAAGTCAAAAGATTAAATGTTAAAATTTCATCAATATTGACCTTTTTTTGAACGTTCGACTGGTCCGGGGGCATCGTTTTTCATCAGAAAATTGATTTTGTGGACTCCACCAAAAATGATTCAAAATGTCATTTGGATCAGGCCTCATGTTAAATAACCACTTTTTAAACCCTCAGAGTGACCAAAATTACAATTTTTACGGAGTTTTGCTTACTCAAAAGCTCCAATTTTTACCAATTTCAGGCACAGAAATGACTTTAAACACACTTATTTCAGTTGAAAAAGTAATAATTCACATCCAACAGTCATTTAAAGTCAAAAGATTAAATGTTAAAATTTCATCAATATTGACCATTTTTTGAACGTTTGACTGGTCCGGGGTCATCGTTTTTCATCAGATAATTGATTTTTTGGACTCTACCAAAAATGATTGAAAATGTCATTTGGATCAGGCCTCATGTTGAATAACCACTTTTTAAACCCTCACAGTGACCAAAATTGCCATTTTTACAGAGTTTTGCCTACTCAAAAGTTTCAATTTTGATGAATTTCAGGCACAGAAATGTCTTTAAACATACTTATTTTCGTTGAAAAAGTAATAATTCACATCCAACCGTCATTTAAAGTCAAAAGATTAAATGTTAAAATTTCATCAATATTGACCATTTTTTGAACGTTCGACTGGTCCGGGGGCATCGTTTTTCATCAGAAAATAAATTTTTGGGACTCCACCAAAAATGATTCAAAATGTCATTTGGATCGGGCCTCATGTTGAATAACCACTTTTTAAACCCTCACAGTGACCAAAATTGCCATTTTTACAGAGTTTTGCTTACTCAGAAGCTTCACTTTTGACCAATTTCAGGCACAGAAATGACTTTAAACACACTTATTTTCGTTAAAAAAGTAATAATTCACATCCAACCGTCATTTAAAGTCAAAAGATTAAATGTTATAATTTCATCAATATTGACCATTTTCTTAACGTTCGACTGGTCCGGGGTCATCGATTTTTCGTCAGAAAATTCACATCCAACCATCATTTAAAGTCAAAAGATTAAATGATAACATTTCATCAATATTGACCATTCTTTGAACGTTTGACTGGTCTGGGGTCATCGTTTTTCATCATAAAATTGATTTTTAGGACTCTACCAAAAATGATTCAAAATGTCATTTGGATCAGGCCTCATGTTGAATAACCCCTTTTTAAACCCTCAGTGTGACCAAAATTGCCATTTTTACGGAATTTTGCTTACTCAAAAGCTTCAATTTTGACCAATTTCAGGCACAGAAATGACCTTAAACACACTTATTTTAGTTGAAAAAGTAATAATTCACATCCAACAGTCATTTAAATTCAAAAGATTAAATGTTAAAATTTCTTCAATATTGACCATTTTTTGAACGTTCGACTGATCCGGGGTCATCGTTTTTCATCAGAAAATTGATTTTTTGGACTCTACCAAAAATGATTCAAAAAGTCATTTGAATCGGGCCTCATGTTGAATAACCACTTTTTAAACCCTCACAGTGACCAAAATTGCCATTTTTACAGAGTTTTGCTTACTCAGAAGCTTCACTTTTGACCAATTTCAGGCACAGAAATGACTTTAAACACACTTATTTTCGTTGACAAAGTAATAATTCACATCCAACCGTCATTTAAAGTCAAAAGATTAAATGTTAAAATTTCATCAATATTGACCATTTTTTGAACGTTCGACTGGTCCGGGGGCATCGTTTTTCATCAGAAAATTGATTTTGTGGACTCCACCAAAAATGATTCAAAATGTCATTTGGATCAGGCCTTATGTTACATAACCACTTTTTAAACCCTCAGAGTGACCAAAATTACAATTTTTACGGAGTTTTGCTTACTCAAAAGCTCCAATTTTTACCAATTTCAGGCACAGAAATGACTTTAAACACACTTATTTCAGTTGAAAAAGTAATAATTCACATCCAACAGTCATTTAAAGTCAAAAGATTAAATGTTAAAATTTCATCAATATTGACCATTTTTTGAACGTTTGACTGGTCCGGGGTCATCGTTTTTCATCAGGTAATTGATTTTTTGGACTCTACCAAAAATGATTGAAAATGTCATTTGGATCAGGCCTCCTGTTGAATAACCACTTTTTAAACCCTCACATTGACCAAAATTGCCATTTTTATGGAGTTTTCTTTACTCAAAAGCTTTAATTTTGACCAATTTCAGGCACAGAAATGACTTAAACACACTTATTTTAGTTGAAAAAGTAACAATTCACATCCAACAGTCATTTAAAGTCAAAAGATTAAATGTTAAAATGTCATCAATATTGACCATTTTTTGAACGTTTGACTGGTCTGGGGTCATCGTTTTTCATCAGGTAATTGATTTTTTGGACTCTACCAAAAATGATTGAAAATGTCATTTGGATCAGGCCTCATGTTGAATAACCACTTTTTAAACTCTCAGTGTGACCAAAATTGCCATTTTTACGGAATTTTGCTTACACAAAAGCTTCAATTTTGACCAATTTCAGGCACAGAAATGACTTTAAACACACTTATTTTAGTTGAAAAAGTAATAATTCACATCCAACAGTCATTTAAATTCAAAAGATTAAATGTTAAAATTTCTTCAATATTGACCATTTTTTGAACGTTCGACTGGTCCGTGGTCATCGTTTTTCATCAGAAAATTGATTTTTTGGACTCTACCAAAAATGATTCAAAATGTCATTTGGATCGGGCCTCATGTTGAATAACCACTTTTTAAACCCTCACATTGACCAAAATTGCCATTTTTACTGAGTTTGCTTACCCAGAAGCTTCAATTTTGACCAATTTCAGGCACAGAAATGACTTTAAACACACTTATTTTAGTTGAAAAAGTAATAATTCACATCCAACCGTCATTTAAAGTCAAAAGATTAAATGTTAAAATATCATCAATATTGACCATTTTTTGAACGTTCGACTGGTCCGGGGGCATCGTTTTTCATCAGAAAATAAATTTTTGGGACTCCACCAAAAATGATTCAAAATGTCATTTGGATCGGGCCTCATGTTGAATAACCACTTTTTAAAACCCTCACAGTGACCAAAATTACCATTTTAACAGAGTTTTGCTTACTCAAAATCTTCAATTTTTAGCCAATTTCAGGCACAGAAATGACTTTAAACACACTTATTTTTGCTGTAAAAGTAATAATTCACATCCAACCGTCATTTAAAGTCAAAAGATTAAATGTTAAAATTTCATCAATATTGACCATTTTTTGAACGTTCGCCTGGTCCGGGGTCATCGTTTTTCATCAGATAATTGATTTTTTGGACTCCACCAAAAATGATTCAAAATGTAATTTGGATCGGGCCTCATGTTGAATAACCACTTTTTAAACCCTCACAGTGACCAAAATTGCCATTTTTACAGAGTTTTGCCTACTCAAAAGTTTCAATTTTGATGAATTTCAGGCACAGAAATGTCTTTAAACACACTTATTTTCGTTGAAAAAGTAATAATTCACATCCAACCGTCATTTAAAGTCAAAAGATTAAATGTTAAAATGTCATCAATATTGACCATTTTTTGAACGTTTGACTGGTCTGGGGTCATCGTTTTTCATCATAAAATTGATTTTTAGGACTCTACCATAAACGCTTCAAAATGTCATTTGGATCAGGCCTCATGTTGAATAACCACTTTTTAAACCCTCACATTGACCAAAATTGCCATTTTTATGGAGTTTTGCTTACTCAAAAGCTTCAATTTTGACCAATTTCAGGCACAGAAATGACTTAAACACACTTATTTTAGTTGAAAAAGTAACAATTCACATCCAACAGTCATTTAAAGTCAAAAGATTAAATGTTAAAATTTCTTCAATATTGACCATTTTTTGAACGTTCGACTGGTCCGGGGTCATCGTTTTTCATCAGAAAATTGATTTTTTGGACTCTACCAAAAATGATTCAAAATGTCATTTGGATCGGGCCTCATGTTGAATAACCTCTTTTTAAACCCTCACATTGACGAAAATTGCCATTTTTACAGAGTTTGCTTACCCAGAAGCTTCAATTTTGACCAATTTCAGGCACAGAATTGACTTTAAACACACTTATTTTAGTTGAAAAAGTAATAATTCACATCCAACCGTCATTTAAAGTCAAAAGATTAAATGTTATAATTTCATCAATATTGACCATTTTCTTAACGTTCGACTGGTCCGGGGTCATCGATTTTTCGTCAGAAAATTCACATCCAACCATCATTTAAAGTCAAAAGATTAAATGATAACATTTCATCAATATTGACCATTCTTTGAACGTTTGACTGGTCTGGGGTCATAATTTTTCATCAAAAAATTGATTTTTAGGACTCTACCAAAAATGATTCAAAATGTCATTTGGATCAGGCCTCATGTTGAATAACCACTTTTTAAACCCTCAGTGTGACCAAAATTGCCATTTTTACGGAATTTTGCTTACTCAAAAGCTTCAATTTTGACCAATTTCAGGCACAGAAATGACTTTAAACACACTTATTTTAGTTGAAAAAGTAATAATTCACATCCAACAGTCATTTAAATTCAAAAGATTAAATGTTAAAATGTCTTCAATATTGACCATTTTTTGAACGTTCGACTGCTCTGGGGTCATCGTTTTTCATCAGAAAATTGATTTTTTGGACTCTACCAAAAATGATTCAAAAAGTCATTTGAATCGGGCCTCATGTTGAATAACCTCTTTTTAAACCCTCACAGTGACCAAAATTGCCATTTTTACAGAGTTTTGCTTACTCAGAAACTTCACTTTTGACCAATTTCAGGCACAGAAATGACTTTAAACACACTTATTTTCGTTGACAAAGTAATAATTCACATCCAACCGTCATTTAAAGTCAAAAGATTAAATGTTAAAATTTCATCAATATTGACCAATTTTTTGAACGTTCGACTGGTCCGGGGGCATCGTTTTTCATCAGAAAATAAATTTTTGGGACTCCACCAAAAATGATTCAAAATGTCATTTGGATCGGGCCTCATGTTGAATAACCACTTTTTAAACCCTCACAGTGACCAAAATTGCCATTTTTACAGAGTTTTGCTTACTCAGAAGCTTCACTTTTGACCAATTTCAGGCACAGAAATGACTTTAAACACACTTATTTTCGTTGACAAAGTAATAATTCACATCCAACCGTCATTTAAAGTCAAAAGATTAAATGTTAAAATTTCATCAATATTGACCATTTTTTGAACGTTCGACTGTTCCGGGGGCATCGTTTTTCATCAGAAAATAAATTTTTGGGACTCCACCAAAAATGATTCAAAATGTCATTTGGATCGGGCCTCATGTTGAATAACCACTTTTTAAACCCTCACAGTGACCAAAATTGCCATTTTTACAGAGTTTTGCTTACTCAGAAGCTTCACTTTTGACCAATTTCAGGTACAGAAATGACTTTAAACACACTTATTTTCGTTGAAAAAGTAATAATTCACATCCAACCGTCATTTAAAGTCAAAAGATTAAATGTTATAATTTCATCAATATTGACCATTTTCTTAACGTTCGACTGGTCCGGGGTCATCGATTTTTCGTCAGAAAATTCACATCCAACCATCATTTAAAGTCAAAAGATTAAATGATAACATTTCATCAATATTGACCATTCTTTGAACGTTTGACTGGTCTGGGGTCATAATTTTTCATCAAAAAATTGATTTTTAGGACTCTACCAAAAATGATTCAAAATGTCATTTGGATCAGGCCTCATGTTGAATAACCACTTTTTAAACCCTCAGTGTGACCAAAATTGCCATTTTTACGGAATTTTGCTTACTCAAAAGCTTCAATTTTGACCAATTTCAGGCACAGAAATGACTTTAAACACACTTATTTTAGTTGAAAAAGTAATAATTCACATCCAACAGTCATTTAAATTCAAAAGATTAAATGTTAAAATATCTTCAATATTGACCATTTTTTGAACGTTCGACTGCTCTGGGGTCATCGTTTTTCATCAGAAAATTGATTTTTTGGACTCTACCAAAAATGATTCAAAAAGTCATTTGAATCGGGCCTCATGTTGAATAACCTCTTTTTAAACCCTCACAGTGACCAAAATTGCCATTTTTACAGAGTTTTGCTTACTCAGAAACTTCACTTTTGACCAATTTCAGGCACAGAAATGACTTTAAACACACTTATTTTCGTTGACAAAGTAATAATTCACATCCAACCGTCATTTAAAGTCAAAAGATTAAATGTTAAAATTTCATCAATATTGACCAATTTTTTGAACGTTCGACTGGTCCGGGGGCATCGTTTTTCATCAGAAAATAAATTTTTGGGACTCCACCAAAAATGATTCAAAATGTCATTTGGATCGGGCCTCATGTTGAATAACCACTTTTTAAACCCTCACAGTGACCAAAATTGCCATTTTTACAGAGTTTTGCTTACTCAGAAGCTTCACTTTTGACCAATTTCAGGCACAGAAATGACTTTAAACACACTTATTTTCGTTGACAAAGTAATAATTCACATCCAACCGTCATTTAAAGTCAAAAGATTAAATGTTAAAATTTCATCAATATTGACCATTTTTTGAACGTTCGACTGTTCCGGGGGCATCGTTTTTCATCAGAAAATAAATTTTTGGGACTCCACCAAAAATGATTCAAAATGTCATTTGGATCGGGCCTCATGTTGAATAACCACTTTTTAAACCCTCACAGTGACCAAAATTGCCATTTTTACAGAGTTTTGCTTACTCAGAAGCTTCACTTTTGACCAATTTCAGGTACAGAAATGACTTTAAACACACTTATTTTCGTTGAAAAAGTAATAATTCACATCCAACCGTCATTTAAAGTCAAAAGATTAAATGTTATAATTTCATCAATATTGACCATTTTCTTAACGTTCGACTGGTCCGGGGTCATCGATTTTTCGTCAGAAAATTCACATCCAACCATCATTTAAAGTCAAAAGATTAAATGATAACATTTCATCAATATTGACCATTCTTTGAACGTTTGACTGGACTGGGTTCATCGTTTTTCATCATAAAATTGATTTTTAGGACTCTACCAAAAATGATTCAAAATGTCATTTGGATCAGGCCTCATGTTGAATAACCACTTTTTAAACCCTCAGTGTGACCAAAATTGCCATTTTTACGGAATTTTGCTTACTCAAAAGCTTCAATTTTCACCAATTTCAGGCTCAGAAATGACTTTAAACACACTTATTTTAGTTGAAAAAGTAATAATTCACATCCAACAGTCATTTAAATTCAAAAGATTAAATGTTAAAATTTCTTCAATATTGACCATTTTTTGAACGTTCGACTGCTCCGGGGTCATCGTTTTTCATCAGAAAATTGATTTTTTGGACTCTACCAAAAATGATTCAAAAAGTCATTTGAATCGGGCCTCATGTTGAATAACCACTTTTTAAACCCTCACAGTGACCAAAATTGCCATTTTTACAGAGTTTTGCTTACTCAGAAGCTTCACTTTTGACCAATTTCAGGCACAGAAATGACTTTAAACACACTTATTTTCGTTGACAAAGTAATAATTCACATCCAACCGTCATTTAAAGTCAAAAGATTAAATGTTAAAATTTCATCAATATTGACCTTTTTTTGAACGTTCGACTGGTCCGGGGGCATCGTTTTTCATCAGAAAATTGATTTTGTGGACTCCACCAAAAATGATTCAAAATGTCATTTGGATCAGGCCTCATGTTAAATAACCACTTTTTAAACCCTCAGAGTGACCAAAATTACAATTTTTACGGAGTTTTGCTTACTCAAAAGCTCCAATTTTTACCAATTTCAGGCACAGAAATGACTTTAAACACACTTATTTCAGTTGAAAAAGTAATAATTCACATCCAACAGTCATTTAAAGTCAAAAGATTAAATGTTAAAATTTCATCAATATTGACCATTTTTTGAACGTTTGACTGGTCCGGGGTCATCGTTTTTCATCAGATAATTGATTTTTTGGACTCTACCAAAAATGATTGAAAATGTCATTTGGATCAGGCCTCATGTTGAATAACCACTTTTTAAACCCTCACAGTGACCAAAATTGCCATTTTTACAGAGTTTTGCCTACTCAAAAGTTTCAATTTTGATGAATTTCAGGCACAGAAATGTCTTTAAACATACTTATTTTCGTTGAAAAAGTAATAATTCACATCCAACCGTCATTTAAAGTCAAAAGATTAAATGTTAAAATTTCATCAATATTGACCATTTTTTGAACGTTCGACTGGCCTGGGGGCATCGTTTTTCATCAGAAAATAAATTTTTGGGACTCCACCAAAAATGATTCAAAATGTCATTTGGATCGGGCCTCATGTTGAATAACCACTTTTTAAACCCTCACAGTGACCAAAATTGCCATTTTTACAGAGTTTTGCTTACTCAGAAGCTTCACTTTTGACCAATTTCAGGCACAGAAATGACTTTAAACACACTTTTTTTCGTTGAAAAAGTAATAATTCACATCCAACCGTCATTTAAAGTCAAAAGATTAAATGTTATAATTTCATCAATATTGACCATTTTCCTAACGTTTGACTGGTCCGGGGTCATCGATTTTTCGTCAGAAAATTCACATCCAACCATCATTTAAAGTCAAAAGATTAAATGATAACATTTGATCAATATTGACCATTCTTTGAATGTTTGACTGGTCTGGGGTCATCGTTTTTCATCATAAAATTGATTTTTAGGACTCTACCAAAAATGATTCAAAATGCTATTTGGATCAGGCCTCATGTTGAATAACCACTTTTTAAACCCTCAGTGTGACCAAAATTGCCATTTTTAAGGAATTTTGCTTACTCAAAAGCTTCAATTTTGACCAATTTCAGGCACAGAAATGACTTTAAACACACTTATTTTCGTTGAAAAAGTAATAATTCACATCCAACAGTCATTTAAATTCAAAAAATTAAATGTTAAAATTTCTTCAATATTGACCATTTTTTGAACGTTCGACTGGTCCGGGGTCATCGTTTTTCATCAGAAAATTGATTTTTTGGACTCCACCAAAAATGATTCAAAATGTCATTTGGATCGGGCCTCATGTTGAATAACCACTTTTTAAACCCTCACAGTGACGAAAATTGCCATTTTTACAGAGTTTTGCTTACTCAAAAGTTTCAATTTTGACGAATTTCGGGCACAGAAATGACTTTAAACACACTTATTTTCGTTGAAAAAGTAATAATTCACATCCAACCGTCATTTAAAGTCAAAAGAATAAATGTTATAATTTCATCAATATTGACCATTTTCTTAACGTTCGACTGGTCCGGGGTCACCGATTTTTCGTCAGAAAATTCACATCCAACCATCATTTAAAGTCAAAAGATTAAATGATAACATTTCATCAATATTGACCATTCTTTGAACGTTTGACTGGTCTGGGGTCATCGTTTTTCATCATAAAATTGATTTTTAGGACTCTACCAAAAATGATTCAAAATGTCATTTGGATCAGGCCTCATGTTGAATAACCACTTTTTAAACCCTCAGTGTGACCAAAATTGCCATTTTTACGGAATTTGCTTACCCAGAAGCTTCAATTTTGACCAATTTCAGGTACAGAAATGACTTTAAACACACTTATTTTAGTTGAAAAAGTAATAATTCACATCCAACCGTCATTTAAAGTCAAAAGATTAAATGTTAAAATATCATCAATATTGACCATTTTTTGAACGTTTGACTGGTCCGGGGTCATCGTTTTTCATCATAAAATAGATTTTTTGGACTCTACCAAAAATGATTCAAAATGTCATTTGGATCAGGCCTCATGTTAAATCACCACTTTTTAAACCCTCAGAGTGACCAAAATTAAAATTTTTACGGAGTTTTCCTTACTCAAAAGTTTCCATTTTGACGAATTTCAGGCACAGAATTGACTTTAAACACACTTATTTTCGTTGAAAAAGTAATAATTCACATCCAACCGTCATTTAAAGTCAAAAGATTAAATGTTATAATTTCATCAATATTGACCATTTTCTTAACGTTCGACTGGTCCGGGGTCATCGATTTTTTGTCAGAAAATTCACATCCAACCATCATTTAAAGTCAAAAGATTAAATGATAACATTTCATCAATATTGACCATTCTTTGAACGTTTGACTGGTCTGGGGTCATCGTTTTTCATCATAAAATTGATTTTTAGGACTCCACCAAAAATGATTCAAAATGTCATTTGGATCAGGCCTCATGTTAAATCACCACTTTTTAAACCCTCAGAGTGACCAAAATTAAAATTTTTACGGAGTTTTGCTTACTCAAAAGTTTCAATTTTGACGAATTTCGGGCACAGAAATGACTTTAAACACACTTATTTTCGTTGAAAAAGTAATAATTCACATCCAACCGTCATTTAAAGTCAAAAGAATAAATGTTATAATTTCATCAATATTGACCATTTTCTTAACGTTCGACTGGTCCGGGGTCACCGATTTTTCGTCAGAAAATTCACATCCAACCATCATTTAAAGTCAAAAGATTAAATGATAACATTTCATCAATATTGACCATTCTTTGAACGTTTGACTGGTCTGGGGTCATCGTTTTTCATCATAAAATTGATTTTTAGGACTCTACCAAAAATGATTCAAAATGTCATTTGGACCAGGCCTCATGTTGAATAACCACTTTTTAAACCCTCAGTGTGACCAAAATTGCCATTTTTACGGAATTTTGCTTACTCAAAAGCTTCAATTTTGACCAATTTCAGGCACAGAAATGACTTTAAACACACTTATTTTCGTTGAAAAAGTAATAATTCACATCCAACAGTCATTTAAATTCAAAAGATTAAATGTTAAAATTTCTTCAATATTGACCATTTTTTGAACGTTCGACTGGTCCGGGGTCATCGTTTTTCATCAGAAAATTGATTTTTTGGACTCTACCAAAAATGATTCAAAATGTCATTTGGATCGGGCCTCATGTTGAATAAACACTTTTTAAACCCTCACATTGACCAAAATTGCCATTTTTACTGAGTTTGCTTACCCAGAAGCTTCAATTTTGACCAATTTCAGGCACAGAAATGACTTTAAACACACTTATTTTAGTTGAAAAAGTAATAATTCACATCCAACCGTCATTTAAAGTCAAAAGATTAAATGTTAAAATATCATCAATATTGACAATTTTTTGAACGTTCGACTGGTCCGGGGGCATCGTTTTTCATCAGAAAATAAATTTTTGGGACTCCACCAAAAATGATTCAAAATGTCATTTGGATCGGGCCTCATGTTGAATAACCACTTTTTAAAACCCTCACAGTGACCAAAATTACCATTTTAACAGAGTTTTGCTTACTCAAAATCTTCAATTTTTAGCCAATTTCAGGCACAGAAATGACTTTAAACACACTTATTTTTGCTGTAAAAGTAATAATTCACATCCAACCGTCATTTAAAGTCAAAAGATTAAATGTTAAAATGTCATCAATATTGACCATTTTTTGAACGTTTGACTGGTCTGGGGTCATCGTTTTTCATCATAAAATTGATTTTTAGGACTCTACCATAAATGATTCAAAATGTCATTTGGATCCGGCCTCATGTTGAATAACCACTTTTTAAACCCTCACAGTGACGAAAATTGCCATTTTTACAGAGTTTTGCTTACTCAAAAGTTTCAATTTTGACGAATTTCGGGCACAGAAATGACTTTAAACACACTTATTTTCGTTGAAAAAGTAATAATTCACATCCAACCGTCATTTAAAGTCAAAAGAATAAATGTTATAATTTCATCAATATTGACCATTTTCTTAACGTTCGACTGGTCCGGGGTCACCGATTTTTCGTCAGAAAATTCACATCCAACCACCATTTAAAGTCAAAAGATTAAATGATAACATTTCATCAATATTGACCATTCTTTGAACGTTTGACTGGTCTGGGGTCATCGTTTTTCATCATAAAATTGATTTTTAGGACTCTACCAAAAATGATTCAAAATGTCATTTGGATCACGCCTCATGTTGAATAACCACTTTTTAAACCCTCAGTGTGACCAAAATTACCATTTTTACGGAATTTTGCTTACTCAAAAGCTTCAATTTTGACCAATTTCAGGCACAGAAATGACTTTAAACACACTTATTTTCGTTGAAAAAGTAATAATTCACATCCAACAGTCATTTAAATTCAAAAGATTAAATGTTAAAATTTCTTCAATATTGACCATTTTTTGAACGTTCGACTGGTCCGTGGTCATCGTTTTTCATCAGAAAATTGATTTTTTGGACTCTACCAAAAATGATTCAAAATGTCATTTGGATCGGGCCTCATGTTGAATAACCACTTTTTAAACCCTCACATTGACCAAAATTGCCATTTTTACTGAGTTTGCTTACCCAGAAGCTTCAATTTTGACCAATTTCAGGCACAGAAATGACTTTAAACACACTTATTTTAGTTGAAAAAGTAATAATTCACATCCAACCGTCATTTAAAGTCAAAAGATTAAATGTTAAAATTTCATCAATATTGACCATTTTTTGAACGTTCGACTGGTCCGGGGTCATCGTTTTTCATCAGATAATTGATTTTTTGGACTCCACCAAAAATGATTCAAAATGTCATTTGGATCGGGCCTCATGTTGAATAACCACTTTTTAAACCCTCACAGTGACCAAAATTGCCATTTTTACAGAGTTTTGCCTACTCAAAAGTTTCAATTTTGATGAATTTCAGGCACAGAAATGTCTTTAAACACACTTATTTTCGTTGAAAAAGTAATAATTCACATCCAACTGTCATTTAAAGTCAAAAGATTAAATGTTAAAATGTCATCAATATTGACCATTTTTTGAACGTTTGACTGGTCTGGGGTCATCGTTTTTCATCATAAAATTGATTGTTAGGACTCTACCATAAACTATTCAAAATGTCATTTGGATCAGGCCTCATGTTGAATAACCACTTTTTAAACCCTCACATTGACCAAAATTGCCATTTTTATGGAGTTTTGCTTACTCAAAAGCTTCAATTTTGACCAATATCAGGCACAGAAATGACTTAAACACACTTATTTTAGTTGAAAAAGTAACAATTCACATCCAACAGTCATTTAAAGTCAAAAGATTAAATGTTAAAATTTCTTCAATATTGACCATTTTTTGAACGTTCGACTGGTCCGGGGTCATCGTTTTTAATCAGAAAATTGATTTTTTGGACTCTACCAAAAATGATTCAAAATGTCATTTGGATCGGACCTCATGTTGAATAACCACTTTTTAAACCCTCACATTGACCAAAATTGCCATTTTTACAGAGTTTGCTTACCCAGAAGCTTCAATTTTGACCAATTTCAGGCACAGAAATGACTTTAAACACACTTATTTTAGTTGAAAAAGTAATAATTCACATCCAACCGTCATTTAAAGTCAAAAGATTAAATGTTAAAATATCGTCAATATTGACCATTTTTTGAACGTTTGACTGGCCCGGGGTCATCGTTTTTCATCATAAAATAGATTTTTTGGACTCTACCAAAAATGATTCAAAATGTCATTTGGATCAGGCCTCATGTTAAATAACTACTTTTTAAACCCTCAGAGTGACCAAAATTACAATTTTTACGGAGTTTTGCTTACTCAAAAGTTTCCATTTTGACGAATTTCAGGCACAGAATTGACTTTAAACACACTTATTTTGGTTAATAAAAGTAATAATTCACATCCAACCGTCATTTAAAGTCAAAAGATTAAATGTTATAATTTCATCAATATTGACCATTTTCTTAACGTTCGACTGGTCCGGGGTCATCGATTTTTCGTCAGAAAATTCACATCCAACCATCATTTAAAGTCAAAAGATTAAATGATAACATTTCATCAATATTGACCATTCTTTGAACGTTTGACTGGTCTGGGGTCATCGTTTTTCATCATAAAATTGATTTTTAGGACTCTACCAAAAATGATTCAAAATGTCATTTGGATCAGGCCTCATGTTGAATAACCACTTTTTAAACTCTCAGTGTGACCAAAATTGCCATTTTTACGGAATTTTGCTTACTCAAAAGCTTCAATTTTGACCAATTTCAGGCACAGAAATGACTTTAAACACACTTATTTTAGTTGAAAAAGTAATAATTCACATCCAACAGTCATTTAAATTCAAAAGATTAAATGTTAAAATTTCTTCAATATTGACCATTTTTTGAACGTTCGACTGCTCCGGGGTCATCGTTTTTCATCAGAAAATTGATTTTTTGGACTCTACCAAAAATGATTCAAAAAGTCATTTGAATCGGGCCTCACGTTGAATAACCACTTTTTAAACCCTCACAGTGACCAAAATTGCCATTTTTACAGAGTTTTGCTTACTCAGAAGCTTCACTTTTGACCAATTTCAGGCACAGAAATGACTTTAAACACACTTATTTTCGTTGACAAAGTAATAATTCACATCCAACCGTCATTTAAAGTCAAAAGATTAAATGTTAAAATTTCATCAATATTGACCATTTTTTGAACGTTCGACTGGTCCGGGGGCATCGTTTTTCATCAGAAAATAAATTTTTGGGACTCCACCAAAAATGATTCAAAATGTCATTTGGATCGGGCCTCATGTTGAATAACCACTTTTTAAACCCTCACAGTGACCAAAATTGCCATTTTTACAGAGTTTTGCTTACTCAGAAGCTTCACTTTTGACCAATTTCAGGCACAGAAATGACTTTAAACACACTTATTTTCGTTGACAAAGTAATAATTCACATCCAACCGTCATTTAAAGTCAAAAGATTAAATGTTATAATTTCATCAATATTGACCATTTTCTTAACGTTCGACTGGTCCGGGGTCATCGATTTTTCGTCAGAAAATTCACATCCAACCATCATTTAAAGTCAAAAGATTAAATGATAACATTTCATCAATATTGACCATTCTTTGAACGTTTGACTGGACTGGGGTCATCGTTTTTCATCATAAAATTGATTTTTAGGACTCTACCAAAAATGATTCAAAATGTCATTTGGATCAGGCCTCATGTTGAATAACCACTTTTTAAACCCTCAGTGTGACCAAAATTGCCATTTTTACGGAATTTTGCTTACTCAAAAGCTTCAATTTTCACCAATTTCAGGCTCAGAAATGACTTTAAACACACTTATTTTAGTTGAAAAAGTAATAATTCACATCCAACAGTCATTTAAATTCAAAAGATTAAATGTTAAAATTTCTTCAATATTGACCATTTTTTGAACGTTCGACTGCTCCGGGGTCATCGTTTTTCATCAGAAAATTGATTTTTTGGACTCTACCAAAAATGATTCAAAAAGTCATTTGAATCGGGCCTCATGTTGAATAACCACTTTTTAAACCCTCACAGTGACCAAAATTGCCATTTTTACAGAGTTTTGCTTACTCAGAAGCTTCACTTTTTACCAATTTCAGGCACAGAAATGACTTTAAACACACTTATTTTCGTTGACAAAGTAATAATTCACATCCAACCGTCATTTAAAGTCAAAAGATTAAATGTTAAAATTTCATCAATATTGACCATTTTTTGAACGTTCGACTGGTCCGGGGGCATCGTTTTTCATCAGAAAATTGATTTTGTGGACTCCACCAAAAATGATTCAAAATGTCATTTGGATCAGGCCTCATGTTACATAACCACTTTTTAAACCCTCAGAGTGACCAAAATTACAATTTTTACGGAGTTTTGCTTACTCAAAAGCTCCAATTTTTACCAATTTCAGGCACAGAAATGACTTTAAACACACTTATTTCAGTTGAAAAAGTAATAATTCACATCCAACAGTCATTTAAAGTCAAAAGATTAAATGTTAAAATTTCATCAATATTGACCATTTTTTGAACGTTTGACTGGTCCGGGGTCATCGTTTTTCATCAGGTAATTGATTTTTTGGACTCTACCAAAAATGATTGAAAATGTCATTTGGATCAGGCCTCCTGTTGAATAACCACTTTTTAAACCCTCACATTGACCAAAATTGCCATTTTTATGGAGTTTTGCTTACTCAAAAGCTTTAATTTTGACCAATTTCAGGCACAGAAATGACTTAAACACACTTATTTTAGTTGAAAAAGTAACAATTCACATCCAACAGTCATTTAAAGTCAAAAGATTAAATGTTAAAATGTCATCAATATTGACCATTTTTTGAACGTTTGACTGGTCCGGGGTCATCGTTTTTCATCAGGTAATTGATTTTTTGGACTCTACCAAAAATGATTGAAAATGTCATTTGGATCAGGCCTCATGTTGAATAACCACTTTTTAAACTCTCAGTGTGACCAAAATTGCCATTTTTACGGAATTTTGCTTACACAAAAGCTTCAATTTTGACCAATTTCAGGCACAGAAATGACTTTAAACACACTTATTTTAGTTGAAAAAGTAATAATTCACATCCAACAGTCATTTAAATTCAAAAGATTAAATGTTAAAATTTCTTCAATATTGACCATTTTTTGAACGTTGGACTGGTCCGTGGTCATCGTTTTTCATCAGAAAATTGATTTTTTGGACTCTACCAAAAATGATTCAAAATGTCATTTGGATCGGGCCTCATGTTGAATAACCACTTTTTAAACCCTCACATTGACCAAAATTGCCATTTTTACTGAGTTTGCTTACCCAGAAGCTTCAATTTTGACCAATTTCAGGCACAGAAATGACTTTAAACACACTTATTTTAGTTGAAAAAGTAATAATTCACATCCAACCGTCATTTAAAGTCAAAAGAGTAAATGTTAAAATTTCATCAATATTGACCATTTTTTGAACGTTCGACTGGTCCGTGGTCATCGTTTTTCATCAGAAAATAAATTTTTGGGACTCCACCAAAAATGATTCAAAATGTCATTTGGATCGGGCCTCATGTTGAATAACCACTTTTTAAAACCCTCACAGTGACCAAAATTACCATTTTAACAGAGTTTTGCTTACTCAAAATCTTCTATTTTTAGCCAATTTCAGGCACAGAAATGACTTTAAACACACTTATTTTTGCTGTAAAAGTAATAATTCACATCCAACCGTCATTTAAAGTCAAAAGATTAAATGTTAAAATTTCATCAATATTGACAATTTTTTGAACGTTCGACTGGTCCGGGGTCATCGTTTTTCATCAGATAATTGATTTTTTGGACTCCACCAAAAATGATTCAAAATGTCATTTGGATCGGGCCTCATGTTGAATAACCACTTTTTAAACCCTCACAGTGACCAAAATTGCCATTTTTACAGAGTTTTGCCTACTCAAAAGTTTCAATTTTGATGAATTTCAGGCACAGAAATGTCTTTAAACACACTTATTTTCGTTGAAAAAGTAATAATTCACATCCAACCGTCATTTAAAGTCAAAAGATTAAATGTTATAATTTCATCAATATTGACCATTTTCTTAACGTTCGACTGGTCCGGGGTCATCGATTTTTCGTCAGAAAATTCACATCCAACCATCATTTAAAGTCAAAAGATTAAATGATAACATTTCATCAATATTGACCATTCTTTGAACGTTTGACTGGTCTGGGGTCATCGTTTTTCATCATAAAATTGATTTTTAGGACTCTACCAAAAATGATTCAAAATGTCATTTGGATCAGGCCTCATGTTGAATAACCCCTTTTTAAACCCTCAGTGTGACCAAAATTGCCATTTTTACGGAATTTTGCTTACTCAAAAGCTTCAATTTTGACCAATTTCAGGCACAGAAATGACTTTAAACACACTTATTTTAGTTGAAAAAGTAATAATTCACATCCAACAGTCATTTAAATTCAAAAGATTAAATGTTAAAATTTCTTCAATATTGACCATTTTTTGAACGTTCGACTGCTCCGGGGTCATCGTTTTTCATCAGAAAATTGATTTTTTGGACTCTACCAAAAATGATTCAAAAAGTCATTTGAATCGGGCCTCATGTTGAATAACCACTTTTTAAACCCTCACAGTGACCAAAATTGCCATTTTTACAGAGTTTTTCTTACTCAGAAGCTTCACTTTTGACCAATTTCAGGCACAGAAATGACTTTAAACACACTTATTTTCGTTGACAAAGTAATAATTCACATCCAACCGTCATTTAAAGTCAAAAGATTAAATGTTAAAATTTCATCAATATTGACCTTTTTTTGAACGTTCGACTGGTCCGGGGGCATCGTTTTTCATCAGAAAATTGATTTTGTGGACTCCACCAAAAATGATTCAAAATGTCATTTGGATCAGGCCTCATGTTAAATAACCACTTTTTAAACCCTCAGAGTGACCAAAATTACAATTTTTACGGAGTTTTGCTTACTCAAAAGCTCCAATTTTTACCAATTTCAGGCACAGAAATGACTTTAAACACACTTATTTCAGTTGAAAAAGTAATAATTCACATCCAACAGTCATTTAAAGTCAAAAGATTAAATGTTAAAATTTCATCAATATTGACCATTTTTTGAACGTTTGACTGGTCCGGGGTCATCGTTTTTCATCAGATAATTGATTTTTTGGACTCTACCAAAAATGATTGAAAATGTCATTTGGATCAGGCCTCATGTTGAATAACCACTTTTTAAACCCTCACAGTGACCAAAATTGCCATTTTTACAGAGTTTTGCCTACTCAAAAGTTTCAATTTTGATGAATTTCAGGCACAGAAATGTCTTTAAACATACTTATTTTCGTTGAAAAAGTAATAATTCACATCCAACCGTCATTTAAAGTCAAAAGATTAAATGTTAAAATTTCATCAATATTGACCAGTTTTTGAACGTTCGACTGGTCCGGGGGCATCGTTTTTCGTCAGAAAATAAATTTTTGGGACTCCACCAAAAATGATTCAAAATGTAATTTGGATCGGGCCTCATGTTGAATAACCACTTTTTAAACCCTCACAGTGACCAAAATTGCCATTTTTACAGAGTTTTGCTTACTCAGAAGCTTCACTTTTGACCAATTTCAGGCACAGAAATGACTTTAAACACACTTATTTTCGTTGAAAAAGTAATAATTCACATCCAACCGTCATTTAAAGTCAAAAGATTAAATGTTATAATTTCATCAATATTGACCATTTTCTTAATGTTCGACTGGTCCGGGGTCATCGATTTTTCGTCAGAAAATTCACATCCAACCATCATTTAAAGTCAAAAGATTAAATGATAACATTTCATCAATATTGACCATTCTTTGAACGTTTGACTGGTCTGGGGTCATCGTTTTTCATCATAAAATTGATTTTTAGGACTCTACCAAAAATGATTCAAAATGTCATTTGGATCAGGCCTCATGTTGAATAACCCCTTTTTAAACCCTCAGTGTGACCAAAATTGCCATTTTTACGGAATTTTGCTTACTCAAAAGCTTCAATTTTGACCAATTTCAGGCACAGAAATGACTTTAAACACACTTATTTTAGTTGAAAAAGTAATAATTCACATCCAACAGTCATTTAAATTCAAAAGATTAAATGTTAAAATTTCTTCAATATTGACCATTTTTTGAACGTTCGACTGCTCCGGGGTCATCGTTTTTCATCAGAAAATTGATTTTTTGGACTCTACCAAAAATGATTCAAAAAGTCATTTGAATCGGGCCTCATGTTGAATAACCACTTTTTAAACCCTCACAGTGACCAAAATTGCCATTTTTACAGAGTTTTTCTTACTCAGAAGCTTCACTTTTGACCAATTTCAGGCACAGAAATGACTTTAAACACACTTATTTTCGTTGACAAAGTAATAATTCACATCCAACCGTCATTTAAAGTCAAAAGATTAAATGTTAAAATTTCATCAATATTGACCTTTTTTTGAACGTTCGACTGGTCCGGGGGCATCGTTTTTCATCAGAAAATTGATTTTGTGGACTCCACCAAAAATGATTCAAAATGTCATTTGGATCAGGCCTCATGTTAAATAACCACTTTTTAAACCCTCAGAGTGACCAAAATTACAATTTTTACGGAGTTTTGCTTACTCAAAAGCTCCAATTTTTACCAATTTCAGGCACAGAAATGACTTTAAACACACTTATTTCAGTTGAAAAAGTAATAATTCACATCCAACAGTCATTTAAAGTCAAAAGATTAAATGTTAAAATTTCATCAATATTGACCATTTTTTGAACGTTTGACTGGTCCGGGGTCATCGTTTTTCATCAGATAATTGATTTTTTGGACTCTACCAAAAATGATTGAAAATGTCATTTGGATCAGGCCTCATGTTGAATAACCACTTTTTAAACCCTCACAGTGACCAAAATTGCCATTTTTACAGAGTTTTGCCTACTCAAAAGTTTCAATTTTGATGAATTTCAGGCACAGAAATGTCTTTAAACATACTTATTTTCGTTGAAAAAGTAATAATTCACATCCAACCGTCATTTAAAGTCAAAAGATTAAATGTTAAAATTTCATCAATATTGACCAGTTTTTGAACGTTCGACTGGTCCGGGGGCATCGTTTTTCGTCAGAAAATAAATTTTTGGGACTCCACCAAAAATGATTCAAAATGTAATTTGGATCGGGCCTCATGTTGAATAACCACTTTTTAAACCCTCACAGTGACCAAAATTGCCATTTTTACAGAGTTTTGCTTACTCAGAAGCTTCACTTTTGACCAATTTCAGGCACAGAAATGACTTTAAACACACTTATTTTCGTTGAAAAAGTAATAATTCACATCCAACCGTCATTTAAAGTCAAAAGATTAAATGTTATAATTTCATCAATATTGACCATTTTCTTAATGTTCGACTGGTCCGGGGTCATCGATTTTTCGTCAGAAAATTCACATCCAACCATCATTTAAAGTCAAAAGATTAAATGATAACATTTCATCAATATTGACCATTCTTTGAACGTTTGACTGGTCTGGGGTCATCGTTTTTCATCATAAAATTGATTTTTAGGACTCTACCAAAAATGATTCAAAATGTCATTTGGATCAGGCCTCATGTTGAATAACCCCTTTTTAAACCCTCAGTGTGACCAAAATTGCCATTTTTACGGAATTTTGCTTACTCAAAAGCTTCAATTTTGACCAATTTCAGGCACAGAAATGACTTTAAACACACTTATTTTAGTTGAAAAAGTAATAATTCACATCCAACAGTCATTTAAATTCAAAAGATTAAATGTTAAAATTTCTTCAATATTGACCATTTTTTGAACGTTCGACTGCTCCGGGGTCATCGTTTTTCATCAGAAAATTGATTTTTTGGACTCTACCAAAAATGATTCAAAAAGTCATTTGAATCGGGCCTCATGTTGAATAACCACTTTTTAAACCCTCACAGTGACCAAAATTGCCATTTTTACAGAGTTTTGCTTACTCAGAAGCTGGAAAGGGGCGACCATTCGGTCCCCCCGAACGTATGGCAGAGTACCACGATCCCCCCGGGAAGCCATCTTGGGCGGGAGGCGAGTCTCGGCTGGTATGCCCAAAGCGGCGTAGCCGGGGCGCGCTATTTTCCCGCCCTGGAGTGGGCTGGCCTAGACACTGACGCGGCCGGCCACGCCCTTTGGGGCAGGCAGGGGCGGGTTTACGCCCGCCCTGAAGACGGATAAAAGGAGCAACAAGCCAAGAAAGCATCCTCTTGTTCCTGTGCTCTAAAGCTGCACCCCTCGCTGCACGTGAGAGACGGAACGAAGAGCCAATTTTGAGCGTGGTAATCTTTCTTTTTGTCTTACAGATACTCTGTCGGAGGATGCCTAAGAAAGTCGGAAAGCGAATGACTACCGACCAGATGCTGCGTATACTCATGAAAGAAGTGACCGATCTGAAGAAACGGATGGCGGATAGAGACGGGGAAGGGGGACCGAAACGACCTTTGGCAGGAGCAGCTCCGGGAGGAAAAGGCAAGAGGCCCAGAAGGGGAGCAGCTGGGGGGGACATCCCGGTTCCCTGTGCCCCACTTGAAGAGCCAACTCCGGTGCCGGCAGAGGGGAATCCGATTCCCGTGGTGATCACCCCCGTGTCCGGGGGGATATGCCGCCCGAGCTGGCAGCACAATTAGCAGCGTGGTTGGGGAAAGAAAGCGAGGGCACCACGGCTGACGACGCACGGGTGTTGATGAAGCAACTGCGTGAAACGAGGGAGGCGGCGAAGGCATCATCGCCAGTTATCACGCCGGCTGCGGCAGTAGAAAAACCACCAGGAACAGGTCCAGCCGCAGATACAGCTTCCGGTTCAGGTAAGCAGCCATTGCCGATTGCGAGGAATGAGTCTGCACCTTCACGAAGGGAAAAGTTGGGTCAACATGTCCCTCTGGCTATTAAGGAGAAGATATGGGCAAATGAGTATATAAACATCTTCTCGTTGCTTACCGATCATTATGAGATGGAGCATGTTAAGAGCCAAAAGGAGCTCATGCATCCGAGTGTTTGGCGTGCAAAGATGGCCGCCTTTAAAGT
The DNA here is from genome assembly GCF_964263255.1 of Lissotriton vulgaris. NCBI lineage: Eukaryota > Metazoa > Chordata > Amphibia > Caudata > Salamandridae > Lissotriton > Lissotriton vulgaris. The sequence goes on along the minus strand of NW_028240817.1, from coordinate 464,928 downwards.
TGATGAAAACATTGGCACTTGGGGGAAGGCGTGGGGAATTTTTACCTCCATCATGGGCGAACGTAGACCCGAATTGCCGATATACCAGACACGGATCATGGAATATTCCGTATCATATTGGGGCAATCAGTGGTTCTGTTACGATAATATTTTTAGAAAAGCAAAGGAACACGATAAAAACTTAACTTGGGATTGTTACGATTCTGTTTCATGGTCAAAAATGGAGAGTACTGGTATGTTAAAAGTACCATTAGTAGGGAGTAGCGGGGGTGAATTCTCCCGCCAATATGCAGGGACCCCCTTTCGATCAGGTACAGGTAACGAATACAACTCGAAGCCGAACGGCAACACAGGTAAAAGGGGGATTTGTTGGAACTTCAACAGAGGTAAATGTACGAGGCCCCAGGGGTCATGTAAATTCCGTCACGAATGTGGAGGGTGTGGGCAGCCATCCCATCCGGAGTCCATGTGCAGAGCCAAAACGGGTGATAACGGGGGGAGAGGAGGCGCCAAACAGGTCTAAAATAGTCCGAGGGGCGCCTTTACCTACTCCGGTTGATACCATGGCAATGATTCCTTGGCTCAGCGAATACCCGGATCACGCTTCCGCTGGGGTGTTGAGGAACGGGTTTTCATATGGTTTCCGCATCCCAGTGGGGGAGTTTCGGGGTGTAAGAAAATGTAAAAATCAAATATCGGTCTTGCAACATACGACCGTGGTACAGGAAAAGATTGGGAAAGAGGTTACTCGAGGTCGAGTCGCCGGTCCATTTGATGAGCCACCGTGTGCTAACTTTGTTTGTTCTCCTTTGGGGGTGGTCCCTAAGAAGGACCCGGGTGAGTTCCGACTGATACATAATTTATCAGCCCCACGTGGTCTGTCCGTAAATGATGCAATAGACCCGGATGTGTGTTCGGTGCGGTACGCATCTTTCGATGAGGCCGTGGCCATGTTGAATCGCCTAGGGCCCGGGGCGCTGATGGCAAAGTCGGATATTGAGTCAGCGTTCCGGTTGCTCCCGGTACACCCAGACGATCAGCGTCTCCTTGGTTTCATGTTTCTGGGTCAGTATTACATGGATAGATGTATGCCAATGGGTTGCTCTATTTCTTGTGCATATTTTGAACAGTTCAGTTGTTTTCTGCAATGGGTCTTCACAAAGAAAACGGGTTTACAGCATGTCATGCATTATCTCGATGATTTTTTGTTTCTGGGGGCGGCCGGGGGTCCGGAATGTGGACAGGCTCTGAATGAATTTTGTACTTTAATGAAGCATTTCGGTGTGCCATTGGCACCAGGTAAGACTGTGGGTCCCTCGACTTGCCTCGAGTTCTTGGGGATCGAACTCGACTCTGTGGAAGGTTGTTTTAGATTACCTAAAGAGAAGGTGATAAGATTCAGGGCTGCCCTGGAAGCTTGTATTAGCGAGTCCAAGGTCAGGCTGCATCAGTTGCAACAATTGGTGGGACAGCTGAATTTTGCCCTGAGAGTCATGCTGATGGCCCGCCCCTTTTCCCGCTCGATCGCTCAAGCCATGGTCGGCCTGAAGGAGGGTCATCATCGCACACGGTTATCGGCAGAGGTTCGTCAGGACATGCGCATTTGGTTGGCATTTCTGGCGGATTTCAATGGTCGAATTGTCTGGAACAAACCGGCAGTGTCCTCCGAGGAGCTGGGGCTGTGGACAGATTCGGCAGGGAGCACTGGTTTTGGTGCCATATTCGGCACACGATGGTCGGCTCAAAAATGGCCGTTATGGTGGCATGAGTGTGGACTGACAAGTAACATTGCCTTTTTGGAACTTTTTCCCATTCTTGTGGCCCTGAAAACTTGGCCCGAAGGGTTCAGAGATCACTCTGTGGTGTTTTGGTCTGATAACATGACCGTGGTTGAGTGTATCAACAGCCAGGCAGCACGATGCAAATGGATTCTGAGATTGCTCAAAGAAATTGTGTTATTATGTGCAGTTGAACGTACTATTCAAAGCAAGACATGTGCCAGGGGTAATGAATAAAGCGGCTGATGCGTTTTCTCGTTTTCCTATGCAGGCCTTCTGGGGTTTTCTGCCCACAGCGGACCCGGTGGCGGCACCCTTCCCCGAAGCTCTCTGGTCTCTCGGTGCCCCGAATTACAGAACCTCGTGGGAGAGAGTTTAGCACCCAGGACGAGGAAGGCATACCAAGGGGCGTTCCGATCCTACTGGGCCTTTGTGGGGGATGCTAGGAGGGAGCTTTGGGGCCAGGAAGAACTAGTAGTGGATTTTCTGCTGTCCTTACATCAGGCAGGCAAATCAGTGGCTACGGCCCAGAGGCATCGGGCCGCCATTTCCTTTATGGCAAGGGCTCATGGGATCCAGGACCCGACTGCGTCTTTCGTTGTGCAAAAAGCGCTACGTGGGTGGCAACGCCTTGAGGGTCGCAGAGTAGATGAAAGGCGCCCGATAGGTCTGAATAGGTTGAATTTGTTGTTATCTGTACTTCCTGCAACGTGTTCATCCCAGTATGAAGCAGTGTTATTCCGAGCCGCTTTTGTGCTAGCATTCCATGGGGCTATGCGGGTAAGCGAACTAGTGGCAAGGAACAAGCAGGATACCATGGGAGGACTGTGCCGAGAGCACGTTCAGGTCAGGGGGGAGACAATGACTGTCTCATTTGTCAAGTCCAAGACCGATCAGGGTTCGATGGGGGACTGCATAATGATACAAAGGATTCCCGGGTCGTCCATGTGCCCGGTGGGTTGCGTTGAGGAATATTTAGCGCAAAGGGTGGCATCATGGGGGGGGACCTTGTTGAGACACGCTGACGCCACCCCACTGACGAGGTTTCAGTTTCAGCGGGTGCTTGCGATGTCAATTTCGGCCGCGGGCTTGAACCCCGGCGAGTTTGGGACCCATTCCTTTCGGATAGGGGCTGCTACAGAGGCTACAGCCAGGGGTCTGAATGTCGATCAAGTAAAACGTGTGGGGCGTTGGTCCTCGAATTGTTATAAAAGGTATGTGCGGTTGCACATGTTGTGAAGCTGTAATGATGTACTCACGCTTCTTGTTTTTGTTTGGTTTCAGTTGCGCAAGCCTACGAGGCGGGGCGGACTGTGCAGTCGACCCAACACCGGGCCAGCGGTCAGACATCACCGGCTGCGAAAAAGGAGGTGTGGGTCGTGGGCCACTCATACGTGAGGCGTGCCGCGGACGTATTCAAAGCAGGTGACATGATTCACGTGTCTGGGGAATACGGGTACAGTGTGTCCTTCTACGGAAAGGGCGGGCTCTGTATTGACCAGTTTCGATCATTTTTCGAGGGTTTGTTAGGGCGGACAAGGTCACCGCCGTCTGTAGTCATAGTACATCTTGGGGGCAATGATTTGGTGACCACTGGTAGACGACTTCTTCTTGAGGCGATGCTTTCCACGGTAAGTTGGTTAGCGAGAAGAGTTCCAGGGTGCACAATTGCATGGTCCCATATGATCCCACGGAAAGTGTGGCGGGGGGCTCTTTCGGTCTCTGCTCTGAATCATTCAGTAAGGAAAATTAATAATAAAGTGAGTAGACTGTTCCGTTCAAGTACACTGCATTCTATTTCGCATGGTTGTATTAAAGGGGACAGTATGTATTTGGGGGATGGTGTTCATTTGTCTCGGATGGGGAACGAGTTACTCATAGGAGACCTGATAGCTTGGTTAAAAACTTTATTACATGACCTTTAGGCAGGAGTGTTGTGGGGGGTCCGGATAGCCGGTCAACTATCCGGCCTGTGGCGGTAAGGTCATGATCGGTGAGTAGTAATTGGAAGATCCCTATGGGTGGGCGTCACCCATTACGGATGGGAGCGCTCAAGGGCGGTGGCCATTGGCCCCTCAACGGGGAGGCGGTCCCTTCTAAGGATGGGCCGCCGAAAGAAAAGGAAAGGCGGTCAAGGCCCCTTCCTGGGTAGGAGGGGCTACAGCCCCCTCCTGGGGAATTTCCCGGGGCCAGGACATCTGCGACGGCAGATGTGGTAAGTTGTGTGGGGTTTGGGAGGGGGTCTACGCTACCTTCTAGATACCTCACACGAGTCCTCGGACGACCTTTAAATGGCGTCGAGTTTATTGGGGCCCCCGTCAAGTCAAGGGAAATTGGTAAATGCACTTGAGGTACACCTCTGTGCGGTCGCCCCTCACAAGTGAGGGGGATATGTCTGGTTTAGGGATCTTGACACCGGTTACGACCTTGCCGTTGGCCCTTAAACGTTAGGATGTACAATTTCAAGTTAAATGTTTTGTAGGATGTTAGTTCGGCTAGGAGAACCTTTGTATTAGAGAATATGTTAAGGTTAGCCAAACATCGCAATGTGGAAATGAAATTGTACATTAATATGAAACTGTTATTTTAATGTTTTAATTTTGTTTCATATTTTAATAAATACGGCCGGGAGGGTCACTCCCTCCCGTCTTCCAAAAGTTCAGAACCGTTTCCGGTGTCCCATCCTTGGGGATTGTGTTGAGAGGGGGTGGCGGGTATCTCAGCCATATGGAAAGGGGCGACCATTCGGTCCCCCCGAATGTATGGCAGAGTACCACGATCCCCCCGGGAAGCCATCTTGGGCGGGAGGCGAGTCTCGGCTGGTATGCCCGAAGCGGCGTAGCCGGGGCGCGCTCTTTTCCCGCCCTGGAGTGGGCTGGCCTAGACACTGACGCGGCCGGCCACGCCCTTTGGGGCAGGCAGGGGCGGGTTTACGCCCGCCCTGAAGATGGATAAAAGGAGCAACAAGCCAAGAAAGCATCCTCTTGTTCCTGTGCTCTAAAGCTGCACCCCTCGCTGCACGTGAGCTCGAGACGGAACGAAGAGCCAATTTTGACCCACCCACCAGCCCCTGAGGACAGCAAGTGGTTTTGAATAAAGTTTGATGTGGTAACGCTAATTTTTTTTTGCAGGTTGTGATGATTGTCGTGATAACTTTGAATATGCAGTAAAGAATGGTCAAATTGTAGTATGTTTTGCAAATAAAGTAATGATGCACTAGTGTTGATCAGTAATCATGCCTTTTAATAAGTGGTAATTGTTACTGTCTTTTAGTAATTTAGTCATTTAGTAATTTAGTTAGAATTGTCGTCTTTATTTTGGTCGGGCGGTAAGGTCATGATCGGTGAGCAGTAATTGGAAGATCCCTATGGGTGGGCGTCACCCATTACGGATGGGAGCGCTCAAGGAAGGTGGCCATTGGCCCCTCAACGGGGAGGCGGTCCCTTCTAAGGATGGGCCGCCGAAAGAAAAGGAAAGGCGGTCAAGGCCCCTTCCTGGGTAGGAGGGGCTACAGCCCCCTCCTGGGGAATTTCCCGGGGCCAGGACATCTGCGACGGCAGATGTGGTAAGTTGTGTGGGATTTGGGAGGGGGTCTACGCTACCTTCTAGATACCTCACACGAGTCCTCGGACGACCTTTAAATGGCGTCGAGTTTATTGGGGCCCCCGTCAAGTCAAGGGAAATTGGTAAATGCACTTGAGGTACACCTCTGTGCGGTCGCCCCTCACAAGTGAGGGGGATATGTCTGGTTTAGGGATCTTGACACCGGTTACGACCTTGCCGTTGGCCCTTAAACGTTAGGATGTACAATTTCAAGTTAAATGTTTTGTAGGATGTTAGTTCGGCTAGGAGAACCTTTGTATTAGAGAATATGTTAAGGTTAGCCAAACATCGCAATGTGGAAATGAAATTGTACATTAATATGAAACTGTTATTTTAATGTTTTAATTTTGTTTCATATTTTAATAAATACGGCCGGGAGGGTCACTCCCTCCCGTCTTCCAAAAGTTCAGAACCGTTTCCGGTGTCCCATCCTTGGGGATTGTGTTGAGAGGGGGTGGCGGGTATCTCAGCCATATTCACTTTTGACCAATTTCAGGCACAGAAATGACTTTAAACACACTTATTTTCGTTGACAAAGTAATAATTCACATCCAACCGTCATTTAAAGTCAAAAGATTAAATGTTAAAATTTCATCAATATTGACCATTTTTTGAACGTTCGACTGGTCCGGGGGCATCGTTTTTCATCAGAAAATTGATTTTGTGGACTCCACCAAAAATGATTCAAAATGTCATTTGGATCAGGCCTCATGTTAAATTACCACTTTTTAAACCCTCAGAGTGACCAAAATTACAATTTTTACGGAGTTTTGCTTACTCAAAAGCTCCAATTTTTACCAATTTCAGGCACAGAAATGACTTTAAACACACTTATTTCAGTTGAAAAAGTAATAATTCACATCCAACAGTCATTTAAAGTCAAAAGATTAAATGTTAAAATTTCATCAATATTGACCATTTTTTGAACGTTTGACTGGTCCGGGGTCATCGTTTTTCATCAGGTGATTGATTTTTTGGACTCTACCAAAAATGATTGAAAATGTCATTTGGATCAGGCCTCATGTTGAATAACCACTTTTTAAACCCTCACATTGACCAAAATTGCCATTTTTATGGAGTTTTGCTTACTCAAAAGCTTTAATTTTGACCAATTTCAGGCACAGAAATGACTTAAACACACTTATTTTAGTTGAAAAAGTAACAATTCACATCCAACAGTCATTTAAAGTCAAAAGATTAAATGTTAAAATTTCTTCAATATTGACCATTTTTTGAACGTTCGACTGGTCCGGGGTCATCGTTTTTAATCAGAAAATTGATTTTTTGGACTCTACCAAAAATGATTCAAAATGTCATTTGGATCGGACCTCATGTTGAATAACCACTTTTTAAACCCTCACATTGACCAAAATTGCCATTTTTACAGAGTTTGCTTACCCAGAAGCTTCAATTTTGACCAATTTCAGGCACAGAAATGACTTTAAACACACTTATTTTAGTTGAAAAAGTAATAATTCACATCCAACCGTCATTTAAAGTCAAAAGATTAAATGTTAAAATATCGTCAATATTGACCATTTTTTGAACGTTTGACTGGCCCGGGGTCATCGTTTTTCATCATAAAATAGATTTTTTGGACTCTACCAAAAATGATTCAAAATGTCATTTGGATCAGGCCTCATGTTAAATAACTACTTTTTAAACCCTCAGAGTGACCAAAATTATAATTTTTACGGAGTTTTGCTTACTCAAAAGTTTCCATTTTGACGAATTTCAGGCACAGAATTGACTTTAAACACACTTATTTTCGTTGACAAAGTAATAATTCACATCCAACCGTCATTTAAAGTCAAAAGATTAAATGTTAAAATTTCATCAATATTGACAATTTTTTGAACGTTCGACTGGTCCGGGGGCATCGTTTTTCATCAGAAAATAAATTTTTGGGACTCCACCAAAAATGATTCAAAATGTCATTTGGATCGGGCCTCATGTTGAATAACCACTTTTTAAACCCTCACAGTGACCAAAATTGCCATTTTTACAGAGTTTTGCTTACTCAGAAGCTTCACTTTTGACCAATTTCAGGCACAGAAATGACTTTAAAAACACTTATTTTCGTTGACAAAGTAATAATTCACATCCAACCGTCATTTAAAGTCAAAAGATTAAATGTTAAAATTTCATCAATATTGACCATTTTTTGAACGTTCGACTGGTCCGGGGGCATCGTTTTTCATCAGAAAATAAATTTTTGGGACTCCACCAAAAATGATTCAAAATGTCATTTGGATCGGGCCTCATGTTGAATAACCACTTTTTAAACCCTCACAGTGACCAAAATTGCCATTTTTACAGAGTTTTGCTTACTCAGAAGCTTCACTTTTGACCAATTTCAGGCACAGAAATGACTTTAAACACACTTATTTTCGTTGAAAAAGTAATAATTCACATCCAACCGTCATTTAAAGTCAAAAGATTAAATGTTATAATTTCATCAATATTGACCATTTTCTTAATGTTCGACTGGTCCGGGGTCATCGATTTTTCGTCAGAAAATTCACATCCAACCAGCATTTAAAGTCAAAAGATTAAATGATAACATTTCATCAATATTGACCATTCTTTGAACGTTTGACTGGTCTGGGGTCATCGTTTTTCATCATAAAATAGATTTTTAGGACTCTACCAAAAATGATTCAAAATGTCATTTGGATCAGGCCTCATGTTGAATAACCACTTTTTAAACTCTCAGTGTGACCAAAATTGCCATTTTTACGGAATTTTGCTTACTCAAAAGCTTCAATTTTGACCAATTTCAGGCACAGAAATGACTTTAAACACACTTATTTGAGTTGAAAAAGTAATAATTCACATCCAACAGTCATTTAAATTCAAAAGATTAAATGTTAACATTTCTTCAATATTGACCATTTTTTGAACGTTCGACTGCTCCAGGGTCATCGTTTTTCATCAGAAAATTGAATTTTTGGACTCTACCAAAAATGATTCAAAAAGTCATTTGAATCGGGCCTCATGTTGAATAACCACTTTTTAAACCCTCACAGTGACCAAAATTGCCATTTTTACAGAGTTTTGCTTACTCAGAAGCTTCACTTTTGACCAATTTCAGGCACAGAAATGACTTTAAACACACTTATTTTCGTTGAAAAAGTAATAATTCACATCCAACCGTCATTTAAAGTCAAAAGATTAAATGTTATAATTTCATCAATATTGACCATTTTCTTAACGTTCGACTGGTCCGGGGTCATCGATTTTTCGTCAGAAAATTCACATCCAACCATCATTTAAAGTCAAAAGATTAAATGATAACATTTCATCAATATTGACCATTCTTTGAACGTTTGACTGGTCTGGGGTCATCGTTTTTCATCATAAAATTGATTTTTAGGACTCTACCAAAAATGATTCAAAATGTCATTTGGATCAGGCCTCATGTTGAATAACCCCTTTTTAAACCCTCAGTGTGACCAAAATTGCCATTTTTACGGAATTTTGCTTACTCAAAAGCTTCAATTTTGACCAATTTCAGGCACAGAAATGACTTTAAACACACTTATTTTAGTTGAAAAAGTAATAATTCACATCCAACAGTCATTTAAATTCAAAAGATTAAATGTTAACATTTCTTCAATATTGACCATTTTTTGAACGTTCGACTGCTCCAGGGTCATCGTTTTTCATCAGAAAATTGATTTTTTGGACTCTACCAAAAATGATTCAAAAAGTCATTTGAATCGGGCCTCATGTTGAATAACCACTTTTTAAACCCTCACAGTGACCAAAATTGCCATTTTTACAGAGTTTTGCTTACTCAGAAGCTTCACTTTTGACCAATTTCAGGCACAGAAATGACTTTAAACACACTTATTTTCGTTGACAAAGTAATAATTCACATCCAACCGTCATTTAAAGTCAAAAGATTAAATGTTAAAATTTCATCAATATTGACCTTTTTTTGAACGTTCGACTGGTCCGGGGGCATCGTTTTTCATCAGAAAATTGATTTTGTGGACTCCACCAAAAATGATTCAAAATGTCATTTGGATCAGGCCTCATGTTAAATAACCCCTTTTTAAACCCTCAGAGTGACCAAAATTACAATTTTTACGGAGTTTTGCTTACTCAAAAGCTCCAATTTTTACCAATTTCAGGCACAGAAATGACTTTAAACACACTTATTTCAGTTGAAAAAGTAATAATTCACATCCAACAGTCATTTAAAGTCAAAAGATTAAATGTTAAAATTTCATCAATATTGACCATTTTTTGAACGTTAGACTGGTCCGGGGTCATCGTTTTTCATCAGATAATTGATTTTTTGGACTCTACCAAAAATGATTGAAAATGTCATTTGGATCGGGCCTCATGTTGAATAACCACTTTTTAAACCCTCACAGTGACCAAAATTGCCATTTTTACAGAGTTTTGCCTACTCAAAAGTTTCAATTTTGATGAATTTCAGGCACAGAAATGTCTTTAAACATACTTATTTTCATTGAAAAAGTAATAATTCACATCCAACCGTCATTTAAAGTCAAAAGATTAAATGTTAAAATTTCATCAATATTGACCATTTTTTGAACGTTCGACTGGTCCGGGGGCATCGTTTTTCATCAGAAAATAAATTTTTGGGACTCCACCAAAAATGATTCAAAATGTCATTTGGATCGGGCCTCATGTTGAATAACCACTTTTTAAACCCTCACAGTGACCAAAATTGCCATTTTTACAGAGTTTTGCTTACTCAGAAGCTTCACTTTTGACCAATTTCAGGCACAGAAATGACTTCAAACACACTTATTTTCGTTGAAAAAGTAATAATTCACATCCAACCGTCATTTAAAGTCAAAAGATTAAATGTTATAATTTCATCAATATTGACCATTTTCTTAACGTTCGACTGGTCCGGGGTCATCGATTTTTCGTCAGAAAATTCACATCCAACCATCATTTAAAGTCAAAAGATTAAATGATAACATTTCATCAATATTGACCATTCTTTGAACGTTTGACTGGTCTGGGGTCATCGTTTTTCATCATAAAATTGATTTTTAGGACTCTACCAAAAATGATTCAAAATGTCATTTGGATCAGGCCTCATGTTGAATAACCCCTTTTTAAACCCTCAGTGTGACCAAAATTGCCATTTTTACGGAATTTTGCTTACTCAAAAGCTTCAATTTTGACCAATTTCAGGCACAGAAATGACTTTAAACACACTTATTTTAGTTGAAAAAGTAATAATTCACATCCAACAGTCATTTAAATTCAAAAGATTAAATGTAAAAATTTCTTCAATATTGACCATTTTTTGAACGTTCGACTGCTCCGGGGTCATCGTTTTTCATCAGAAAATTGATTTTTTGGACTCTACCAAAAATGATTCAAAAAGTCATTTGAATCGGGCCTAATGTTGAATAACCACTTTTTAAACCCTCACAGTGACAAAAATTGCCATTTTTACAGAGTTTTGCTTACTCAGAAGCTTCACTTTTGACCAATTTCAGGCACAGAAATGACTTTAAACACACTTATTTTCGTTGACAAAGTAATAATTCACATCCAACCGTCATTTAAAGTCAAAAGAATAAATGTTAAAATTTCATCAATATTGACCTTTTTTTGAACGTTCGACTGGTCCGGGGGCATCGTTTTTCATCAGAAAATTGATTTTGTGGACTCCACCAAAAATGATTCAAAATGTCATTTGGATCAGGCCTCATGTTAAATAACCACTTTTTAAACCCTCAGAGTGACCAAAATTACAATTTTTACGGAGTTTTGCTTACTCAAAAGCTCCAATTTTTACCAATTTCAGGCACAGAAATGACTTTAAACACACTTATTTTCGTTGAAAAAGTAATAATTCACATCCAACAGTCATTTAAATTCAAAAGATTAAATGTTAAAATTTCTTCAATATTGACCATTTTTTGAACGTTCGACTGGTCCGTGGTCATCGTTTTTCATCAGAAAATTGATTTTTTGGACTCTACCAAAAATGATTCAAAATGTCATTTGGATCGGGCCTCATGTTGAATAACCACTTTTTAAACCCTCACATTGACCAAAATTGCCATTTTTACTGAGTTTGCTTACCCAGAAGCTTCAATTTTGACCAATTTCAGGCACAGAAATGACTTTAAACACACTTATTTTAGTTGAAAAAGTAATAATTCACATCCAACTGTCATTTAAAGTCAAAAGATTAAATGTTAAAATGTCATCAATATTGACCATTTTTTGAACGTTTGACTGGTCTGGGGTCATCGTTTTTCATCATAAAATTGATTGTTAGGACTCTACCATAAACTATTCAAAATGTCATATGGATCAGGCCTCATGTTGAATAACCACTTTTTAAACCCTCACATTGACCAAAATTGCCATTTTAATGGAGTTTTGCTTACTCAAAAGCTTCAATTTTGACCAATATCAGGCACAGAAATGACTTAAACACACTTATTTTAGTTGAAAAAGTAACAATTCACATCCAACAGTCATTTAAAGTCAAAAGATTAAATGTTAAAATTTCTTCAATATTGACCATTCTTTGAACGTTTGACTGGTCTGGGGTCATCGTTTTTCATCATAAAATTGATTTTTAGGACTCTACCAAAAATGATTCAAAATGTCATTTGGATCAGGCCTCATGTTAAATAACCACTTTTTAAACCCTCAGAGTGACCAAAATTAAAATTTTTACGGAGTTTTGCTTACTCAAAAGTTTCCATTTTGACGAATTTCAGGCACAGAAGTGACTTTAAACACACTTATTTTCGTTGAAAAAGTAATAATTCACATCCAACCGTCATTTAAAGTCAAAAGATTAAATGTTATAATTTCATCAATATTGACCATTTTCTTAACGTTCGACTGGTCCGGGGTCATCGATTTTTCGTCAGAAAATTCACATCCAACCATCATTTAAAGTCAAAAGATTAAATGATAACATTTCATCAATATTGACCATTCTTTGAACGTTTGACTGGTCTGGGGTCATCGTTTTTCATCATAAAATTGATTTTTAGGACTCCACCAAAAATGATTCAAAATGTCATTTGGATCGGGCCTCATGTTGAATAACCACTTTTTAAACCCTCACAGTGACGAAAATTGCCATTTTTACAGAGTTTTGCTTACTCAAAAGTTTCAATTTTGACGAATTTCGGGCACAGAAATGACTTTAAACACACTTATTTTCGTTGAAAAAGTAATAATTCACATCCAACCGTCATTTAAAGTCAAAAGAATAAATGTTATAATTTCATCAATATTGACCATTTTCTTAACGTTCGACTGGTCCGGGGTCACCGATTTTTCGTCAGAAAATTCACATCCAACCATCATTTAAAGTCAAAAGATTAAATGATAACATTTCATCAATATTGACCATTCTTTGAACGTTTGACTGGTCTGGGGTCATCGTTTTTCATCATAAAATTGATTTTTAGGACTCTACCAAAAATGATTCAAAATGTCATTTGGATCAGGCCTCATGTTGAATAACCACTTTTTAAACCCTCAGTGTGACCAAAATTGCCATTTTTACGGAATTTGCTTACCCAGAAGCTTCAATTTTGACCAATTTCAGGTACAGAAATGACTTTAAACACACTTATTTTAGTTGAAAAAGTAATAATTCACATCCAACCGTCATTTAAATTCAAAAGATTAAATGTTAAAATGTCATCAATATTGACCATTTTTTGAACGTTTGACTGGTCTGGGGTCATCGTTTTTCATCATAAAATTGATTTTTAGGACTCTACCATAAATGATTCAAAATGTCATTTGGATCGGGCCTCATGTTGAATAACCACTTTTTAAACCCTCACAGTGACGAAAATTGCCATTTTTACAGAGTTTTGCTTACTCAAAAGTTTCAATTTTGACGAATTTCGGGCACAGAAATGACTTTAAACACACTTATTTTCGTTGAAAAAGTAATAATTCACATCCAACCGTCATTTAAAGTCAAAAGAATAAATGTTATAATTTCATCAATATTGACCATTTTCTTAACGTTCGACTGGTCCGGGGTCACCGATTTTTCGTCAGAAAATTCACATCCAACCACCATTTAAAGTCAAAAGATTAAATGATAACATTTCATCAATATTGACCATTCTTTGAACGTTTGACTGGTCTTGGGTCATCGTTTTTCATCATAAAATTGATTTTTAGGACTCTACCAAAAATGATTCAAAATGTCATTTGGATCACGCCTCATGTTGAATAACCACTTTTTAAACCCTCAGTGTGACCAAAATTGCCATTTTTACGGAATTTTGCTTACTCAAAAGCTTCAATTTTGACCAATTTCAGGCACAGAAATGACTTTAAACACACTTATTTTCGTTGAAAAAGTAATAATTCACATCCAACAGTCATTTAAATTCAAAAGATTAAATGTTAAAATTTCTTCAATATTGACCATTTTTTGAACGTTCGACTGGTCCGTGGTCATCGTTTTTCATCAGAAAATTGATTTTTTGGACTCTACCAAAAATGATTCAAAATGTCATTTGGATCGGGCCTCATGTTGAATAACCACTTTTTAAACCCTCACATTGACCAAAATTGCCATTTTTACTGAGTTTGCTTACCCAGAAGCTTCAATTTTGACCAATTTCAGGCACAGAAATGACTTTAAACACACTTATTTTAGTTGAAAAAGTAATAATTCACATCCAACCGTCATTTAAAGTCAAAAGATTAAATGTTAAAATTTCATCAATATTGACCATTTTTTGAACGTTCGACTGGTCCGGGGTCATCGTTTTTCATCAGATAATTGATTTTTTGGACTCCACCAAAAATGATTCAAAATGTCATTTGGATCGGGCCTCATGTTGAATAACCACTTTTTAAACCCTCACAGTGACCAAAATTGCCATTTTTACAGAGTTTTGCCTACTCAAAAGTTTCAATTTTGATGAATTTCAGGCACAGAAATGTCTTTAAACACACTTATTTTCGTTGAAAAAGTAATAATTCACATCCAACTGTCATTTAAAGTCAAAAGATTAAATGTTAAAATGTCATCAATATTGACCATTTTTTGAACGTTTGACTGGTCTGGGGTCATCGTTTTTCATCATAAAATTGATTGTTAGGACTCTACCATAAACTATTCAAAATGTCATTTGGATCAGGCCTCATGTTGAATAACCACTTTTTAAACCCTCACATTGACCAAAATTGCCATTTTTATGGAGTTTTGCTTACTCAAAAGCTTCAATTTTGACCAATATCAGGCACAGAAATGACTTAAACACACTTATTTTAGTTGAAAAAGTAACAATTCACATCCAACAGTCATTTAAAGTCAAAAGATTAAATGTTAAAATTTCTTCAATATTGACCATTTTTTGAACGTTCGACTGGTCCGGGGTCATCGTTTTTAATCAGAAAATTGATTTTTTGGACTCTACCAAAAATGATTCAAAATGTCATTTGGATCGGACCTCATGTTGAATAACCACTTTTTAAACCCTCACATTGACCAAAATTGCCATTTTTACAGAGTTTGCTTACCCAGAAGCTTCAATTTTGACCAATTTCAGGCACAGAAATGACTTTAAACACACTTATTTTAGTTGAAAAAGTAATAATTCACATCCAACCGTCATTTAAAGTCAAAAGATTAAATGTTAAAATATCGTCAATATTGACCATTTTTTGAACGTTTGACTGGCCCGGGGTCATCGTTTTTCATCATAAAATAGATTTTTTGGACTCTACCAAAAATGATTCAAAATGTCATTTGGATCAGGCCTCATGTTAAATAACTACTTTTTAAACCCTCAGAGTGACCAAAATTACAATTTTTACGGAGTTTTGCTTACTCAAAAGTTTCCATTTTGACGAATTTCAGGCACAGAATTGACTTTAAACACACTTATTTTGGTTAATAAAAGTAATAATTCACATCCAACCGTCATTTAAAGTCAAAAGATTAAATGTTATAATTTCATCAATATTGACCATTTTCTTAACGTTCGACTGGTCCGGGGTCATCGATTTTTCGTCAGAAAATTCACATCCAACCATCATTTAAAGTCAAAAGATTAAATGATAACATTTCATCAATATTGACCATTCTTTGAACGTTTGACTGGTCTGGGGTCATCGTTTTTCATCATAAAATTGATTTTTAGGACTCTACCATAAATGATTCAAAATGTCATTTGGATCGGGCCTCATGTTGAATAACCACTTTTTAAACCCTCACAGTGACGAAAATTGCCATTTTTACAGAGTTTTGCTTACTCAAAAGTTTCAATTTTGACGAATTTCGGGCACAGAAATGACTTTAAACACACTTATTTTCGTTGAAAAAGTAATAATTCACATCCAACCGTCATTTAAAGTCAAAAGAATAAATGTTATAATTTCATCAATATTGACCATTTTCTTAACGTTCGACTGGTCCGGGGTCACCGATTTTTCGTCAGAAAATTCACATCCAACCACCATTTAAAGTCAAAAGATTAAATGATAACATTTCATCAATATTGACCATTCTTTGAACGTTTGACTGGTCTTGGGTCATCGTTTTTCATCATAAAATTGATTTTTAGGACTCTACCAAAAATGATTCAAAATGTCATTTGGATCACGCCTCATGTTGAATAACCACTTTTTAAACCCTCAGTGTGACCAAAATTGCCATTTTTACGGAATTTTGCTTACTCAAAAGCTTCAATTTTGACCAATTTCAGGCACAGAAATGACTTTAAACACACTTATTTTCGTTGAAAAAGTAATAATTCACATCCAACAGTCATTTAAATTCAAAAGATTAAATGTTAAAATTTCTTCAATATTGACCATTTTTTGAACGTTCGACTGGTCCGTGGTCATCGTTTTTCATCAGAAAATTGATTTTTTGGACTCTACCAAAAATGATTCAAAATGTCATTTGGATCGGGCCTCATGTTGAATAACCACTTTTTAAACCCTCACATTGACCAAAATTGCCATTTTTACTGAGTTTGCTTACCCAGAAGCTTCAATTTTGACCAATTTCAGGCACAGAAATGACTTTAAACACACTTATTTTAGTTGAAAAAGTAATAATTCACATCCAACCGTCATTTAAAGTCAAAAGATTAAATGTTAAAATTTCATCAATATTGACCATTTTTTGAACGTTCGACTGGTCCGGGGTCATCGTTTTTCATCAGATAATTGATTTTTTGGACTCCACCAAAAATGATTCAAAATGTCATTTGGATCGGGCCTCATGTTGAATAACCACTTTTTAAACCCTCACAGTGACCAAAATTGCCATTTTTACAGAGTTTTGCCTACTCAAAAGTTTCAATTTTGATGAATTTCAGGCACAGAAATGTCTTTAAACACACTTATTTTCGTTGAAAAAGTAATAATTCACATCCAACTGTCATTTAAAGTCAAAAGATTAAATGTTAAAATGTCATCAATATTGACCATTTTTTGAACGTTTGACTGGTCTGGGGTCATCGTTTTTCATCATAAAATTGATTGTTAGGACTCTACCATAAACTATTCAAAATGTCATTTGGATCAGGCCTCATGTTGAATAACCACTTTTTAAACCCTCACATTGACCAAAATTGCCATTTTTATGGAGTTTTGCTTACTCAAAAGCTTCAATTTTGACCAATATCAGGCACAGAAATGACTTAAACACACTTATTTTAGTTGAAAAAGTAACAATTCACATCCAACAGTCATTTAAAGTCAAAAGATTAAATGTTAAAATTTCTTCAATATTGACCATTTTTTGAACGTTCGACTGGTCCGGGGTCATCGTTTTTAATCAGAAAATTGATTTTTTGGACTCTACCAAAAATGATTCAAAATGTCATTTGGATCGGACCTCATGTTGAATAACCACTTTTTAAACCCTCACATTGACCAAAATTGCCATTTTTACAGAGTTTGCTTACCCAGAAGCTTCAATTTTGACCAATTTCAGGCACAGAAATGACTTTAAACACACTTATTTTAGTTGAAAAAGTAATAATTCACATCCAACCGTCATTTAAAGTCAAAAGATTAAATGTTAAAATATCGTCAATATTGACCATTTTTTGAACGTTTGACTGGCCCGGGGTCATCGTTTTTCATCATAAAATAGATTTTTTGGACTCTACCAAAAATGATTCAAAATGTCATTTGGATCAGGCCTCATGTTAAATAACTACTTTTTAAACCCTCAGAGTGACCAAAATTACAATTTTTACGGAGTTTTGCTTACTCAAAAGTTTCCATTTTGACGAATTTCAGGCACAGAATTGACTTTAAACACACTTATTTTGGTTAATAAAAGTAATAATTCACATCCAACCGTCATTTAAAGTCAAAAGATTAAATGTTATAATTTCATCAATATTGACCATTTTCTTAACGTTCGACTGGTCCGGGGTCATCGATTTTTCGTCAGAAAATTCACATCCAACCATCATTTAAAGTCAAAAGATTAAATGATAACATTTCATCAATATTGACCATTCTTTGAACGTTTGACTGGTCTGGGGTCATCGTTTTTCATCATAAAATTGATTTTTAGGACTCTACCAAAAATGATTCAAAATGTCATTTGGATCAGGCCTCATGTTGAATAACCACTTTTTAAACTCTCAGTGTGACCAAAATTGCCATTTTTACGGAATTTTGCTTACTCAAAAGCTTCAATTTTGACCAATTTCAGGCACAGAAATGACTTTAAACACACTTATTTTAGTTGAAAAAGTAATAATTCACATCCAACAGTCATTTAAATTCAAAAGATTACATGTTAAAATGTCTTCAATATTGACCATTTTTTGAACGTTCGACTGCTCCGGGGTCATCGTTTTTCATCAGAAAATTGATTTTTTGGACTCTACCAAAAATGATTCAAAAAGTCATTTGAATCGGGCCTCACGTTGAATAACCACTTTTTAAACCCTCACAGTGACCAAAATTGCCATTTTTACAGAGTTTTGCTTACTCAGAAGCTTCACTTTTGACCAATTTCAGGCACAGAAATGACTTTAAACACACTTATTTTCGTTGACAAAGTAATAATTCACATCCAACCGTCATTTAAAGTCAAAAGATTAAATGTTAAAATTTCATCAATATTGACCATTTTTTGAACGTTTGACTGGTCCGGGGGCATCGTTTTTCATCAGAAAATAAATTTTTGGGACTCCACCAAAAATGATTCAAAATGTCATTTGGATCGGGCCTCATGTTGAATAACCACTTTTTAAACCCTCACAGTGACCAAAATTGCCATTTTTACAGAGTTTTGCTTACTCAGAAGCTTCACTTTTGACCAATTTCAGGCACAGAAATGACTTTAAACACACTTATTTTCGTTGAAAAAGTAATAATTCACATCCAACCGTCATTTAAAGTCAAAAGATTAAATGTTATAATTTCATCAATATTGACCATTTTCTTAACGTTCGACTGGTCCGGGGTCATCGATTTTTCGTCAGAAAATTCACATCCAACCATCATTTAAAGTCAAAAGATTAAATGATAACATTTCATCAATATTGACCATTCTTTGAACGTTTGACTGGACTGGGGTCATCGTTTTTCATCATAAAATTGATTTTTAGGACTCTACCAAAAATGATTCAAAATGTCATTTGGATCAGGCCTCATGTTGAATAACCACTTTTTAAACCCTCAGTGTGACCAAAATTGCCATTTTTACGGAATTTTGCTTACTCAAAAGCTTCAATTTTCACCAATTTCAGGCTCAGAAATGACTTTAAACACACTTATTTTAGTTGAAAAAGTAATAATTCACATCCAACAGTCATTTAAATTCAAAAGATTAAATGTTAAAATTTCTTCAATATTGACCATTTTTTGAACGTTCGACTGCTCCGGGGTCATCGTTTTTCATCAGAAAATTGATTTTTTGGACTCTACCAAAAATGATTCAAAAAGTCATTTGAATCGGGCCTCATGTTGAATAACCACTTTTTAAACCCTCACAGTGACCAAAATTGCCATTTTTACAGAGTTTTGCTTACTCAGAAGCTTCACTTTTGACCAATTTCAGGCACAGAAATGACTTTAAACACACTTATTTTCGTTGACAAAGTAATAATTCACATCCAACCGTCATTTAAAGTCAAAAGATTAAATGTTAAAATTTCATCAATATTGACCTTTTTTTGAACGTTCGACTGGTCCGGGGGCATCGTTTTTCATCAGAAAATTGATTTTGTGGACTCCACCAAAAATGATTCAAAATGTCATTTGGATCAGGCCTCATGTTAAATAACCACTTTTTAAACCCTCAGAGTGACCAAAATTACAATTTTTACGGAGTTTTGCTTACTCAAAAGCTCCAATTTTTACCAATTTCAGGCACAGAAATGACTTTAAACACACTTATTTCAGTTGAAAAAGTAATAATTCACATCCAACAGTCATTTAAAGTCAAAAGATTAAATGTTAAAATTTCATCAATATTGACCATTTTTTGAACGTTTGACTGGTCCGGGGTCATCGTTTTTCATCAGATAATTGATTTTTTGGACTCTACCAAAAATGATTGAAAATGACATTTGGATCAGGCCTCATGTTGAATAACCACTCTTTAAACCCTCACAGTGACCAAAATTGCCATTTTTACAGAGTTTTGCCTACTCAAAAGTTTCAATTTTGATGAATTTCAGGCACAGAAATGTCTTTAAACATACTTATTTTCGTTGAAAAAGTAATAATTCACATCCAACCGTCATTTAAAGTCAAAAGATTAAATGTTAAAATTTCATCAATATTGACCATTTTTTGAACGTTCGACTGGTCCGGGGGCATCGTTTTTCATCAGAAAATAAATTTTTGGGACTCCACCAAAAATGATTCAAAATGTCATTTGGATCGGGCCTCATGTTGAATAACCACTTTTTAAACCCTCACAGTGACCAAAATTGCCATTTTTACAGAGTTTTGCTTACTCAGAAGCTTCACTTTTGACCAATTTCAGGCACAGAAATGACTTTAAACACACTTATTTTCGTTAAAAAAGTAATAATTCACATCCAACCGTCATTTAAAGTCAAAAGATTAAATGTTATAATTTCATCAATATTGACCATTTTCTTAACGTTCGACTGGTCCGGGGTCATCGATTTTTCGTCAGAAAATTCACATCCAACCATCATTTAAAGTCAAAAGATTAAATGATAACATTTCATCAATATTGACCATTCTTTGAACGTTTGACTGGTCTGGGGTCATCGTTTTTCATCATAAATTTGATTTTTAGGACTCTACCAAAAATGATTCAAAATGTCATTTGGATCAGGCCTCATGTTGAATAACCCCTTTTTAAACCCTCAGTGTGACCAAAATTGCCATTTTTACGGAATTTTGCTTACTCAAAAGCTTCAATTTTGACCAATTTCAGGCACAGAAATGACCTTAAACACACTTATTTTAGTTGAAAAAGTAATAATTCACATCCAACAGTCATTTAAATTCAAAAGATTAAATGTTAAAATTTCTTCAATATTGACCATTTTTTGAACGTTCGACTGCTCCGGGGTCATCGTTTTTCATCAGAAAATTGATTTTTTGGACTCTACCAAAAATGATTCAAAAAGTCATTTGAATCGGGCCTCATGTTGAATATCCACTTTTTAAACCCTCACAGTGACCAAAATTGCCATTTTTACAGAGTTTTGCTTACTCAGAAGCTTCACTTTTGACCAATTTCAGGCACAGAAATGACTTTAAACACACTTATTTTCGTTGACAAAGTAATAATTCACATCCAACCGTCATTTAAAGTCAAAAGATTAAATGTTAAAATTTCATCAATATTGACCATTTTTTGAACGTTCGACTGGTCCGGGGGCATCGTTTTTCATCAGAAAATTGATTTTGTGGACTCCACCAAAAATGATTCAAAATGTCATTTGGATCAGGCCTCATGTTACATAACCACTTTTTAAACCCTCAGAGTGACCAAAATTACAATTTTTACGGAGTTTTGCTTACTCAAAAGCTCCAATTTTTACCAATTTCAGGCACAGAAATGACTTTAAACACACTTATTTCAGTTGAAAAAGTAATAATTCACATCCAACAGTCATTTAAAGTCAAAAGATTAAATGTTAAAATTTCATCAATATTGACCATTTTTTGAACGTTTGACTGGTCCGGGGTCATCGTTTTTCATCAGGTAATTGATTTTTTGGACTCTACCAAAAATGATTGAAAATGTCATTTGGATCAGGCCTCCTGTTGAATAACCACTTTTTAAACCCTCACATTGACCAAAATTGCCATTTTTATGGAGTTTTGCTTACTCAAAAGCTTTAATTTTGACCAATTTCAGGCACAGAAATGACTTAAACACACTTATTTTAGTTGAAAAAGTAACAATTCACATCCAACAGTCATTTAAAGTCAAAAGATTAAATGTTAAAATGTCATCAATATTGACCATTTTTTGAACGTTTGACTGGTCCGGGGTCATCGTTTTTCATCAGGTAATTGATTTTTTGGACTCTACCAAAAATGATTGAAAATGTCATTTGGATCAGGCCTCATGTTGAATAACCACTTTTTAAACTCTCAGTGTGACCAAAATTGCCATTTTTACGGAATTGTGCTTACACAAAAGCTTCAATTTTGACCAATTTCAGGCACAGAAATGACTTTAAACACACTTATTTTAGTTGAAAAAGTAATAATTCACATCCAACAGTCATTTAAATTCAAAAGATTAAATGTTAAAATTTCTTCAATATTGACAATTTTTTGAACGTTCGACTGGTCCGTGGTCATCGTTTTTCATCAGAAAATTGATTTTTTGGACTCTACCAAAAATGATTCAAAATGTCATTTGGATCGGGCCTCATGTTGAATAACCACTTTTTAAACCCTCACATTGACCAAAATTGCCGTTTTTACTGAGTTTGCTTACCCAGAAGCTTCAATTTTGACCAATTTCAGGCACAGAAATGACTTTAAACACACTTATTTTAGTTGAAAAAGTAATAATTCACATCCAACCGTCATTTAAAGTCAAAAGATTAAATGTTAAAATATCGTCAATATTGACCATTTTTTGAACGTTTGACTGGCCCGGGGTCATCGTTTTTCATCATAAAATAAATTTTTGGGACTCCACCAAAAATGATTCAAAATGTCATTTGGATCGGGCCTCATGTTGAATAACCACTTTTTAAAACCCTCACAGTGACCAAAATTACCATTTTAACAGAGTTTTGCTTACTCAAAATCTTCAATTTTTAGCCAATTTCAGGCACAGAAATGACTTTAAACACACTTATTTTTGCTGTAAAAGTAATAATTCACATCCAACCGTCATTTAAAGTCAAAAGATTAAATGTTAAAATTTCATCAATATTGACCATTTTTTGAACGTTCGACTGGTCCGGGGTCATCGTTTTTCATCAGATAATTGATTTTTTGGACTCCACCAAAAATGATTCAAAATGTCATTTGGATCGGGCCTCATGTTGAATAACCACTTTTTAAACCCTCACAGTGACCAAAATTGCCATTTTTACAGAGTTTTGCCTACTCAAAAGTTTCAATTTTGATGAATTTCAGGCACAGAAATGTCTTTAAACACACTTATTTTCGTTAAAAAAGTAATAATTCACATCCAACCGTCATTTAAAGTCAAAAGATTAAATGTTAAAATGTCATCAATATTGACCATTTTTTGAACGTTTGACTGGTCTGGGGTCATCGTTTTTCATCATAAAATTGATTTTTAGGACTCTACCATAAACGCTTCAAAATGTCATTTGGATCAGGCCTCATGTTGAATAACCACTTTTTAAACCCTCACATTGACCAAAATTGCCATTTTTATGGAGTTTTGCTTACTCAAAAGCTTCAATTTTGACCAATTTCAGGCACAGAAATGACTTAAACACACTTATTTTAGTTGAAAAAGTAACAATTCACATCCAACAGTCATTTAAAGTCAAAAGATTAAATGTTAAAATTTCTTCAATATTGACCATTTTTTCAACGTTCGACTGGTCCGGGGTCATCGTTTTTCATCAGAAAATTGATTTTTTGGACTCTACCAAAAATGATTCAAAATGTCATTTGGATCGGGCCTCATGTTGAATAACCTCTTTTTAAACCCTCACATTGACGAAAATTGCCATTTTTACAGAGTTTGCTTACCCAGAAGCTTCAATTTTGACCAATTTCAGGCACAGAATTGACTTTAAACACACTTATTTTAGTTGAAAAAGTAATAATTCACATCCAACCGTCATTTAAAGTCAAAAGATTAAATGTTATAATTTCATCAATATTGACCATTTTCTTAACGTTCGACTGGTCCGGGGTCATCGATTTTTCGTCAGAAAATTCACATCCAACCATCATTTAAAGTCAAAAGATTAAATGATAACATTTCATCAATATTGACCATTCTTTGAACGTTTGACTGGTCTGGGGTCATAATTTTTCATCAAAAAATTGATTTTTAGGACTCTACCAAAAATGATTCAAAATGTCATTTGGATCAGGCCTCATGTTGAATAACCACTTTTTAAACCCTCAGTGTGACCAAAATTGCAATTTTTACGGAATTTTGCTTACTCAAAAGCTTCAATTTTGACCAATTTCAGGCACAGAAATGACTTTAAACACACTTATTTTAGTTGAAAAAGTAATAATTCACATCCAACAGTCATTTAAATTCAAAAGATTAAATGTTAAAATGTCTTCAATATTGACCATTTTTTGAACGTTCGACTGCTCTGGGGTCATCGTTTTTCATCAGAAAATTGATTTTTTGGACTCTACCAAAAATGATTCAAAAAGTCATTTGAATCGGGCCTCATGTTGAATAACCTCTTTTTAAACCCTCACAGTGACCAAAATTGCCATTTTTACAGAGTTTTGCTTACTCAGAAACTTCACTTTTGACCAATTTCAGGCACAGAAATGACTTTAAACACACTTATTTTCGTTGACAAAGTAATAATTCACATCCAACCGTCATTTAAAGTCAAAAGATTAAATGTTAAAATTTCATCAATATTGACCATTTTTTGAACGTTCGACTGGTCCGGGGGCATCGTTTTTCATCAGAAAATAAATTTTTGGGACTCCACCAAAAATGATTCAAAATGTCATTTGGATCGGGCCTCATGTTGAATAACCACTTTTTAAACCCTCACAGTGACCAAAATTGCCATTTTTACAGAGTTTTGCTTACTCAGAAGCTTCACTTTTGACCAATTTCAGGCACAGAAATGACTTTAAAGACACTTATTTTCGTTGACAAAGTAATAATTCACATCCAACCGTCATTTAAAGTCAAAAGATTAAATGTTAAAATTTCATCAATATTGACCATTTTTTGAACGTTCGACTGGTCCGGGGGCATCGTTTTTCATCAGAAAATAAATTTTTGGGACTCCACCAAAAATGATTCAAAATGTCATTTGGATCGGGCCTCATGTTGAATAACCACTTTTTAAACCCTCACAGTGACCAAAATTGCCATTTTTACAGAGTTTTGCTTACTCAGAAGCTTCACTTTTGACCAATTTCAGGTACAGAAATGACTTTAAACACACTTATTTTCGTTGAAAAAGTAATAATTCACATCCAACCGTCATTTAAAGTCAAAAGATTAAATGTTATAATTTCATCAATATTGACCATTTTCTTAACGTTCGACTGGTCCGGGGTCATCGATTTTTCGTCAGAAAATTCACATCCAACCATCATTTAAAGTCAAAAGATTAAATGATAACATTTCATCAATATTGACCATTCTTTGAACGTTTGACTGGACTGGGGTCATCGTTTTTCATCATAAAATTGATTTTTAGGACTCTACCAAAAATGATTCAAAATGTCATTTGGATCAGGCCTCATGTTGAATAACCACTTTTTAAACCCTCAGTGTGACCAAAATTGCCATTTTTACGGAATTTTGCTTACTCAAAAGCTTCAATTTTCACCAATTTCAGGCTCAGAAATGACTTTAAACACACTTATTTTAGTTGAAAAAGTAATAATTCACATCCAACAGTCATTTAAATTCAAAAGATTAAATGTTAAAATTTCTTCAATATTGACCATTTTTTGAACGTTCGACTGCTCCGGGGTCATCGTTTTTCATCAGAAAATTGATTTTTTGGACTCTACCAAAAATGATTCAAAAAGTCATTTGAATCGGGCCTCATGTTGAATAACCACTTTTTAAACCCTCACAGTGACCAAAATTGCCATTTTTACAGAGTTTTGCTTACTCAGAAGCTTCACTTTTGACCAATTTCAGGCACAGAAATGACTTTAAACACACTTATTTTCGTTGACAAAGTAATAATTCACATCCAACCGTCATTTAAAGTCAAAAGATTAAATGTTAAAATTTCATCAATATTGACCTTTTTTTGAACGTTCGACTGGTCCGGGGGCATCGTTTTTCATCAGAAAATTGATTTTGTGGACTCCACCAAAAATGATTCAAAATGTCATTTGGATCAGGCCTCATGTTAAATAACCACTTTTTAAACCCTCAGAGTGACCAAAATTACAATTTTTACGGAGTTTTGCTTACTCAAAAGCTCCAATTTTTACCAATTTCAGGCACAGAAATGACTTTAAACACACTTATTTCAGTTGAAAAAGTAATAATTCACATCCAACAGTCATTTAAAGTCAAAAGATTAAATGTTAAAATTTCATCAATATTGACCATTTTTTGAACGTTTGACTGGTCCGGGGTCATCGTTTTTCATCAGATAATTGATTTTTTGGACTCTACCAAAAATGATTGAAAATGTCATTTGGATCAGGCCTCATGTTGAATAACCACTTTTTAAACCCTCACAGTGACCAAAATTGCCATTTTTACAGAGTTTTGCCTACTCAAAAGTTTCAATTTTGATGAATTTCAGGCACAGAAATGTCTTTAAACATACTTATTTTCGTTGAAAAAGTAATAATTCACATCCAACCGTCATTTAAAGTCAAAAGATTAAATGTTAAAATTTTATCAATATTGACTATTTTTTGAACGTTCGACTGGTCCGGGGGCATCGTTTTTCATCAGAAAATAAATTTTTGGGACTCCACCAAAAATGATTCAAAATGTCATTTGGATCGGGCCTCATGTTGAATAACCACTTTTTAAACCCTCACAGTGACCAAAATTGCCATTTTTACAGAGTTTTGCTTACTCAGAAGCTTCACTTTTGACCAATTTCAGGCACAGAAATGACTTTAAACACACTTATTTTCGTTAAAAAAGTAATAATTCACATCCAACCGTCATTTAAAGTCAAAAGATTAAATGTTATAATTTCATCAATATTGACCATTTTCTTAACGTTCGACTGGTCCGGGGTCATCGATTTTTCGTCAGAAAATTCACATCCAACCATCATTTAAAGTCAAAAGATTAAATGATAACATTTCATCAATATTGACCATTCTTTGAACGTTTGACTGGTCTGGGGTCATCGTTTTTCATCATAAAATTGATTTTTAGGACTCTACCAAAAATGATTCAAAATGTCATTTGGATCAGGCCTCATGTTGAATAACCCCTTTTTAAACCCTCAGTGTGACCAAAATTGCCATTTTTACGGAATTTTGCTTACTCAAAAGCTTCAATTTTGACCAATTTCAGGCACAGAAATGACCTTAAACACACTTATTTTAGTTGAAAAAGTAATAATTCACATCCAACAGTCATTTAAATTCAAAAGATTAAATGTTAAAATTTCTTCAATATTGACCATTTTTTGAACGTTCGACTGCTCCGGGGTCATCGTTTTTCATCAGAAAATTGATTTTTTGGACTCTACCAAAAATGATTCAAAAAGTCATTTGAATCGGGCCTCATGTTGAATAACCACTTTTTAAACCCTCACAGTGACCAAAATTGCCATTTTTACAGAGTTTTGCTTACTCAGAAGCTTCACTTTTGACCAATTTCAGGCACAGAAATGACTTTAAACACACTTATTTTCGTTGACAAAGTAATAATTCACATCCAACCGTCATTTAAAGTCAAAAGATTAAATGTTAAAATTTCATCAATAATGACCATTTTTTGAACGTTCGACTGGTCCGGGGGCATCGTTTTTATCAGAAAATTGATTTTGTGGACTCCACCAAAAATGATTCAAAATGTCATTTGGATCAGGCCTCATGTTACATAACCACTTTTTAAACCCTCAGAGTGACCAAAATTACAATTTTTACGGAGTTTTGCTTACTCAAAAGCTCCAATTTTTACCAATTTCAGGCACAGAAATGACTTTAAACACACTTATTTCAGTTGAAAAAGTAATAATTCACATCCAACAGTCATTTAAAGTCAAAAGATCAAATGTTAAAATTTCTTCAATATTGACCATTTTTTGAACGTTCGACTGCTCCGGGGTCATCGTTTTTCATCAGAAAATTGATTTTTTGGACTCTACCAAAAATGATTCAAAAAGTCATTTGAATCGGGCCTCATGTTGAATAACCACTTTTTAAACCCTCACAGTGACCAAAATTGCCATTTTTACAGAGTTTTGCTTACTCAGAAGCTTCACTTTTGACCAATTTCAGGCACAGAAATGACTTTAAACACACTTATTTTCGTTGACAAAGTAATAATTCACATCCAACCGTCATTTAAAGTCAAAAGATTAAATGTTAAAATTTCATCAATAATGACCATTTTTTGAACGTTCGACTGGTCCGGGGGCACCGTTTTTCATCAGAAAATTGATTTTGTGGACTCCACCAAAAATGATTCAAAATGTCATTTGGATCAGGCCTCATGTTACATAACCACTTTTTAAACCCTCAGAGTGACCAAAATTACAATTTTTACGGAGTTTTGCTTACTCAAAAGCTCCAATTTTTACCAATTTCAGGCACAGAAATGACTTTAAACACACTTATTTCAGTTGAAAAAGTAATAATTCACATCCAACAGTCATTTAAAGTCAAAAGATCAAATGTTAAAATTTCATCAATATTGACCATTTTTTGAACGTTTGACTGGTCCGGGGTCATCGTTTTTCATCAGGTAATTGATTTTTTGGACTCTACCAAAAATGATTGAAAATGTCATTTGGATCAGGCCTCCTGTTGAATAACCACTTTTTAAACCCTCACATTGACCAAAATTGCCATTTTTATGGAGTTTTGCTTACTCAAAAGCTTTAATTTTGACCAATTTCAGGCACAGAAATGACTTAAACACACTTATTTTAGTTGAAAAAGTAACAATTCACATCCAACAGTCATTTAAAGTCAAAAGATTAAATGTTAAAATGTCATCAATATTGACCATTTTTTGAAAGTTTGACTGGTCCGGGGTCATCGTTTTTCATCAGGTAATTGATTTTTTGGACTCTACCAAAAATGATTGAAAATGTCATTTGGATCAGGCCTCATGTTGAATAACCACTTTTTAAACTCTCAGTGTGACCAAAATTGCCATTTTTACGGAATTTTGCTTACACAAAAGTTTCAATTTTGACGAATTTCGGGCACAGAAATGACTTTAAACACACTTATTTTCGTTGAAAAAGTAATAATTCACATCCAACAGTCATTTAAATTCAAAAGATTAAATGTTAAAATTTCATCAATATTGACCATTTTCTTAACGTTCGACTGGTCCGGGGTCACCGATTTTTCGTCAGAAAATTCACATCCAACCATCATTTAAAGTCAAAAGATTAAATGATAACATTTCATCAATATTGACCATTCTTTGAACGTTTGACTGGTCTGGGGTCATCGTTTTTCATCATAAAATTGATTTTTAGGACTCTACCAAAAATGATTCAAAATGTCATTTGGACCAGGCCTCATGTTGAATAACCACTTTTTAAACCCTCAGTGTGACCAAAATTGCCATTTTTACGGAATTTTGCTTACTCAAAAGCTTCAATTTTGACCAATTTCAGGCACAGAAATGACTTTAAACACACTTATTTTCGTTGAAAAAGTAATAATTCACATCCAACAGTCATTTAAATTCAAAAGATTAAATGTTAAAATTTCTTCAATATTGACCATTTTTTGAACGTTCGACTGGTCCGGGGTCATCGTTTTTCATCAGAAAATTGATTTTTTGGACTCTACCAAAAATGATTCAAAATGTCATTTGGATCGGGCCTCATGTTGAATAAACACTTTTTAAACCCTCACATTGACCAAAATTGCCATTTTTACTGAGTTGGCTTACCCAGAAGCTTCAATTTTGACCAATTTCAGGCACAGAAATGACTTTAAACACACTTATTTTAGTTGAAAAAGTAATAATTCACATCCAACCGTCATTTAAAGTCAAAAGATTAAATGTTAAAATATCATCAATATTGACAATTTTTTGAACGTTCGACTGGTCCGGGGGCATCGTTTTTCATCAGAAAATAAATTTTTGGGACTCCACCAAAAATGATTCAAAATGTCATTTGGATCAGGCCTCATGTTGAATAACCACTTTTTAAAACCCTCACAGTGACCAAAATTACCATTTTAACAGAGTTTTGCTTACTCAAAATCTTCAATTTTTAGCCAATTTCAGGCACAGAAATGACTTTAAACACACTTATTTTTGCTGTAAAAGTAATAATTCACATCCAACCGTCATTTAAAGTCAAAAGATTAAATGTTAAAATGTCATCAATATTGACCATTTTTTGAACGTTTGACTGGTCTGGGGTCATCGTTTTTCATCATAAAATTGATTTTTAGGACTCTACCATAAATGATTCAAAATGTCATTTGGATCGGGCCTCATGTTGAATAACCACTTTTTAAACCCTCACAGTGACGAAAATTGCCATTTTTACAGAGTTTTGCTTACTCAAAAGTTTCAATTTTGACGAATTTCGGGCACAGAAATGACTTTAAACACACTTATTTTCGTTGAAAAAGTAATAATTCACATCCAACCGTCATTTAAAGTCAAAAGAATAAATGTTATAATTTCATCAATATTGACCATTTTCTTAACGTTCGACTGGTCCGGGGTCACCGATTTTTCGTCAGAAAATTCACATCCAACCACCATTTAAAGTCAAAAGATTAAATGATAACATTTCATCAATATTGACCATTCTTTGAACGTTTGACTGGTCTGGGGTCATCGTTTTTCATCATAAAATTGATTTTTAGGACTCTACCAAAAATGATTCAAAATGTCATTTGGATCACGCCTCATGTTGAATAACCACTTTTTAAACCCTCAGTGTGACCAAAATTACCATTTTCACGGAATTTTGCTTACTCAAAAGCTTCAATTTTGACCAATTTCAGGCACAGAAATGACTTTAAACACACTTATTTTCGTTGAAAAAGTAATAATTCACATCCAACAGTCATTTAAATTCAAAAGATTAAATGTTAAAATTTCTTCAATATTGACCATTTTTTGAACGTTCGACTGGTCCGTGGTCATCGTTTTTCATCAGAAAATTGATTTTTTGGACTCTACCAAAAATGATTCAAAATGTCATTTGGATCGGGCCTCATGTTGAATAACCACTTTTTAAACCCTCACATTGACCAAAATTGCCATTTTTACTGAGTTTGCTTACCCAGAAGCTTCAATTTTGACCAATTTCAGGCACAGAAATGACTTTAAACACACTTATTTTAGTTGAAAAAGTAATAATTCACATCCAACCGTCATTTAAAGTCAAAAGATTAAATGTTAAAATTTCATCAATATTGACCATTTTTTGAACGTTCGACTGGTCCGGGGTCATCGTTTTTCATCAGATAATTGATTTTTTGGACTCCACCAAAAATGATTCAAAATGTCATTTGGATCGGGCCTCATGTTGAATAACCACTTTTTAAACCCTCACAGTGACCAAAATTGCCATTTTTACAGAGTTTTGCCTACTCAAAAGTTTCAATTTTGATGAATTTCAGGCACAGAAATGTCTTTAAACACACTTATTTTCGTTGAAAAAGTAATAATTCACATCCAACTGTCATTTAAAGTCAAAAGATTAAATGTTAAAATGTCATCAATATTGACCATTTTTTGAACGTTTGACTGGTCTGGGGTCATCGTTTTTCATCATAAAATTGATTGTTAGGACTCTACCATAAACTATTCAAAATGTCATTTGGATCAGGCCTCATGTTGAATAACCACTTTTTAAACCCTCACATTGACCAAAATTGCCATTTTTATGGAGTTTTGCTTACTCAAAAGCTTCAATTTTGACCAATATCAGGCACAGAAATGACTTAAACACACTTATTTTAGTTGAAAAAGTAACAATTCACATCCAACAGTCATTTAAAGTCAAAAGATTAAATGTTAAAATTTCTTCAATATTGACCATTTTTTGAACGTTCGACTGGTCCGGGGTCATCGTTTTTAATCAGAAAATTGATTTTTTGGACTCTACCAAAAATGATTCAAAATGTCATTTGGATCGGACCTCATGTTGAATAACCACTTTTTAAACCCTCACATTGACCAAAATTGCCATTTTTACAGAGTTTGCTTACCCAGAAGCTTCAATTTTGACCAATTTCAGGCACAGAAATGACTTTAAACACACTTATTTTAGTTGAAAAAGTAATAATTCACATCCAACCGTCATTTAAAGTCAAAAGATTAAATGTTAAAATATCGTCAATATTGACCATTTTTTGAACGTTTGACTGGCCCGGGGTCATCGTTTTTCATCATAAAATAGATTTTTTGGACTCTACCAAAAATGATTCAAAATGTCATTTGGATCAGGCCTCATGTTAAATAACTACTTTTTAAACCCTCAGAGTGACCAAAATTACAATTTTTACGGAGTTTTGCTTACTCAAAAGTTTCCATTTTGACGAATTTCAGGCACAGAATTGACTTTAAACACACTTATTTTGGTTAATAAAAGTAATAATTCACATCCAACCGTCATTTAAAGTCAAAAGATTAAATGTTATAATTTCATCAATATTGACCATTTTCTTAACGTTCGACTGGTCCGGGGTCATCGATTTTTCGTCAGAAAATTCACATCCAACCATCATTTAAAGTCAAAAGATTAAATGATAACATTTCATCAATATTGACCATTCTTTGAACGTTTGACTGGTCTGGGGTCATCGTTTTTCATCATAAAATAGATTTTTAGGACTCTACCAAAAATGATTCAAAATGTCATTTGGATCAGGCCTCATGTTGATTAACCACTTTTTAAACTCTCAGTGTGACCAAAATTGCCATTTTTACGGAATTTTGCTTACTCAAAAGCATTCAATTTTGACCAATTTCAGGCACAGAAATGACTTTAAACACACTTATTTTAGTTGAAAAAGTAATAATTCACATCCAACAGTCATTTAAATTCAAAAGATTACATGTTAAAATGTCTTCAATATTGACCATTTTTTGAACGTTCGACTGCTCCGGGGTCATCGTTTTTCATCAGAAAATTGATTTTTTGGACTCTACCAAAAATGATTCAAAAAGTCATTTGAATCGGGCCTCACGTTGAATAACCACTTTTTAAACCCTCACAGTGACCAAAATTGCCATTTTTACAGAGTTTTGCTTACTCAGAAGCTTCACTTTTGACCAATTTCAGGCACAGAAATGACTTTAAACACACTTATTTTCGTTGACAAAGTAATAATTCACATCCAACCGTCATTTAAAGTCAAAAGATTAAATGTTAAAATTTCATCAATATTGACCATTTTTTGAACGTTCGACTGGTCCGGGGGCATCGTTTTTCATCAGAAAATAAATTTTTGGGACTCCACCAAAAATGATTCAAAATGTCATTTGGATCGGGCCTCATGTTGAATAACCACTTTTTAAACCCTCACAGTGACCAAAATTGCCATTTTTACAGAGTTTTGCTTACTCAGAAGCTTCACTTTTGACCAATTTCAGGCACAGAAATGACTTTAAACACACTTATTTTCGTTGACAAAGTAATAATTCACATCCAACCGTCATTTAAAGTCAAAAGATTAAATGTTAAAATTTCATCAATATTGACCTTTTTTTGAACGTTCGACTGGTCCGGGGGCATCGTTTTTCATCAGAAAATACATTTTTGGGACTCCACCAAAAATGATTCAAAATGTCATTTGGATCGGGCCTCATGTTGAATAACCACTTTTTAAACCCTCACAGTGACCAAAATTGCCATTTTTACAGAGTTTTGCTTACTCAGAAGCTTCACTTTTGACCAATTTCAGGTACAGAAATGACTTTAAACACACTTATTTTCGTTGAAAAAGTAATAATTCACATCCAACCGTCATTTAAAGTCAAAAGATTAAATGTTATAATTTCATCAATATTGACCATTTTCTTAACGTTCGACTGGTCCGGGGTCATCGATTTTTCGTCAGAAAATTCACATCCAACCATCATTTAAAGTCAAAAGATTAAATGATAACATTTCATCAATATTGACCATTCTTTGAACGTTTGACTGGACTGGGGTCATCGTTTTTCATCATAAAATTGATTTTTAGGACTCTACCAAAAATGATTCAAAATGTCATTTGGATCAGGCCTCATGTTGAATAACCACTTTTTAAACCCTCAGTGTGACCAAAATTGCCATTTTTACGGAATTTTGCTTACTCAAAAGCTTCAATTTTCACCAATTTCAGGCTCAGAAATGACTTTAAACACACTTATTTTAGTTGAAAAAGTAATAATTCACATCCAACAGTCATTTAAATTCAAAAGATTAAATGTTAAAATTTCTTCAATATTGACCATTTTTTGAACGTTCGACTGCTCCGGGGTCATCGTTTTTCATCAGAAAATTGATTTTTTGGACTCTACCAAAAATGATTCAAAAAGTCATTTGAATCGGGCCTCATGTTGAATAACCACTTTTTAAACCCTCACAGTGACCAAAATTGCCATTTTTACAGAGTTTTGCTTACTCAGAAGCTTCACTTTTGACCAATTTCAGGCACAGAAATGACTTTAAACACACTTATTTTCGTTGACAAAGTAATAATTCACATCCAACCGTCATTTAAAGTCAAAAGATTAAATGTTAAAATTTCATCAATATTGACCTTTTTTTGAACGTTCGACTGGTCCGGGGGCATCGTTTTTCATCAGAAAATTGATTTTGTGGACTCCACCAAAAATGATTCAAAATGTCATTTGGATCAGGCCTCATGTTAAATAACCACTTTTTAAACCCTCAGAGTGACCAAAATTACAATTTTTACGGAGTTTTGCTTACTCAAAAGCTCCAATTTTTACCAATTTCAGGCACAGAAATGTCTTTAAACATACTTATTTTCGTTGAAAAAGTAATAATTCACATCCAACCGTCATTTAAAGTCAAAAGATTAAATGTTAAAATTTCATCAATATTGACCATTTTTTGAACGTTCGACTGGTCCGGGGGCATCGTTTTTCATCAGAAAATAAATTTTTGGGACTCCACCAAAAATGATTCAAAATGTCATTTGGATCGGGCCTCATGTTGAATAACCACTTTTTAAACCCTCACAGTGACCAAAATTGCCATTTTTACAGAGTTTTGCTTACTCAGAAGCTTCACTTTTGACCAATTTCAGGCACAGAAATGACTTTAAACACACTTATTTTCGTTAAAAAAGTAATAATTCACATCCAACCGTCATTTAAAGTCAAAAGATTAAATGTTATAATTTCATCAATATTGACCATTTTCTTAACGTTCGACTGGTCCGGGGTCATCGATTTTTCGTCAGAAAATTCACATCCAACCATCATTTAAAGTCAAAAGATTAAATGATAACATTTCATCAATATTGACCATTCTTTGAACGTTTGACTGGTCTGGGGTCATCGTTTTTCATCATAAAATTGATTTTTAGGACTCTACCAAAAATGATTCAAAATGTCATTTGGATCAGGCCTCATGTTGAATAACCCCTTTTTAAACCCTCAGTGTGACCAAAATTGCCATTTTTACGGAATTTTGCTTACTCAAAAGCTTCAATTTTGACCAATTTCAGGCACAGAAATGACCTTAAACACACTTATTTTAGTTGAAAAAGTAATAATTCACATCCAACAGTCATTTAAATTCAAAAGATTAAATGTTAAAATTTCTTCAATATTGACCATTTTTTGAACGTTCGACTGCTCCGGGGTCATCGTTTTTCATCAGAAAATTGATTTTTTGGACTCTACCAAAAATGATTCAAAAAGTCATTTGAATCGGGCCTCATGTTGAATAACCACTTTTTAAACCCTCACAGTGACCAAAATTGCCATTTTTACAGAGTTTTGCTTACTCAGAAGCTTCACTTTTGACCAATTTCAGGCACAGAAATGACTTTAAACACACTTATTTTCGTTGACAAAGTAATAATTCACATCCAACCGTCATTTAAAGTCAAAAGATTAAATGTTAAAATTTCATCAATATTGACCTTTTTTTGAACGTTCGACTGGTCCGGGGGCATCGTTTTTCATCAGAAAATTGATTTTGTGGACTCCACCAAAAATGATTCAAAATGTCATTTGGATCAGGCCTCATGTTAAATAACCACTTTTTAAACCCTCAGAGTGACCAAAATTACAATTTTTACGGAGTTTTGCTTACTCAAAAGCTCCAATTTTTACCAATTTCAGGCACAGAAATGACTTTAAACACACTTATTTCAGTTGAAAAAGTAATAATTCACATCCAACAGTCATTTAAAGTCAAAAGATTAAATGTTAAAATTTCATCAATATTGACCATTTTTTGAACGTTTGACTGGTCCGGGGTCATCGTTTTTCATCAGATAATTGATTTTTTGGACTCTACCAAAAATGATTGAAAATGACATTTGGATCAGGCCTCATGTTGAATAACCACTCTTTAAACCCTCACAGTGACCAAAATTGCCATTTTTACAGAGTTTTGCCTACTCAAAAGTTTCAATTTTGATGAATTTCAGGCACAGAAATGTCTTTAAACATACTTATTTTCGTTGAAAAAGTAATAATTCACATCCAACCGTCATTTAAAGTCAAAAGATTAAATGTTAAAATTTCATCAATATTGACCATTTTTTGAACGTTCGACTGGTCCGGGGGCATCGTTTTTCATCAGAAAATAAATTTTTGGGACTCCACCAAAAATGATTCAAAATGTCATTTGGATCGGGCCTCATGTTGAATAACCACTTTTTAAACCCTCACAGTGACCAAAATTGCCATTTTTACAGAGTTTTGCTTACTCAGAAGCTTCACTTTTGACCAATTTCAGGCACAGAAATGACTTTAAACACACTTATTTTCGTTAAAAAAGTAATAATTCACATCCAACCGTCATTTAAAGTCAAAAGATTAAATGTTATAATTTCATCAATATTGACCATTTTCTTAACGTTCGACTGGTCCGGGGTCATCGATTTTTCGTCAGAAAATTCACATCCAACCATCATTTAAAGTCAAAAGATTAAATGATAACATTTCATCAATATTGACCATTCTTTGAACGTTTGACTGGTCTGGGGTCATCGTTTTTCATCATAAATTTGATTTTTAGGACTCTACCAAAAATGATTCAAAATGTCATTTGGATCAGGCCTCATGTTGAATAACCCCTTTTTAAACCCTCAGTGTGACCAAAATTGCCATTTTTACGGAATTTTGCTTACTCAAAAGCTTCAATTTTGACCAATTTCAGGCACAGAAATGACCTTAAACACACTTATTTTAGTTGAAAAAGTAATAATTCACATCCAACAGTCATTTAAATTCAAAAGATTAAATGTTAAAATTTCTTCAATATTGACCATTTTTTGAACGTTCGACTGCTCCGGGGTCATCGTTTTTCATCAGAAAATTGATTTTTTGGACTCTACCAAAAATGATTCAAAAAGTCATTTGAATCGGGCCTCATGTTGAATATCCACTTTTTAAACCCTCACAGTGACCAAAATTGCCATTTTTACAGAGTTTTGCTTACTCAGAAGCTTCACTTTTGACCAATTTCAGGCACAGAAATGACTTTAAACACACTTATTTTCGTTGACAAAGTAATAATTCACATCCAACCGTCATTTAAAGTCAAAAGATTAAATGTTAAAATTTCATCAATATTGACCATTTTTTGAACGTTCGACTGGTCCGGGGGCATCGTTTTTCATCAGAAAATTGATTTTGTGGACTCCACCAAAAATGATTCAAAATGTCATTTGGATCAGGCCTCATGTTACATAACCACTTTTTAAACCCTCAGAGTGACCAAAATTACAATTTTTACGGAGTTTTGCTTACTCAAAAGCTCCAATTTTTACCAATTTCAGGCACAGAAATGACTTTAAACACACTTATTTCAGTTGAAAAAGTAATAATTCACATCCAACAGTCATTTAAAGTCAAAAGATTAAATGTTAAAATTTCATCAATATTGACCATTTTTTGAACGTTTGACTGGTCCGGGGTCATCGTTTTTCATCAGGTAATTGATTTTTTGGACTCTACCAAAAATGATTGAAAATGTCATTTGGATCAGGCCTCCTGTTGAATAACCACTTTTTAAACCCTCACATTGACCAAAATTGCCATTTTTATGGAGTTTTGCTTACTCAAAAGCTTTAATTTTGACCAATTTCAGGCACAGAAATGACTTAAACACACTTATTTTAGTTGAAAAAGTAACAATTCACATCCAACAGTCATTTAAAGTCAAAAGATTAAATGTTAAAATGTCATCAATATTGACCATTTTTTGAACGTTTGACTGGTCCGGGGTCATCGTTTTTCATCAGGTAATTGATTTTTTGGACTCTACCAAAAATGATTGAAAATGTCATTTGGATCAGGCCTCATGTTGAATAACCACTTTTTAAACTCTCAGTGTGACCAAAATTGCCATTTTTACGGAATTGTGCTTACACAAAAGCTTCAATTTTGACCAATTTCAGGCACAGAAATGACTTTAAACACACTTATTTTAGTTGAAAAAGTAATAATTCACATCCAACAGTCATTTAAATTCAAAAGATTAAATGTTAAAATTTCTTCAATATTGACAATTTTTTGAACGTTCGACTGGTCCGTGGTCATCGTTTTTCATCAGAAAATTGATTTTTTGGACTCTACCAAAAATGATTCAAAATGTCATTTGGATCGGGCCTCATGTTGAATAACCACTTTTTAAACCCTCACATTGACCAAAATTGCCGTTTTTACTGAGTTTGCTTACCCAGAAGCTTCAATTTTGACCAATTTCAGGCACAGAAATGACTTTAAACACACTTATTTTAGTTGAAAAAGTAATAATTCACATCCAACCGTCATTTAAAGTCAAAAGATTAAATGTTAAAATATCGTCAATATTGACCATTTTTTGAACGTTTGACTGGCCCGGGGTCATCGTTTTTCATCATAAAATAAATTTTTGGGACTCCACCAAAAATGATTCAAAATGTCATTTGGATCGGGCCTCATGTTGAATAACCACTTTTTAAAACCCTCACAGTGACCAAAATTACCATTTTAACAGAGTTTTGCTTACTCAAAATCTTCAATTTTTAGCCAATTTCAGGCACAGAAATGACTTTAAACACACTTATTTTTGCTGTAAAAGTAATAATTCACATCCAACCGTCATTTAAAGTCAAAAGATTAAATGTTAAAATTTCATCAATATTGACCATTTTTTGAACGTTCGACTGGTCCGGGGTCATCGTTTTTCATCAGATAATTGATTTTTTGGACTCCACCAAAAATGATTCAAAATGTCATTTGGATCGGGCCTCATGTTGAATAACCACTTTTTAAACCCTCACAGTGACCAAAATTGCCATTTTTACAGAGTTTTGCCTACTCAAAAGTTTCAATTTTGATGAATTTCAGGCACAGAAATGTCTTTAAACACACTTATTTTCGTTGAAAAAGTAATAATTCACATCCAACCGTCATTTAAAGTCAAAAGATTAAATGTTAAAATGTCATCAATATTGACCATTTTTTGAACGTTTGACTGGTCTGGGGTCATCGTTTTTCATCATAAAATTGATTTTTAGGACTCTACCATAAACGCTTCAAAATGTCATTTGGATCAGGCCTCATGTTGAATAACCACTTTTTAAACCCTCACATTGACCAAAATTGCCATTTTTATGGAGTTTTGCTTACTCAAAAGCTTCAATTTTGACCAATTTCAGGCACAGAAATGACTTAAACACACTTATTTTAGTTGAAAAAGTAACAATTCACATCCAACAGTCATTTAAAGTCAAAAGATTAAATGTTAAAATTTCTTCAATATTGACCATTTTTTCAACGTTCGACTGGTCCGGGGTCATCGTTTTTCATCAGAAAATTGATTTTTTGGACTCTACCAAAAATGATTCAAAATGTCATTTGGATCGGGCCTCATGTTGAATAACCTCTTTTTAAACCCTCACATTGACGAAAATTGCCATTTTTACAGAGTTTGCTTACCCAGAAGCTTCAATTTTGACCAATTTCAGGCACAGAATTGACTTTAAACACACTTATTTTAGTTGAAAAAGTAATAATTCACATCCAACCGTCATTTAAAGTCAAAAGATTAAATGTTATAATTTCATCAATATTGACCATTTTCTTAACGTTCGACTGGTCCGGGGTCATCGATTTTTCGTCAGAAAATTCACATCCAACCATCATTTAAAGTCAAAAGATTAAATGATAACATTTCATCAATATTGACCATTCTTTGAACGTTTGACTGGTCTGGGGTCATAATTTTTCATCAAAAAATTGATTTTTAGGACTCTACCAAAAATGATTCAAAATGTCATTTGGATCAGGCCTCATGTTGAATAACCACTTTTTAAACCCTCAGTGTGACCAAAATTGCAATTTTTACGGAATTTTGCTTACTCAAAAGCTTCAATTTTGACCAATTTCAGGCACAGAAATGACTTTAAACACACTTATTTTAGTTGAAAAAGTAATAATTCACATCCAACAGTCATTTAAATTCAAAAGATTAAATGTTAAAATGTCTTCAATATTGACCATTTTTTGAACGTTCGACTGCTCTGGGGTCATCGTTTTTCATCAGAAAATTGATTTTTTGGACTCTACCAAAAATGATTCAAAAAGTCATTTGAATCGGGCCTCATGTTGAATAACCTCTTTTTAAACCCTCACAGTGACCAAAATTGCCATTTTTACAGAGTTTTGCTTACTCAGAAACTTCACTTTTGACCAATTTCAGGCACAGAAATGACTTTAAACACACTTATTTTCGTTGACAAAGTAATAATTCACATCCAACCGTCATTTAAAGTCAAAAGATTAAATGTTAAAATTTCATCAATATTGACCATTTTTTGAACGTTCGACTGGTCCGGGGGCATCGTTTTTCATCAGAAAATAAATTTTTGGGACTCCACCAAAAATGATTCAAAATGTCATTTGGATCGGGCCTCATGTTGAATAACCACTTTTTAAACCCTCACAGTGACCAAAATTGCCATTTTTACAGAGTTTTGCTTACTCAGAAGCTTCACTTTTGACCAATTTCAGGCACAGAAATGACTTTAAAGACACTTATTTTCGTTGACAAAGTAATAATTCACATCCAACCGTCATTTAAAGTCAAAAGATTAAATGTTAAAATTTCATCAATATTGACCATTTTTTGAACGTTCGACTGGTCCGGGGGCATCGTTTTTCATCAGAAAATAAATTTTTGGGACTCCACCAAAAATGATTCAAAATGTCATTTGGATCGGGCCTCATGTTGAATAACCACTTTTTAAACCCTCACAGTGACCAAAATTGCCATTTTTACAGAGTTTTGCTTACTCAGAAGCTTCACTTTTGACCAATTTCAGGTACAGAAATGACTTTAAACACACTTATTTTCGTTGAAAAAGTAATAATTCACATCCAACCGTCATTTAAAGTCAAAAGATTAAATGTTATAATTTCATCAATATTGACCATTTTCTTAACGTTCGACTGGTCCGGGGTCATCGATTTTTCGTCAGAAAATTCACATCCAACCATCATTTAAAGTCAAAAGATTAAATGATAACATTTCATCAATATTGACCATTCTTTGAACGTTTGACTGGACTGGGGTCATCGTTTTTCATCATAAAATTGATTTTTAGGACTCTACCAAAAATGATTCAAAATGTCATTTGGATCAGGCCTCATGTTGAATAACCACTTTTTAAACCCTCAGTGTGACCAAAATTGCCATTTTTACGGAATTTTGCTTACTCAAAAGCTTCAATTTTCACCAATTTCAGGCTCAGAAATGACTTTAAACACACTTATTTTAGTTGAAAAAGTAATAATTCACATCCAACAGTCATTTAAATTCAAAAGATTAAATGTTAAAATTTCTTCAATATTGACCATTTTTTGAACGTTCGACTGCTCCGGGGTCATCGTTTTTCATCAGAAAATTGATTTTTTGGACTCTACCAAAAATGATTCAAAAAGTCATTTGAATCGGGCCTCATGTTGAATAACCACTTTTTAAACCCTCACAGTGACCAAAATTGCCAT
Organism: Lissotriton vulgaris; assembly: GCF_964263255.1. Lineage (NCBI taxonomy): Eukaryota > Metazoa > Chordata > Amphibia > Caudata > Salamandridae > Lissotriton > Lissotriton vulgaris. The sequence continues at coordinate 423,063 of NW_028240817.1, read as the reverse complement.
TTTTACAGAGTTTTGCTTACTCAGAAGCTTCACTTTTGACCAATTTCAGGCACAGAAATGACTTTAAACACACTTATTTTCGTTGACAAAGTAATAATTCACATCCAACCGTCATTTAAAGTCAAAAGATTAAATGTTAAAATTTCATCAATATTGACCTTTTTTTGAACGTTCGACTGGTCCGGGGGCATCGTTTTTCATCAGAAAATTGATTTTGTGGACTCCACCAAAAATGATTCAAAATGTCATTTGGATCAGGCCTCATGTTAAATAACCACTTTTTAAACCCTCAGAGTGACCAAAATTACAATTTTTACGGAGTTTTGCTTACTCAAAAGCTCCAATTTTTACCAATTTCAGGCACAGAAATGACTTTAAACACACTTATTTCAGTTGAAAAAGTAATAATTCACATCCAACAGTCATTTAAAGTCAAAAGATTAAATGTTAAAATTTCATCAATATTGACCATTTTTTGAACGTTTGACTGGTCCGGGGTCATCGTTTTTCATCAGATAATTGATTTTTTGGACTCTACCAAAAATGATTGAAAATGTCATTTGGATCAGGCCTCATGTTGAATAACCACTTTTTAAACCCTCACAGTGACCAAAATTGCCATTTTTACAGAGTTTTGCCTACTCAAAAGTTTCAATTTTGATGAATTTCAGGCACAGAAATGTCTTTAAACATACTTATTTTCGTTGAAAAAGTAATAATTCACATCCAACCGTCATTTAAAGTCAAAAGATTAAATGTTAAAATTTTATCAATATTGACTATTTTTTGAACGTTCGACTGGTCCGGGGGCATCGTTTTTCATCAGAAAATAAATTTTTGGGACTCCACCAAAAATGATTCAAAATGTCATTTGGATCGGGCCTCATGTTGAATAACCACTTTTTAAACCCTCACAGTGACCAAAATTGCCATTTTTACAGAGTTTTGCTTACTCAGAAGCTTCACTTTTGACCAATTTCAGGCACAGAAATGACTTTAAACACACTTATTTTCGTTAAAAAAGTAATAATTCACATCCAACCGTCATTTAAAGTCAAAAGATTAAATGTTATAATTTCATCAATATTGACCATTTTCTTAACGTTCGACTGGTCCGGGGTCATCGATTTTTCGTCAGAAAATTCACATCCAACCATCATTTAAAGTCAAAAGATTAAATGATAACATTTCATCAATATTGACCATTCTTTGAACGTTTGACTGGTCTGGGGTCATCGTTTTTCATCATAAAATTGATTTTTAGGACTCTACCAAAAATGATTCAAAATGTCATTTGGATCAGGCCTCATGTTGAATAACCCCTTTTTAAACCCTCAGTGTGACCAAAATTGCCATTTTTACGGAATTTTGCTTACTCAAAAGCTTCAATTTTGACCAATTTCAGGCACAGAAATGACCTTAAACACACTTATTTTAGTTGAAAAAGTAATAATTCACATCCAACAGTCATTTAAATTCAAAAGATTAAATGTTAAAATTTCTTCAATATTGACCATTTTTTGAACGTTCGACTGCTCCGGGGTCATCGTTTTTCATCAGAAAATTGATTTTTTGGACTCTACCAAAAATGATTCAAAAAGTCATTTGAATCGGGCCTCATGTTGAATAACCACTTTTTAAACCCTCACAGTGACCAAAATTGCCATTTTTACAGAGTTTTGCTTACTCAGAAGCTTCACTTTTGACCAATTTCAGGCACAGAAATGACTTTAAACACACTTATTTTCGTTGACAAAGTAATAATTCACATCCAACCGTCATTTAAAGTCAAAAGATTAAATGTTAAAATTTCATCAATAATGACCATTTTTTGAACGTTCGACTGGTCCGGGGGCATCGTTTTTATCAGAAAATTGATTTTGTGGACTCCACCAAAAATGATTCAAAATGTCATTTGGATCAGGCCTCATGTTACATAACCACTTTTTAAACCCTCAGAGTGACCAAAATTACAATTTTTACGGAGTTTTGCTTACTCAAAAGCTCCAATTTTTACCAATTTCAGGCACAGAAATGACTTTAAACACACTTATTTCAGTTGAAAAAGTAATAATTCACATCCAACAGTCATTTAAAGTCAAAAGATCAAATGTTAAAATTTCTTCAATATTGACCATTTTTTGAACGTTCGACTGCTCCGGGGTCATCGTTTTTCATCAGAAAATTGATTTTTTGGACTCTACCAAAAATGATTCAAAAAGTCATTTGAATCGGGCCTCATGTTGAATAACCACTTTTTAAACCCTCACAGTGACCAAAATTGCCATTTTTACAGAGTTTTGCTTACTCAGAAGCTTCACTTTTGACCAATTTCAGGCACAGAAATGACTTTAAACACACTTATTTTCGTTGACAAAGTAATAATTCACATCCAACCGTCATTTAAAGTCAAAAGATTAAATGTTAAAATTTCATCAATAATGACCATTTTTTGAACGTTCGACTGGTCCGGGGGCACCGTTTTTCATCAGAAAATTGATTTTGTGGACTCCACCAAAAATGATTCAAAATGTCATTTGGATCAGGCCTCATGTTACATAACCACTTTTTAAACCCTCAGAGTGACCAAAATTACAATTTTTACGGAGTTTTGCTTACTCAAAAGCTCCAATTTTTACCAATTTCAGGCACAGAAATGACTTTAAACACACTTATTTCAGTTGAAAAAGTAATAATTCACATCCAACAGTCATTTAAAGTCAAAAGATCAAATGTTAAAATTTCATCAATATTGACCATTTTTTGAACGTTTGACTGGTCCGGGGTCATCGTTTTTCATCAGGTAATTGATTTTTTGGACTCTACCAAAAATGATTGAAAATGTCATTTGGATCAGGCCTCCTGTTGAATAACCACTTTTTAAACCCTCACATTGACCAAAATTGCCATTTTTATGGAGTTTTGCTTACTCAAAAGCTTTAATTTTGACCAATTTCAGGCACAGAAATGACTTAAACACACTTATTTTAGTTGAAAAAGTAACAATTCACATCCAACAGTCATTTAAAGTCAAAAGATTAAATGTTAAAATGTCATCAATATTGACCATTTTTTGAACGTTTGACTGGTCCGGGGTCATCGTTTTTCATCAGGTAATTGATTTTTTGGACTCTACCAAAAATGATTGAAAATGTCATTTGGATCAGGCCTCATGTTGAATAACCACTTTTTAAACTCTCAGTGTGACCAAAATTGCCATTTTTACGGAATTTTGCTTACACAAAAGTTTCAATTTTGACGAATTTCGGGCACAGAAATGACTTTAAACACACTTATTTTCGTTGAAAAAGTAATAATTCACATCCAACAGTCATTTAAATTCAAAAGATTAAATGTTAAAATTTCATCAATATTGACCATTTTCTTAACGTTCGACTGGTCCGGGGTCACCGATTTTTCGTCAGAAAATTCACATCCAACCATCATTTAAAGTCAAAAGATTAAATGATAACATTTCATCAATATTGACCATTCTTTGAACGTTTGACTGGTCTGGGGTCATCGTTTTTCATCATAAAATTGATTTTTAGGACTCTACCAAAAATGATTCAAAATGTCATTTGGACCAGGCCTCATGTTGAATAACCACTTTTTAAACCCTCAGTGTGACCAAAATTGCCATTTTTACGGAATTTTGCTTACTCAAAAGCTTCAATTTTGACCAATTTCAGGCACAGAAATGACTTTAAACACACTTATTTTCGTTGAAAAAGTAATAATTCACATCCAACAGTCATTTAAATTCAAAAGATTAAATGTTAAAATTTCTTCAATATTGACCATTTTTTGAACGTTCGACTGGTCCGGGGTCATCGTTTTTCATCAGAAAATTGATTTTTTGGACTCTACCAAAAATGATTCAAAATGTCATTTGGATCGGGCCTCATGTTGAATAAACACTTTTTAAACCCTCACATTGACCAAAATTGCCATTTTTACTGAGTTGGCTTACCCAGAAGCTTCAATTTTGACCAATTTCAGGCACAGAAATGACTTTAAACACACTTATTTTAGTTGAAAAAGTAATAATTCACATCCAACCGTCATTTAAAGTCAAAAGATTAAATGTTAAAATATCATCAATATTGACAATTTTTTGAACGTTCGACTGGTCCGGGGGCATCGTTTTTCATCAGAAAATAAATTTTTGGGACTCCACCAAAAATGATTCAAAATGTCATTTGGATCAGGCCTCATGTTGAATAACCACTTTTTAAAACCCTCACAGTGACCAAAATTACCATTTTAACAGAGTTTTGCTTACTCAAAATCTTCAATTTTTAGCCAATTTCAGGCACAGAAATGACTTTAAACACACTTATTTTTGCTGTAAAAGTAATAATTCACATCCAACCGTCATTTAAAGTCAAAAGATTAAATGTTAAAATGTCATCAATATTGACCATTTTTTGAACGTTTGACTGGTCTGGGGTCATCGTTTTTCATCATAAAATTGATTTTTAGGACTCTACCATAAATGATTCAAAATGTCATTTGGATCGGGCCTCATGTTGAATAACCACTTTTTAAACCCTCACAGTGACGAAAATTGCCATTTTTACAGAGTTTTGCTTACTCAAAAGTTTCAATTTTGACGAATTTCGGGCACAGAAATGACTTTAAACACACTTATTTTCGTTGAAAAAGTAATAATTCACATCCAACCGTCATTTAAAGTCAAAAGAATAAATGTTATAATTTCATCAATATTGACCATTTTCTTAACGTTCGACTGGTCCGGGGTCACCGATTTTTCGTCAGAAAATTCACATCCAACCACCATTTAAAGTCAAAAGATTAAATGATAACATTTCATCAATATTGACCATTCTTTGAACGTTTGACTGGTCTGGGGTCATCGTTTTTCATCATAAAATTGATTTTTAGGACTCTACCAAAAATGATTCAAAATGTCATTTGGATCACGCCTCATGTTGAATAACCACTTTTTAAACCCTCAGTGTGACCAAAATTACCATTTTCACGGAATTTTGCTTACTCAAAAGCTTCAATTTTGACCAATTTCAGGCACAGAAATGACTTTAAACACACTTATTTTCGTTGAAAAAGTAATAATTCACATCCAACAGTCATTTAAATTCAAAAGATTAAATGTTAAAATTTCTTCAATATTGACCATTTTTTGAACGTTCGACTGGTCCGTGGTCATCGTTTTTCATCAGAAAATTGATTTTTTGGACTCTACCAAAAATGATTCAAAATGTCATTTGGATCGGGCCTCATGTTGAATAACCACTTTTTAAACCCTCACATTGACCAAAATTGCCATTTTTACTGAGTTTGCTTACCCAGAAGCTTCAATTTTGACCAATTTCAGGCACAGAAATGACTTTAAACACACTTATTTTAGTTGAAAAAGTAATAATTCACATCCAACCGTCATTTAAAGTCAAAAGATTAAATGTTAAAATTTCATCAATATTGACCATTTTTTGAACGTTCGACTGGTCCGGGGTCATCGTTTTTCATCAGATAATTGATTTTTTGGACTCCACCAAAAATGATTCAAAATGTCATTTGGATCGGGCCTCATGTTGAATAACCACTTTTTAAACCCTCACAGTGACCAAAATTGCCATTTTTACAGAGTTTTGCCTACTCAAAAGTTTCAATTTTGATGAATTTCAGGCACAGAAATGTCTTTAAACACACTTATTTTCGTTGAAAAAGTAATAATTCACATCCAACTGTCATTTAAAGTCAAAAGATTAAATGTTAAAATGTCATCAATATTGACCATTTTTTGAACGTTTGACTGGTCTGGGGTCATCGTTTTTCATCATAAAATTGATTGTTAGGACTCTACCATAAACTATTCAAAATGTCATTTGGATCAGGCCTCATGTTGAATAACCACTTTTTAAACCCTCACATTGACCAAAATTGCCATTTTTATGGAGTTTTGCTTACTCAAAAGCTTCAATTTTGACCAATATCAGGCACAGAAATGACTTAAACACACTTATTTTAGTTGAAAAAGTAACAATTCACATCCAACAGTCATTTAAAGTCAAAAGATTAAATGTTAAAATTTCTTCAATATTGACCATTTTTTGAACGTTCGACTGGTCCGGGGTCATCGTTTTTAATCAGAAAATTGATTTTTTGGACTCTACCAAAAATGATTCAAAATGTCATTTGGATCGGACCTCATGTTGAATAACCACTTTTTAAACCCTCACATTGACCAAAATTGCCATTTTTACAGAGTTTGCTTACCCAGAAGCTTCAATTTTGACCAATTTCAGGCACAGAAATGACTTTAAACACACTTATTTTAGTTGAAAAAGTAATAATTCACATCCAACCGTCATTTAAAGTCAAAAGATTAAATGTTAAAATATCGTCAATATTGACCATTTTTTGAACGTTTGACTGGCCCGGGGTCATCGTTTTTCATCATAAAATAGATTTTTTGGACTCTACCAAAAATGATTCAAAATGTCATTTGGATCAGGCCTCATGTTAAATAACTACTTTTTAAACCCTCAGAGTGACCAAAATTACAATTTTTACGGAGTTTTGCTTACTCAAAAGTTTCCATTTTGACGAATTTCAGGCACAGAATTGACTTTAAACACACTTATTTTGGTTAATAAAAGTAATAATTCACATCCAACCGTCATTTAAAGTCAAAAGATTAAATGTTATAATTTCATCAATATTGACCATTTTCTTAACGTTCGACTGGTCCGGGGTCATCGATTTTTCGTCAGAAAATTCACATCCAACCATCATTTAAAGTCAAAAGATTAAATGATAACATTTCATCAATATTGACCATTCTTTGAACGTTTGACTGGTCTGGGGTCATCGTTTTTCATCATAAAATAGATTTTTAGGACTCTACCAAAAATGATTCAAAATGTCATTTGGATCAGGCCTCATGTTGATTAACCACTTTTTAAACTCTCAGTGTGACCAAAATTGCCATTTTTACGGAATTTTGCTTACTCAAAAGCATTCAATTTTGACCAATTTCAGGCACAGAAATGACTTTAAACACACTTATTTTAGTTGAAAAAGTAATAATTCACATCCAACAGTCATTTCAATTCAAAAGATTACATGTTAAAATGTCTTCAATATTGACCATTTTTTGAACGTTCGACTGCTCCGGGGTCATCGTTTTTCATCAGAAAATTGATTTTTTGGACTCTACCAAAAATGATTCAAAAAGTCATTTGAATCGGGCCTCACGTTGAATAACCACTTTTTAAACCCTCACAGTGACCAAAATTGCCATTTTTACAGAGTTTTGCTTACTCAGAAGCTTCACTTTTGACCAATTTCAGGCACAGAAATGACTTTAAACACACTTATTTTCGTTGACAAAGTAATAATTCACATCCAACCGTCATTTAAAGTCAAAAGATTAAATGTTAAAATTTCATCAATATTGACCATTTTTTGAACGTTCGACTGGTCCGGGGGCATCGTTTTTCATCAGAAAATAAATTTTTGGGACTCCACCAAAAATGATTCAAAATGTCATTTGGATCGGGCCTCATGTTGAATAACCACTTTTTAAACCCTCACAGTGACCAAAATTGCCATTTTTACAGAGTTTTGCTTACTCAGAAGCTTCACTTTTGACCAATTTCAGGCACAGAAATGACTTTAAACACACTTATTTTCGTTGACAAAGTAATAATTCACATCCAACCGTCATTTAAAGTCAAAAGATTAAATGTTAAAATTTCATCAATATTGACCTTTTTTTGAACGTTCGACTGGTCCGGGGGCATCGTTTTTCATCAGAAAATACATTTTTGGGACTCCACCAAAAATGATTCAAAATGTCATTTGGATCGGGCCTCATGTTGAATAACCACTTTTTAAACCCTCACAGTGACCAAAATTGCCATTTTTACAGAGTTTTGCTTACTCAGAAGCTTCACTTTTGACCAATTTCAGGTACAGAAATGACTTTAAACACACTTATTTTCGTTGAAAAAGTAATAATTCACATCCAACCGTCATTTAAAGTCAAAAGATTAAATGTTATAATTTCATCAATATTGACCATTTTCTTAACGTTCGACTGGTCCGGGGTCATCGATTTTTCGTCAGAAAATTCACATCCAACCATCATTTAAAGTCAAAAGATTAAATGATAACATTTCATCAATATTGACCATTCTTTGAACGTTTGACTGGACTGGGGTCATCGTTTTTCATCATAAAATTGATTTTTAGGACTCTACCAAAAATGATTCAAAATGTCATTTGGATCAGGCCTCATGTTGAATAACCACTTTTTAAACCCTCAGTGTGACCAAAATTGCCATTTTTACGGAATTTTGCTTACTCAAAAGCTTCAATTTTCACCAATTTCAGGCTCAGAAATGACTTTAAACACACTTATTTTAGTTGAAAAAGTAATAATTCACATCCAACAGTCATTTAAATTCAAAAGATTAAATGTTAAAATTTCTTCAATATTGACCATTTTTTGAACGTTCGACTGCTCCGGGGTCATCGTTTTTCATCAGAAAATTGATTTTTTGGACTCTACCAAAAATGATTCAAAAAGTCATTTGAATCGGGCCTCATGTTGAATAACCACTTTTTAAACCCTCACAGTGACCAAAATTGCCATTTTTACAGAGTTTTGCTTACTCAGAAGCTTCACTTTTGACCAATTTCAGGCACAGAAATGACTTTAAACACACTTATTTTCGTTGACAAAGTAATAATTCACATCCAACCGTCATTTAAAGTCAAAAGATTAAATGTTAAAATTTCATCAATATTGACCTTTTTTTGAACGTTCGACTGGTCCGGGGGCATCGTTTTTCATCAGAAAATTGATTTTGTGGACTCCACCAAAAATGATTCAAAATGTCATTTGGATCAGGCCTCATGTTAAATAACCACTTTTTAAACCCTCAGAGTGACCAAAATTACAATTTTTACGGAGTTTTGCTTACTCAAAAGCTCCAATTTTTACCAATTTCAGGCACAGAAATGTCTTTAAACATACTTATTTTCGTTGAAAAAGTAATAATTCACATCCAACCGTCATTTAAAGTCAAAAGATTAAATGTTAAAATTTCATCAATATTGACCATTTTTTGAACGTTCGACTGGTCCGGGGGCATCGTTTTTCATCAGAAAATAAATTTTTGGGACTCCACCAAAAATGATTCAAAATGTCATTTGGATCGGGCCTCATGTTGAATAACCACTTTTTAAACCCTCACAGTGACCAAAATTGCCATTTTTACAGAGTTTTGCTTACTCAGAAGCTTCACTTTTGACCAATTTCAGGCACAGAAATGACTTTAAACACACTTATTTTCGTTAAAAAAGTAATAATTCACATCCAACCGTCATTTAAAGTCAAAAGATTAAATGTTATAATTTCATCAATATTGACCATTTTCTTAACGTTCGACTGGTCCGGGGTCATCGATTTTTCGTCAGAAAATTCACATCCAACCATCATTTAAAGTCAAAAGATTAAATGATAACATTTCATCAATATTGACCATTCTTTGAACGTTTGACTGGTCTGGGGTCATCGTTTTTCATCATAAAATTGATTTTTAGGACTCTACCAAAAATGATTCAAAATGTCATTTGGATCAGGCCTCATGTTGAATAACCCCTTTTTAAACCCTCAGTGTGACCAAAATTGCCATTTTTACGGAATTTTGCTTACTCAAAAGCTTCAATTTTGACCAATTTCAGGCACAGAAATGACCTTAAACACACTTATTTTAGTTGAAAAAGTAATAATTCACATCCAACAGTCATTTAAATTCAAAAGATTAAATGTTAAAATTTCTTCAATATTGACCATTTTTTGAACGTTCGACTGCTCCGGGGTCATCGTTTTTCATCAGAAAATTGATTTTTTGGACTCTACCAAAAATGATTCAAAAGTCATTTGAATCGGGCCTCATGTTGAATAACCACTTTTTAAACCCTCACAGTGACCAAAATTGCCATTTTTACAGAGTTTTGCTTACTCAGAAGCTTCACTTTTGACCAATTTCAGGCACAGAAATGACTTTAAACACACTTATTTTCGTTGACAAAGTAATAATTCACATCCAACCGTCATTTAAAGTCAAAAGATTAAATGTTAAAATTTCATCAATATTGACCATTTTTTGAACGTTCGACTGGTCCGGGGGCATCGTTTTTCATCAGAAAATTGATTTTGTGGACTCCACCAAAAATGATTCAAAATGTCATTTGGATCAGGCCTCATGTTACATAACCACTTTTTAAACCCTCAGAGTGACCAAAATTACAATTTTTACGGAGTTTTGCTTACTCAAAAGCTCCAATTTTTACCAATTTCAGGCACAGAAATGACTTTAAACACACTTATTTCAGTTGAAAAAGTAATAATTCACATCCAACAGTCATTTAAAGTCAAAAGATTAAATGTTAAAATTTCATCAATATTGACCATTTTTTGAACGTTTGACTGGTCCGGGGTCATCGTTTTTCATCAGGTAATTGATTTTTTGGACTCTACCAAAAATGATTGAAAATGTCATTTGGATCAGGCCTCCTGTTGAATAACCACTTTTTAAACCCTCACATTGACCAAAATTGCCATTTTTATGGAGTTTTGCTTACTCAAAAGCTTTAATTTTGACCAATTTCAGGCACAGAAATGACTTAAACACACTTATTTTAGTTGAAAAAGTAACAATTCACATCCAACAGTCATTTAAAGTCAAAAGATTAAATGTTAAAATGTCATCAATATTGACCATTTTTTGAACGTTTGACTGGTCCGGGGTCATCGTTTTTCATCAGGTAATTGATTTTTTGGACTCTACCAAAAATGATTGAAAATGTCATTTGGATCAGGCCTCATGTTGAATAACCACTTTTTAAACTCTCAGTGTGACCAAAATTGCCATTTTTACGGAATTTTGCTTACACAAAAGCTTCAATTTTGACCAATTTCAGGCACAGAAATGACTTTAAACACACTTATTTTAGTTGAAAAAGTAATAATTCACATCCAACAGTCATTTAAATTCAAAAGATTAAATGTTAAAATTTCTTCAATATTGACCATTTTTTGAACGTTCGACTGGTCCGTGGTCATCGTTTTTCATCAGAAAATTGATTTTTTGGACTCTACCAAAAATGATTCAAAATGTCATTTGGATCGGGCCTCATGTTGAATAACCACTTTTTAAACCCTCACATTGACCAAAATTGCCATTTTTACTGAGTTTGCTTACCCAGAAGCTTCAATTTTGACCAATTTCAGGCACAGAAATGACTTTAAACACACTTATTTTAGTTGAAAAAGTAATAATTCACATCCAACCGTCATTTAAAGTCAAAAGATTAAATGTTAAAATATCATCAATATTGACCATTTTTTGAACGTTCGACTGGTCCGGGGGCATCGTTTTTCATCAGAAAATAAATTTTTGGGACTCCACCAAAAATGATTCAAAATGTCATTTGGATCGGGCCTCATGTTGAATAACCACTTTTTAAAACCCTCACAGTGACCAAAATTGCCATTTTTACAGAGTTTTGCTTACTCAGAAGCTTCACTTTTGACCAATTTCAGGCACAGAAATGACTTTAAACACACTTATTTTCGTTGAAAAAGTAATAATTCACATCCAACCGTCATTTAAAGTCAAAAGATTAAATGTTATAATTTCATCAATATTGACCATTTTCTTAACGTTCGACTGGTCCGGGGTCATCGATTTTTCGTCAGAAAATTCACATCCAACCATCATTTAAAGTCAAAAGATTAAATGATAACATTTCATCAATATTGACCATTCTTTGAACGTTTGACTGGTCTGGGGTCATCGTTTTTCATCATAAAATTGATTTTTAGGACTCTACCAAAAATGATTCAAAATGTCATTTGGATCAGGCCTCATGTTGAATAACCCCTTTTTAAACCCTCAGTGTGACCAAAATTGCCATTTTTACGGAATTTTGCTTACTCAAAAGCTTCAATTTTGACCAATTTCAGGCACAGAAATGACTTTAAACACACTTATTTTAGTTGAAAAAGTAATAATTCACATCCAACAGTCATTTAAATTCAAAAGATTAAATGTTAAAATTTCTTCAATATTGACCATTTTTTGAACGTTCGACTGCTCCGGGGTCATCGTTTTTCATCAGAAAATTGATTTTTTGGACTCTACCAAAAATGATTCAAAAAGTCATTTGAATCGGGCCTCATGTTGAATAACCACTTTTTAAACCCTCACAGTGACCAAAATTGCCATTTTTACAGAGTTTTGCTTACTCAGAAGCTGGAAAGGCGCGACCATTCGGTCCCCCCGAACGTATGGCAGAGTACCACGATCCCCCCGGGAAGCCATCTTGGGCGGGAGGCGAGTCTCGGCTGGTATGCCCAAAGCGGCGTAGCCGGGGCGCGCTATTTTCCCGCCCTGGAGTGGGCTGGCCTAGACACTGACGCGGCCGGCCACGCCCTTTGGGGCAGGCAGGGGCGGGTTTACGCCCGCCCTGAAGACGGATAAAAGGAGCAACAAGCCAAGAAAGCATCCTCTTGTTCCTGTGCTCTAAAGCTGCACCCCTCGCTGCACGTGAGAGACGGAACGAAGAGCCAATTTTGAGCGTGGTAATCTTTCTTTTTGTCTTACAGATACTCTGTCGGAGGATGCCTAAGAAAGTCGGAAAGCGAATGACTACCGACCAGATGCTGCGTATACTCATGAAAGAAGTGACCGATCTGAAGAAACGGATGGCGGATAGAGACGGGGAAGGGGGACCGAAATGACCTTTGGCAGGAGCAGCTCCGGGAGGAAAAGGCAAGAGGCCCAGAAGGGGAGCAGCTGGGGGGGACATCCCGGTTCCCTGTGCCCCACTTGAAGAGCCAACTCCGGTGCCGGCAGAGGGGAATCCGATTCCCGTGGTGATCACCCCCGTGTCCGGGGGGGATATGCCGCCCGAGCTGGCAGCACAATTAGCAGCGTGGTTGGGGAAAGAAAGCGAGGGCACCACGGCTGACGACGCACGGGTGTTGAGGAAGCAACTGCGTGAAACGAGGGAGGCGGCGAAGGCATCATCGCCAGTTATCACGCCGGCTGCGGCAGTAGAAAAACCACCAGGAACAGGTCCAGCCGCAAATACAGCTTCCGGTTCAGGTAAGCGGCCATTGCCGATTGCGAGGAATGAGTCTGCACCTTCACGAAGGGAAAAGTTGGGTCAACATGTCCCTCTGGCTATTAAGGAGAAGATATGGGCAAATGAGTATATAAACATCTTCTCGTTGCTTACCGATCATTATGAGATGGAGCATGTTAAGAGCCAAAAGGAGCTCATGCATCCGAGTGTTTGGCGTGCAAAGATGGCCGCCTTTAAAGTTGATGAAAACATTGGCACTTGGGGGAAGGCGTGGGGAATTTTTACCTCCATCATGGGCGAACGTAGACCCGAGTTGCTGTCCGAATTGCCGATATACCAGACACGGATCATGGAATATTCCGTATCATATTGGGGCAATCAGTGGTTCTGTTACGATAATATTTTTAGAAAAGCAAAGGAACACGATAAAAACTTAACTTGGGATTGTTACGATTCTGTTTCATGGTCAAAAATGGAGAGTACTGGTATGTTAAAAGTACCATTAGTAGGGAGTAGCGGGGGTGAATTCTCCCGCCAATATGCAGGGACCCCCTTTCGATCAGGTACAGGTAACGAATACAACTCGAAGCCGAACGGCAACACAGGTAAAAGGGGGATTTGTTGGAACTTCAACAGAGGTAAATGTACGAGGCCCCAGGGGTCATGTAAATTCCGTCACGAATGTGGAGGGTGTGGGCAGCCATCCCATCCGGAGTCCATGTGCAGAGCCAAAACGGGTGATAACGGGGGGAGAGGAGGCGCCAAACAGGTCTAAAATAGTCCGAGGGGCGCCTTTACCTACTCCGGTTGATACCATGGCAATGATTCCTTGGCTCAGCGAATACCCGGATCACGCTTCCGCTGGGGTGTTGAGGAACGGGTTTTCATATGGTTTCCGCATCCCAGTGGGGGAGTTTCGGGGTGTAAGAAAATGTAAAAATCAAATATCGGTCTTGCAACATACGACCGTGGTACAGGAAAAGATTGGGAAAGAGGTTACTCGAGGTCGAGTCGCCGGTCCATTTGATGAGCCACCGTGTGCTAACTTTGTTTGTTCTCCTTTGGGGGTGGTCCCTAAGAAGGACCCGGGTGAGTTCCGACTGATACATAATTTATCAGCCCCACGTGGTCTGTCCGTAAAGGATGCAATAGACCCGGATGTGTGTTCGGTGCGGTACGCATCTTTCGATGAGGCCGTGGCCATGTTGAATCGCCTAGGGCCCGGGGCGCTGATGGCAAAGTCGGATATTGAGTCAGCGTTCCGGTTGCTCCCGGTACACCCAGACGATCAGCGTCTCCTTGGTTTCATGTTTCTGGGTCAGTATTACATGGATAGATGTATGCCAATGGGTTGCTCTATTTCTTGTGCATATTTTGAACAGTTCAGTTGTTTTCTGCAATGGGTCTTCACAAAGAAAACGGGTTTACAGCATGTCATGCATTATCTCGATGATTTTTTGTTTCTGGGGGCGGCCGGGGGTCCGGAATGTGGACAGGCTCTGAATGAATTTTGTACTTTAATGAAGCATTTCGGTGTGCCATTGGCACCAGGTAAGACTGTGGGTCCCTCGACTTGCCTCGAGTTCTTGGGGATCGAACTCAACTCTGTGGAAGGTTGTTTTAGATTACCTAAAGAGAAGGTGATAAGATTCAGGGCTGCCCTGGAAGCTTGTATTAGCGAGTCCAAGGTCAGGCTGCATCAGTTGCAACAATTGGTGGGACAGCTGAATTTTGCCCTGAGAGTCATGCCGATGGCCCGCCCCTTTTCCCGCTCGATCGCTCAAGCCATGGTCGGCCTGAAGGAGGGTCATCATCGCACACGGTTATCGGCAGAGGTTCGTCAGGACATGCGCATTTGGTTGGCATTTCTGGCGGATTTCAATGGTCGAATTGTCTGGAACAAACCGGCAGTGTCCTCCGAGGAGCTGGGGCTGTGGACAGATTCGGCAGGGAGCACTGGTTTTGGTGCCATATTCGGCACACGATGGTCGGCTCAAAAATGGCCGTTATGGTGGCATGAGTGTGGACTGACAAGTAACATTGCCTTTTTGGAACTTTTTCCCATTCTTGTGGCCCTGAAAACTTGGCCCGAAGGGTTCAGAGATCACTCTGTGGTGTTTTGGTCTGATAACATGACCGTGGTTGAGTGTATCAACAGCCAGGCAGCACGATGCAAATGGATTCTGAGATTGCTCAAAGAAATTGTGTTATTATGTGCAGTTGAACGTACTATTCAAAGCAAGACATGTGCCAGGGGTAATGAATAAAGCGGCTGATGCGTTTTCTCGTTTTCCTATGCAGGCCTTCTGGGGTTTTCTGCCCACAGCGGACCCGGTGGCGGCACCCTTCCCCGAAGCTCTCTGGTCTCTCGGTGCCCCGAATTACAGAACCTCGTGGGAGAGAGTTTAGCACCCAGGACGAGGAAGGCATACCAAGGGGCGTTCCGATCCTACTGGGCCTTTGTGGGGGATGCTAGGAGGGAGCTTTGGGGCCAGGAAGAACTAGTAGTGGATTTTCTGCTGTCCTTACATCAGGCAGGCAAATCAGTGGCTACGGCCCAGAGGCATCGGGCCGCCATTTCCTTTATGGCAAGGGCTCATGGGATCCAGGACCCGACTGCGTCTTTCGTTGTGCAAAAAGCGCTACGTGGGTGGCAACGCCTTGAGGGTCGCAGAGTAGATGAAAGGCGCCCGATAGGTCTGAATAGGTTGAATTTGTTGTTATCTGTACTTCCTGCAACGTGTTCATCCCAGTATGAAGCAGTGTTATTCCGAGCCGCTTTTGTGCTAGCATTCCATGGGGCTATGCGGGTAAGCGAACTAGTGGCAAGGAACAAGCAGGATACCATGGGAGGACTGTGCCGAGAGCACGTTCAGGTCAGGGGGGAGACAATGACTGTCTCATTTGTCAAGTCCAAGACCGATCAGGGTTCGATGGGGGACTGCATAATGATACAAAGGATTCCCGGGTCGTCCATGTGCCCGGTGGGTTGCGTTGAGGAATATTTAGCGCAAAGGGTGGCATCATGGGGGGGGACCTTGTTGAGACACGCTGACGCCACCCCACTGACGAGGTTTCAGTTTCAGCGGGTGCTTGCGATGTCAATTTCGGCCGCGGGCTTGAACCCCGGCGAGTTTGGGACCCATTCCTTTCGGATAGGGGCTGCTACAGAGGCTACAGCCAGGGGTCTGAATGTCGATCAAGTAAAACGTGTGGGGCGTTGGTCCTCGAATTGTTATAAAAGGTATGTGCGGTTGCACATGTTGTGAAGCTGTAATGATGTACTCACGCTTCTTGTTTTTGTTTGGTTTCAGTTGCGCAAGCCTACGAGGCGGGGCGGACTGTGCAGTCGACCCAACACCGGGCCAGCGGTCAGACATCACCGGCTGCGAAAAAGGAGGTGTGGGTCGTGGGCCACTCATACGTGAGGCGTGCCGCGGACGTATTCAAAGCAGGTGACATGATTCACGTGGCTGGGGAATACGGGTACAGTGTGTCCTTCTACGGAAAGGGCGGGCTCTGTATTGACCAGTTTCAATCATTTTTCGAGGGTTTGTTAGGGCGGACAAGGTCACCGCCGTCTGTAGTCATAGTACATCTTGGGGGCAATGATTTGGTGACCACTGGTAGACGACTTCTTCTTGAGGCGATGCTTTCCACGGTAAGTTGGTTAGCGAGAAGAGTTCCAGGGTGCACAATTGCATGGTCCCATTTGATCCCACGGAAAGTGTGGCGGGGGGCTCTTTCGGTCTCTGCTCTGAATCATTCAGTAAGGAAAATTAATAATAAAGTGAGTAGACTGTTCCGTTCACGTACACTGCATTCTATTTCGCATGGTTGTATTAAAGGGGACAGTATGTATTTGGGGGATGGTGTTCATTTGTCTCGGATGGGGAACGAGTTACTCATAGGAGACCTGATAGCTTGGTTAAAAACTTTATTACATGACCTTTAGGCAGGAGTGTTGTGGGGGGTCCGGATAGCCGGTCAACTATCCGGCCTGTGGCGGTAAGGTCATGATCGGTGAGTAGTAATTGGAAGATCCCTATGGGTGGGCGTCACCCATTACGGATGGGAGCGCTCAAGGGCGGTGGCCATTGGCCCCTCAACGGGGAGGCGGTCCCTTCTAAGGATGGGCCGCCGAAAGAAAAGGAAAGGCGGTCAAGGCCCCTTCCTGGGTAGGAGGGGCTACAGCCCCCTCCTGGGGAATTTCCCGGGGCCAGGACATCTGCGACGGCAGATGTGGTAAGTTGTGTGGGGTTTGGGAGGGGGTCTACGCTACCTTCTAGATACCTCACACGAGTCCTCGGACGACCTTTAAATGGCGTCGAGTTTATTGGGGCCCCCGTCAAGTCAAGGGAAATTGGTAAATGCACTTGAGGTACACCTCTGTGCGGTCGCCCCTCACAAGTGAGGGGGATATGTCTGGTTTAGGGATCTTGACACCGGTTACGACCTTGCCGTTGGCCCTTAAACGTTAGGATGTACAATTTCAAGTTAAATGTTTTGTAGGATGTTAGTTCGGCTAGGAGAACCTTTGTATTAGAGAATATGTTAAGGTTAGCCAAACATCGCAATGTGGAAATGAAATTGTACATTAATATGAAACTGTTATTTTAATGTTTTAATTTTGTTTCATATTTTAATAAATACGGCCGGGAGGGTCACTCCCTCCCGTCTTCCAAAAGTTCAGAACCGTTTCCGGTGTCCCATCCTTGGGGATTGTGTTGAGAGGGGGTGGCGGGTATCTCAGCCATATGGAAAGGGGCGACCATTCGGTCCCCCCGAATGTATGGCAGAGTACCACGATCCCCCCGGGAAGCCATCTTGGGCGGGAGGCGAGTCTCGGCTGGTATGCCCGAAGCAGCGTAGCCGGGGCGCGCTCTTTTCCCGCCCTGGAGTGGGCTGGCCTAGACACTGACGCGGCCGGCCACGCCCTTTGGGGCAGGCAGGGGCGGGTTTACGCCCGCCCTGAAGATGGATAAAAGGAGCAACAAGCCAAGAAAGCATCCTCTTGTTCCTGTGCTCTAAAGCTGCACCCCTCGCTGCACGTGAGCTCGAGACGGAACGAAGAGCCAATTTTGACCCACCCACCAGCCCCTGAGGACAGCAAGTGGTTTTGAATAAAGTTTGATGTGGTAACGCTAATTTTTTTTTGCAGGTTGTGATGATTGTCGTGATAACTTTGAATATGCAGTAAAGAATGGTCAAATTGTAGTATGTTTTGCAAATAAAGTAATGATGCACTAGTGTTGATCAGTAATCATGCCTTTTAATAAGTGGTAATTGTTACTGTCTTTTAGTAATTTAGTCATTTAGTAATTTAGTTAGAATTGTCGTCTTTATTTTGGTCGGGCGGTAAGGTCATGATCGGTGAGCAGTAATTGGAAGATCCCTATGGGTGGGCGTCACCCATTACGGATGGGAGCGCTCAAGGAAGGTGGCCATTGGCCCCTCAACGGGGAGGCGGTCCCTTCTAAGGATGGGCCGCCGAAAGAAAAGGAAAGGCGGTCAAGGCCCCTTCCTGGGTAGGAGGGGCTACAGCCCCCTCCTGGGGAATTTCCCGGGGCCAGGACATCTGCGACGGCAGATGTGGTAAGTTGTGTGGGATTTGGGAGGGGGTCTACGCTACCTTCTAGATACCTCACACGAGTCCTCGGACGACCTTTAAATGGCGTCGAGTTTATTGGGGCCCCCGTCAAGTCAAGGGAAATTGGTAAATGCACTTGAGGTACACCTCTGTGCGGTCGCCCCTCACAAGTGAGGGGGATATGTCTGGTTTAGGGATCTTGACACCGGTTACGACCTTGCCGTTGGCCCTTAAACGTTAGGATGTACAATTTCAAGTTAAATGTTTTGTAGGATGTTAGTTCGGCTAGGAGAACCTTTGTATTAGAGAATATGTTAAGGTTAGCCAAACATCGCAATGTGGAAATGAAATTGTACATTAATATGAAACTGTTATTTTAATGTTTTAATTTTGTTTCATATTTTAATAAATACGGCCGGGAGGGTCACTCCCTCCCGTCTTCCAAAAGTTCAGAACCGTTTCCGGTGTCCCATCCTTGGGGATTGTGTTGAGAGGGGGTGGCGGGTATCTCAGCCATATTCACTTTTGACCAATTTCAGGCACAGAAATGACTTTAAACACACTTATTTTCGTTGACAAAGTAATAATTCACATCCAACCGTCATTTAAAGTCAAAAGATTAAATGTTAAAATTTCATCAATATTGACCATTTTTTGAACGTTCGACTGGTCCGGGGGCATCGTTTTTCATCAGAAAATTGATTTTGTGGACTCCACCAAAAATGATTCAAAATGTCATTTGGATCAGGCCTCATGTTAAATTACCACTTTTTAAACCCTCAGAGTGACCAAAATTACAATTTTTACGGAGTTTTGCTTACTCAAAAGCTCCAATTTTTACCAATTTCAGGCACAGAAATGACTTTAAACACACTTATTTCAGTTGAAAAAGTAATAATTCACATCCAACAGTCATTTAAAGTCAAAAGATTAAATGTTAAAATTTCATCAATATTGACCATTTTTTGAACGTTTGACTGGTCCGGGGTCATCGTTTTTCATCAGGTGATTGATTTTTTGGACTCTACCAAAAATGATTGAAAATGTCATTTGGATCAGGCCTCATGTTGAATAACCACTTTTTAAACCCTCACATTGACCAAAATTGCCATTTTTATGGAGTTTTGCTTACTCAAAAGCTTTAATTTTGACCAATTTCAGGCACAGAAATTACTTAAACACACTTATTTTAGTTGAAAAAGTAACAATTCACATCCAACAGTCATTTAAAGTCAAAAGATTAAATGTTAAAATTTCTTCAATATTGACCATTTTTTGAACGTTCGACTGGTCCGGGGTCATCGTTTTTAATCAGAAAATTGTTTTTTTGGACTCTACCAAAAATGATTCAAAATGTCATTTGGATCGGACCTCATGTTGAATAACCACTTTTTAAACCCTCACATTGACCAAAATTGCCATTTTTACAGAGTTTGCTTACCCAGAAGCTTCAATTTTGACCAATTTCAGGCACAGAAATGACTTTAAACACACTTATTTTGGTTGAAAAAGTAATAATTCACATCCAACCGTCATTTAAAGTCAAAAGATTAAATGTTATAATTTCATCAATATTGACCATTTTCTTAACGTTCGACTGGTCCGGGGTCATCGATTTTTCGTCAGAAAATTCACATCCAACCATCATTTAAAGTCAAAAGATTAAATGATAAAATTTCATCAATATTGACCATTCTTTGAACGTTTGACTGGTCTGGGGTCATCGTTTTTCATCATAAAATTGATTTTTAGGACTCTACCAAAAATGATTCAAAATGTCATTTGGATCAGGCCTCATGTTGAATAACCACTTTTTAAACTCTCAGTGTGACCAAAATTGCCATTTTTACGGAATTTTGCTTACTCAAAAGCTTCAATTTTGACCAATTTCAGGCACAGAAATGACTTTAAACACACTTATTTTAGTTGAAAAAGTAATAATTCACATCCAACAGTCATTTAAATTCAAAAGATTAAATGTTAAAATGTCTTCAATATTGACAATTTTTTGAACGTTCGACTGCTCCGGGGTCATCGTTTTTCATCAGAAAATTGATTTTTTGGACTCTACCAAAAATGATTCAAAAAGTCATTTGAATCGGGCCTCACGTTGAATAACCACTTTTTAAACCCTCACAGTGACCAAAATTGCCATTTTTACAGAGTTTTGCTTACTCAGAAGCTTCACTTTTGACCAATTTCAGGCACAGAAATGACTTTAAAAACACCTATTTTCGTTGACAAAGTAATAATTCACATCCAACCGTCATTTAAAGTCAAAAGATTAAATGTTATAATTTCATCAATATTGACCATTTTCTTAATGTTCGACTGGTCCGGGGTCATCGATTTTTCGTCAGAAAATTCACATCCAACCAGCATTTAAAGTCAAAAGATTAAATGATAACATTTCATCAATATTGACCATTCTTTGAACGTTTGACTGGTCTGGGGTAATCGTTTTTCATCATAAAATTGATTTTTAGGACTCTACCAAAAATGATTCAAAATGTCATTTGGATCAGGCCTCATGTTGAATAACCACTTTTTAAACTCTCAGTGTGACCAAAATTGCCATTTTTACGGAATTTTGCTTACTCAAAAGCTTCAATTTTGACCAATTTCAGGCACAGAAATGACTTTAAACACACTTATTTGAGTTGAAAAAGTAATAATTCACATCCAACAGTCATTTAAATTCAAAAGATTAAATGTTAAAATGTCTTCAATATTGACCATTTTTTGAACGTTCGACTGCTCCGGGGTCATCGTTTTTCATCAGAAAATTGATTTTTTGGACTCTACCAAAAATGATTCAAAAAGTCATTTGAATCGGGCCTCACGTTGAATAACCACTTTTTAAACCCTCACAGTGACCAAAATTGCCATTTTTACAGAGTTTTGCTTACTCAGAAGCTTCACTTTTGACCAATTTCAGGCACAGAAATGACTTTAAACACACTTATTTTCGTTGACAAAGTAATAATTCACATCCAACCGTCATTTAAAGTCAAAAGATTAAATGTTAAAATTTCATCAATATTGACCATTTTTTGAACGTTCGACTGGTCCGGGGGCATCGTTTTTCATCAGAAAATAAATTTTTGGGACTCCACCAAAAATGATTCAAAATGTCATTTGGATCGGGCCTCATGTTGAATAACCACTTTTTAAACCCTCACAGTGACCAAAATTGCCATTTTTACAGATTTTTGATCACTCAGAAGCTTCACTTTTGACCCATTTCAGGCACAGAAATGACTTTAAACACACTTATTTTCGTTGAAAAAGTAATAATTCACATCCAACCGTCATTTAAAGTCAAAAGATTAAATGTTAAAATTTCATCAATATTGACCATTTTCTTAACGTTCGACTGGTCCTGGGTCATCGATTTTTCGTCAGAAAATTCACATCCAACCATCATTTAAAGTCAAAAGATTAAATGATAACATTTCATCAATATTGACCATTCTTTGAACGTTTGACTGGTCTGGGGTCATCGTTTTTCATCATAAAATTGATTTTTAGGACTCCACCAAAAATGATTCAAAATGTCATTTGGATCAGGCCTCATGTTGAATAACCACTTTTTAAACCCTCAGTGTGACCAAAATTGCCATTTTTACGGAATTTTGCTTACTCAAAAGCTTCAATTTTGACCAATTTCAGGCACAGAAATGACTTTAAACACACTTATTTTAGTTGAAAAAGTAATAATTCACATCCAACAGTCATTTAAATTCAAAAGATTAAATGTTAACATTTCTTCAATATTGACCATTTTTTGAACGTTCGACTGCTCCAGGGTCATCGTTTTTCATCAGAAAATTGAATTTTTGGACTCTACCAAAAATGATTCAAAAAGTCATTTGAATCGGGCCTCATGTTGAATAACCACTTTTTAAACCCTCACAGTGACCAAAATTGCCATTTTTACAGAGTTTTGCTTACTCAGAAGCTTCACTTTTGACCAATTTCAGGCACAGAAATGACTTTAAACACACTTATTTTCGTTGACAAAGTAATAATTCACATCCAACCGTCATTTAAAGTCAAAAGATTAAATGTTAAAATTTCATCAATATTGACCTTTTTTTGAACGTTCGACTGGTCCGGGGGCATCGTTTTTCATCAGAAAATAAATTTTTGGGACTCCACCAAAAATGATTCAAAATGTCATTTGGATCGGGCCTCATGTTGAATAACCACTTTTTAAACCCTCACAGTGACCAAAATTGCCATTTTTACAGAGTTTTGCTTACTCAGAAGCTTCACTTTTGACCAATTTCAGGCACAGAAATGACTTTAAACACACTTATTTTCGTTGAAAAAGTAATAATTCACATCCAACCGTCATTTAAAGTCAAAAGATTAAATGTTATAATTTCATCAATATTGACCATTTTCTTAACGTTCGACTGGTCCGGGGTCATCGATTTTTCGTCAGAAAATTCACATCCAACCATCATTTAAAGTCAAAAGATTAAATGATAACATTTCATCAATATTGACCATTCTTTGAACGTTTGACTGGTCTGGGGTCATCGTTTTTCATCATAAAATTGATTTTTAGGACTCTACCAAAAATGATTCAAAATGTCATTTGGATCAGGCCTCATGTTGAATAACCCCTTTTTAAACCCTCAGTGTGACCAAAATTGCCATTTTTACGGAATTTTGCTTACTCAAAAGCTTCAATTTTGACCAATTTCAGGCACAGAAATGACTTTAAACACACTTATTTTAGTTGAAAAAGTAATAATTCACATCCAACAGTCATTTAAATTCAAAAGATTAAATGTTAACATTTCTTCAATATTGACCATTTTTTGAACGTTCGACTGCTCCAGGGTCATCGTTTTTCATCAGAAAATTGATTTTTTGGACTCTACCAAAAATGATTCAAAAAGTCATTTGAATCGGGCCTCATGTTGAATAACCACTTTTTAAACCCTCACAGTGACCAAAATTGCCATTTTTACAGAGTTTTGCTTACTCAGAAGCTTCACTTTTGACCAATTTCAGGCACAGAAATGACTTTAAACACACTTATTTTCGTTGACAAAGTAATAATTCACATCCAACCGTCATTTAAAGTCAAAAGATTAAATGTTAAAATTTCATCAATATTGACCTTTTTTTGAACGTTCGACTGGTCCGGGGGCATCGTTTTTCATCAGAAAATTGATTTTGTGGACTCCACCAAAAATGATTCAAAATGTCATTTGGATCAGGCCTCATGTTAAATAACCCCTTTTTAAACCCTCAGAGTGACCAAAATTACAATTTTTACGGAGTTTTGCTTACTCAAAAGCTCCAATTTTTACCAATTTCAGGCACAGAAATGACTTTAAACACACTTATTTCAGTTGAAAAAGTAATAATTCACATCCAACAGTCATTTAAAGTCAAAAGATTAAATGTTAAAATTTCATCAATATTGACCATTTTTTGAACGTTAGACTGGTCCGGGGTCATCGTTTTTCATCAGATAATTGATTTTTTGGACTCTACCAAAAATGATTGAAAATGTCATTTGGATCGGGCCTCATGTTGAATAACCACTTTTTAAACCCTCACAGTGACCAAAATTGCCATTTTTACAGAGTTTTGCCTACTCAAAAGTTTCAATTTTGATGAATTTCAGGCACAGAAATGTCTTTAAACATACTTATTTTCATTGAAAAAGTAATAATTCACATCCAACCGTCATTTAAAGTCAAAAGATTAAATGTTAAAATTTCATCAATATTGACCATTTTTTGAACGTTCGACTGGTCCGGGGGCATCGTTTTTCATCAGAAAATAAATTTTTGGGACTCCACCAAAAATGATTCAAAATGTCATTTGGATCGGGCCTCATGTTGAATAACCACTTTTTAAACCCTCACAGTGACCAAAATTGCCATTTTTACAGAGTTTTGCTTACTCAGAAGCTTCACTTTTGACCAATTTCAGGCACAGAAATGACTTCAAACACACTTATTTTAGTTGAAAAAGTAATAATTCACATCCAACAGTCATTTAAATTCAAAAGATTAAATGTAAAAATTTCTTCAATATTGACCATTTTTTGAACGTTCGACTGCTCCGGGGTCATCGTTTTTCATCAGAAAATTCACATCCAACCATCATTTAAAGTCAAAAGATTAAATGATAACATTTCATCAATATTGACCATTCTTTGAACGTTTGAATGGTCTGGGGTCATCGTTTTTCATCATAAAATTGATTTTTAGGACTCTACCAAAAATGATTCAAAATGTCATTTGGATCAGGCCTCATGTTGAATAACCCCTTTTTAAACCCTCAGTGTGACCAAAATTGCCATTTTTACGGAATTTTGCTTACTCAAAAGCTTCAATTTTGACCAATTTCAGGCACAGAAATGACTTTAAACACACTTATTTTAGTTGAAAAAGTAATAATTCACATCCAACAGTCATTTAAATTCAAAAGATTAAATGTAAAAATTTCTTCAATATTGACCATTTTTTGAACGTTCGACTGCTCCGGGGTCATCGTTTTTCATCAGAAAATTGATTTTTTGGACTCTACCAAAAATGATTCAAAAAGTCATTTGAATCGGGCCTAATGTTGAATAACCACTTTTTAAACCCTCACAGTGACAAAAATTGCCATTTTTACAGAGTTTTGCTTGCTCAGAAGCTTCACTTTTGACCAATTTCAGGCACAGAAATGACTTTAAACACACTTATTTTCGTTGACAAAGTAATAATTCACATCCAACCGTCATTTAAAGTCAAAAGAATAAATGTTAAAATTTCATCAATATTGACCTTTTTTTGAACGTTCGACTGGTCCGGGGGCATCGTTTTTCATCAGAAAATTGATTTTGTGGACTCCACCAAAAATGATTCAAAATGTCATTTGGATCAGGCCTCATGTTAAATAACCACTTTTTAAACCCTCAGAGTGACCAAAATTACAATTTTTACGGAGTTTTGCTTACTCAAAAGCTCCAATTTTTACCAATTTCAGGCACAGAAATGACTTTAAACACACTTATTTCAGTTGAAAAAGTAATAATTCACATCCAACAGTCATTTAAAGTCAAAAGATTAAATGTTAAAATTTCATCAATATTGACCATTTTTTGAACGTTTGACTGGTCCGGGGTCATCGTTTTTCATCAGATAATTGATTTTTTGGACTCTACCAAAAATGATTGAAAATGTCATTTGGATCAGGCCTCATGTTGAATAACCACTTTTTAAACCCTCACAGTGACCAAAATTGCCATTTTTTCAGAGTTTTGCCTACTCAAAAGTTTCAATTTTGATGAATTTCAGGCACAGAAATGTCTTTAAACATACTTATTTTCGTTGAAAAAGTAATAATTCACATCCAACCGTCATTTAAAGTCAAAAGATTAAATGTTAAAATGTCATCAATATTGACCATTTTTTGAACGTTTGACTGGTCTGGGGTCATCGTTTTTCATCAGAAAATTGATTTTGTGGACTCCACCAAAAATTATTCAAAATGTCATTTGGATCAGGCCTCATGTTAAATAACAACTTTTTAAACCCTCACAGTGACCAAAATTGCCATTTTTACAGAGTTTTGCTTACTCAGAAGCTTCACTTTTGACCAATTTCAGGCACAGAAATGACTTTTAACACACTTATTTTCGTTGAAAAAGTAATAATTCACATCCAACCGTCATTTAAAGTCAAAAGATTAAATGTTATAATTTCATCAATATTGACCATTTTCTTAACGTTCGACTGGTCCGGGGTCATCGATTTTTCGTCAGAAAATTCACATCCAACCATCATTTAAAGTCAAAAGATTAAATGATAACATTTCATCAATATTGACCATTCTTTGAACGTTTGACTGGTCTGGGGTCATCGTTTTTCATCATAAAATTGATTTTTAGGACTCTACCAAAAATGATTCAAAATGTCATTTGGATCAGGCCTCATGTTGAATAACCCCTTTTTAAACCCTCAGTGTGACCAAAATTGCCATTTTTACGGAATTTTGCTTACTCAAAAGCTTCAATTTTGACCAATTTCAGGCACAGAAATGACTTTAAACACACTTATTTTAGTTGAAAAAGTAATAATTCACATCCAACAGTCATTTAAATTCAAAAGATTAAATGTTAAAATTTCTTCAATATTGACCATTTTTTGAACGTTCGACTGCTCCGGGGTCATCGTTTTTCATCAGAAAATTGATTTTTTGGACTCTACCAAAAATGATTCAAAAAGTCATTTGAATCGGGCCTCATGTTGAATAACCACTTTTTAAACCCTCACAGTGACAAAAATTGCAATTTTTACAGAGTTTTGCTTACTCAGAAGCTTCACTTTTGACCAATTTCAGGCACAGAAATGACTTTCAACACACTTATTTTCGTTGACAAAGTAATAATTCACATCCAACCGTCATTTAAAGTCAAAAGATTAAATGTTAAAATTTCATCAATATTGACCATTTTTTGAACGTTCGACTGGTCCGGGAGCATCGTTTTTCATCAGAAAATTGATTTTGTGGACTCCACCAAAAATGATTCAAAATGTCATTTGGATCAGGCCTCATGTTAAATAACCACTTTTTAAACCCTCAGAGTGACCAAAATTACAATTTTTACGGAGTTTTGCTTACTCAAAAGCTCCAATTTTTACCAATTTCAGGCACAGAAATGACTTTAAACACACTTATTTCAGTTGAAAAAGTAATAATTCACATCCAACAGTCATTTAAAGTCAAAAGATTAAATGTTAAAATTTCATCAATATTGACCATTTTTTGAACGTTTGACTGGTCCGGGGTCATCGTTTTTCATCAGATAATTGATTTTTTGGACTCTACCAAAAATGATTGAAAATGTCATTTGGATCAGGCCTCATGTTGAATAACCACTTTTTAAACCCTCACAGTGACCAAAATTGCCATTTTTACAGAGTTTTGCCTACTCAAAAGTTTCAATTTTGATGAATTTCAGGCACAGAAATGTCTTTAAACATACTTATTTTCGTTGAAAAAGTAATAATTCACATCCAACCGTCATTTAAAGTCAAAAGATTAAATGTTAAAATTTCATCAATATTGACAATTTTTTGAACGTTCGACTGGTCCGGGGGCATCGTTTTTCATCAGAAAATAAATTTTTGGGACTCCACCAAAAATGATTCAAAATGTCATTTGGATCGGGCCTCATGTTGAATAACCACTTTTTAAACCCTCACAGTGACCAAAATTGCCATTTTTACAGAGTTTTGCTTACTCAGAAGCTTCACTTTTGACCAATTTCAGGCACAGAAATGACTTTAAACACACTTATTTTCGTTGAAAAAGTAATAATTCACATCCAACCGTCATTTAAAGTCAAAAGATTAAATGTTATAATTTCATCAATATTGACCATTTTCTTAACGTTCACTGGTCCGGGGTCATCGATTTTTCGTCAGAAAATTCACATCCAACCATCATTTAAAGTCAAAAGATTAAATGATAACATTTCATCAATATTGACCATTCTTTGAACGTTTGACTGGTCTGGGGTCATCGTTTTTCATTATAAAATTGATTTTTAGGACTCTACCAAAAATGATTCAAAATGTCATTTGGATCAGGCCTCATGTTGAATAACCCCTTTTTAAACCCTCAGTGTGACCAAAATTGCCATTTTTACGGAATTTTGCTTACTCAAAAGCTTCAATTTTGACCAATTTCAGGCACAGAAATGACTTTAAACACACTTATTTTAGTTCAAAAAGTAATAATTCACATCCAACAGTCATTTAAATTCAAAAGATTAAATGTAAAAATTTCTTCAATATTGACCTTTTTTTGATTGTTCGACTGCTCCGGGGTCATCGTTTTTCATCAGAAAATTGATTTTGTGGACTCCACCAAAAATGATTGAAAATGTCATTTGGATCAGGCCTCATGTTGAATAACCACTTTTTAAACCCTCACAGTGACAAAAATTGCCATTTTTACAGAGTTTTGCTTACTCAGAAGCTTCACTTTTGACCAATTTCAGGCACAGAAATGACTTTAAACACACTTATTTTCGTTGACAAAGTAATAATTCACATCCAACCGTCATTTAAAGTCAAAAGATTAAATGTTAAAATTTCATCAATATTGACCATTTTTTGAACGTTCGACTGGTCCGGGGGCATCGTTTTTCATCAGAAAATTGATTGAAAATGTCATTTGGATCAGGCCTCATGTTAAATAACCACTTTTTAAACCCTCAGAGTGACCAAAATTACAATTTTTACGGAGTTTTGCTTACTCAAAAGCTCCAATTTTTACCAATTTCAGGCACAGAAATGACTTTAAACACACTTATTTCAGTTGAAAAAGTAATAATTCACATCCAACAGTCATTTAAAGTCAAAAGATTAAATGTTAAAATTTCATCAATATTGACCATTTTTTGAACGTTTGACTGGTCCGGGGTCATCGTTTTTCATCAGATAATTGATTTTTTGGACTCTACCAAAAATGATTGAAAATGTCATTTGGATCAGGCCTCATGTTGAATAACCACTTTTTAAACCCTCACAGTGACCAAAATTGCCATTTTTACAGAGTTTTGCCTACTCAAAAGTTTCAATTTTGATGAATTTCAGGCACAGAAATGTCTTTAAACATACTTATTTTCGTTGACAAAGTAATAATTCACATCCAACCGTCATTTAAAGTCAAAAGATTAAATGTTAAAATTTCATCAATATTGACCATTTTTTGAACGTTCGACTGGTCCGGGGGCATCGTTTTTCATCAGAAAATAAATTTTTGGGACTCCACCAAAAATGATTCAAAATGTCATTTGGATCGGGCCTCATGTTGAATAACCACTTTTTAAACCCTCACAGTGACCAAAATTGCCATTTTTACAGAGTTTTGCTTACTCAGAAGATTCACTTTTGACCAATTTCAGGCACAGAAATGACTTTAAACACACTTATTTTCGTTGAAAAAGTAATATTTCACATCCAACCGTCATTTAAAGTCAAAAGATTAAATGTTATAATTTCATCAATATTGACCATTTTCTTAACGTTCGACTGGTCCGGGGTCATCGATTTTTCGTCAGAAAATTCACATCCAACCATCATTTAAAGTCAAAAGATTAAATGATAACATTTCATCAATATTGACCATTCTTTGAACGTTTGACTGGTCTGGGGTCATCGTTTTTCATCATAAAATTGATTTTTAGGACTCTACCAAAAATGATTCAAAATGTCATTTGGATCAGGCCTCATGTTGAATAACCCCTTTTTAAACCCTCAGTGTGACCAAAATTGCCATTTTTACGGAATTTTGCTTACTCAAAAGCTTCAATTTTGACCAATTTCAGGCACAGAAATGACTTTAAACACACTTATTTTAGTTGAAAAAGTAATAATTCACATCCAACAGTCATTTAAATTCAAAAGATTAAATGTTAAAATTTCTTCAATATTGACCATTTTTTGAACGTTCGACTGCTCCGGGGTCATCGTTTTTCATCAGAAAATTGATTTTTTGGACTCTACCAAAAATGATTCAAAAAGTCATTTGAATTGGGCCTCATGTTGAATAACCACTTTTTAAACCCTCACAGTGACAAAAATTGCAATTTTTACAGAGTTTTGCTTACTCAGAAGCTTCACTTTTGACCAATTTCAGGCACAGAAATGACTTTCAACACACTTATTTTCGTTGACAAAGTAATAATTCACATCCAACCGTCATTTAAAGTCAAAAGATTAAATGTTAAAATTTCATCAATATTGACCATTTTTTGAACGTTCGACTGGTCCGGGGGCATCGTTTTTCATCAGAAAATTGATTTTGTGGACTCCACCAAAAATGATTCAAAATGTCATTTGGATCAGGCCTCATGTTAAATAACCACTTTTTAAACCCTCAGAGTGACCAAAATTACAATTTTTACGGAGTTTTGCTTACTCAAAAGCTCCAATTTTTACCAATTTCAGGCACAGAAATGACTTTAAACACACTTATTTCAGTTGAAAAAGTAATAATTCACATCCAACAGTCATTTAAAGTCAAAAGATTAAATGTTAAAATTTCATCAATATTGACCATTTTTTGAACGTTTGACTGGTCCGGGGTCATCGTTTTTCATCAGATAATTGATTTTTTGGACTCTACCAAAAATGATTGAAAATGTCATTTGGATCAGGCCTCATGTTGAATAACCACTTTTTAAACCCTCACAGTGACCAAAATTGCCATTTTTACAGAGTTTTGCCTACTCAAAAGTTTCAATTTTGATGAATTTCAGGCACAGAAATGTCTTTAAACATACTTATTTTCGTTGAAAAAGTAATAATTCACATCCAACCGTCATTTAAAGTCAAAAGATTAAATGTTAAAATTTCATCAATATTGACAATTTTTTGAACGTTCGACTGGTCCGGGGGCATCGTTTTTCATCAGAAAATAAATTTTTGGGACTCCACCAAAAATGATTCAAAATGTCATTTGGATCGGGCCTCATGTTGAATAACCACTTTTTAAACCCTCACAGTGACCAAAATTGCCATTTTTACAGAGTTTTGCTTACTCAGAAGCTTCACTTTTGACCAATTTCAGGCACAGAAATGACTTTAAACACACTTATTTTCGTTGAAAAAGTAATAATTCACATCCAACCGTCATTTAAAGTCAAAAGATTAAATGTTATAATTTCATCAATATTGACCATTTTCTTAACGTTCACTGGTCCGGGGTCATCGATTTTTCGTCAGAAAATTCACATCCAACCATCATTTAAAGTCAAAAGATTAAATGATAACATTTCATCAATATTGACCATTCTTTGAACGTTTGACTGGTCTGGGGTCATCGTTTTTCATTATAAAATTGATTTTTAGGACTCTACCAAAAATGATTCAAAATGTCATTTGGATCAGGCCTCATGTTGAATAACCCCTTTTTAAACCCTCAGTGTGACCAAAATTGCCATTTTTACGGAATTTTGCTTACTCAAAAGCTTCAATTTTGACCAATTTCAGGCACAGAAATGACTTTAAACACACTTATTTTAGTTCAAAAAGTAATAATTCACATCCAACAGTCATTTAAATTCAAAAGATTAAATGTAAAAATTTCTTCAATATTGACCTTTTTTTGATTGTTCGACTGCTCCGGGGTCATCGTTTTTCATCAGAAAATTGATTTTGTGGACTCCACCAAAAATGATTGAAAATGTCATTTGGATCAGGCCTCATGTTGAATAACCACTTTTTAAACCCTCACAGTGACAAAAATTGCCATTTTTACAGAGTTTTGCTTACTCAGAAGCTTCACTTTTGACCAATTTCAGGCACAGAAATGACTTTAAACACACTTATTTTCGTTGACAAAGTAATAATTCACATCCAACCGTCATTTAAAGTCAAAAGATTAAATGTTAAAATTTCATCAATATTGACCATTTTTTGAACGTTCGACTGGTCCGGGGGCATCGTTTTTCATCAGAAAATTGATTGAAAATGTCATTTGGATCAGGCCTCATGTTAAATAACCACTTTTTAAACCCTCAGAGTGACCAAAATTACAATTTTTACGGAGTTTTGCTTACTCAAAAGCTCCAATTTTTACCAATTTCAGGCACAGAAATGACTTTAAACACACTTATTTCAGTTGAAAAAGTAATAATTCACATCCAACAGTCATTTAAAGTCAAAAGATTAAATGTTAAAATTTCATCAATATTGACCATTTTTTGAACGTTTGACTGGTCCGGGGTCATCGTTTTTCATCAGATGATTGATTTTTTGGACTCTACCAAAAATGATTGAAAATGTCATTTGGATCAGGCCTCATGTTGAATAACCCCTTTTTAAACCCTCAGTGTGACCAAAATTGCCATTTTTACGGAATTTTGCTTACTCAAAAGCTTCAATTTTGACCAATTTCAGGCACAGAAATGACTTTAAACACACTTATTTTAGTTCAAAAAGTAATAATTCACATCCAACAGTCATTTAAATTCAAAAGATTAAATGTAAAAATTTCTTCAATATTGACCTTTTTTTGATTGTTCGACTGCTCCGGGGTCATCGTTTTTCATCAGAAAATTGATTTTGTGGACTCCACCAAAAATGATTGAAAATGTCATTTGGATCAGGCCTCATGTTGAATAACCACTTTTTAAACCCTCACAGTGACAAAAATTGCCATTTTTACAGAGTTTTGCTTACTCAGAAGCTTCACTTTTGACCAATTTCAGGCACAGAAATGACTTTAAACACACTTATTTTCGTTGACAAAGTAATAATTCACATCCAACCGTCATTTAAAGTCAAAAGATTAAATGTTAAAATTTCATCAATATTGACCATTTTTTGAACGTTCGACTGGTCCGGGGGCATCGTTTTTCATCAGAAAATTGATTGAAAATGTCATTTGGATCAGGCCTCATGTTAAATAACCACTTTTTAAACCCTCAGAGTGACCAAAATTACAATTTTTACGGAGTTTTGCTTACTCAAAAGCTCCAATTTTTACCAATTTCAGGCACAGAAATGACTTTAAACACACTTATTTCAGTTGAAAAAGTAATAATTCACATCCAACAGTCATTTAAAGTCAAAAGATTAAATGTTAAAATTTCATCAATATTGACCATTTTTTGAACGTTTGACTGGTCCGGGGTCATCGTTTTTGACTGGTCCGGGGTCATCGTTTTTCATCAGATAATTGATTTTTTGGACTCCACCAAAAATGATTCAAAATGTCATTTGGATCGGGCCTCATGTTGAATAACCACTTTTTAAACCCTCACAGTGACCAAAATTGCCATTTTTACAGAGTTTTGCTTACTCAGAAGCTTCACTTTTGACCAATTTCAGGCACAGAAATGACTTTAAACACACTTATTTTCGTTGAAAAAGTAATAATTCACATCCAACCGTCATTTAAAGTCAAAAGATTAAATGTTATAATTTCATCAATATTGACCATTTTCTTAACGTTCGACTGGTCCGGGGTCATCGATTTTTCGTCAGAAAATTCACATCCAACCATCATTTAAAGTCAAAAGATTAAATGATAACATTTCATCAATATTGACCATTCTTTGAACGTTTGACTGGTCTGGGGTCATCGTTTTTCATCATAAAATTGATTTTTAGGACTCTACCAAAAATGATTCAAAATGTCATTTGGATCAGGCCTCATGTTGAATAACCACTTTTTAAACCCTCAGTGTGACCAAAATTGCCATTTTTACGGAATTTTGCTTACTCAAAAGCTTCAATTTTGACCAATTTCAGGCACAGAAATGACTTTAAACACACTTATTTTAGTTGAAAAAGTAATAATTCACATCCAACCGTCATTTTAAGTCAAAAGATTAAATGTTAAAATATCATCAATATTGACCATTTTTTTAACGTTCGACTGGTCCGGGGGCATCGTTTTTCATCAGAAAATAAATTTTTGGGACTCCACCAAAAATGATTCAACATGTCATTTGGATCGGGCCTCATGTTGAATAACCACTTTTTAAAACCCTCACAGTGACCAAAATTACCATTTTAACAGAGTTTTGCTTACTCAAAATCTTCAATTTTTAGCCAATTTCAGGCACAGAAATGACTTTAAACACACTTATTTTTGCTGTAAAAGTAATAATTCACATCCAACCGTCATTTAAAGTCAAAAGATTAAATGTAAAAAATTTCATCAATATTGACCATTTTTTGAACGTTCGACTGGTCCGGGGTCATCGTTTTTCATCAGATAATTGATTTTTTAGACTCCACCAAAAATGATTCAAAATGTCATTTGGATCGGGCCTCATGTTGAATAACCACTTTTTAAACCCTCACAGTGACCAAAATTGCCATTTTTACAGAGTTTTGCCTACTCAAAAGTTTCAATTTTGATGAATTTCAGGCACAGAAATGTCTTTAAACACACTTATTTTCGTTGAAAAAGTAATAATTCACATCCAACCGTCATTTAAAGTCAAAAGATTAAATGATAACATTTCATCAATATTGACCATTCTTTGAACGTTTGACTGGTCTGGGGTCATCGTTTTTCATCATAAAATTGATTTTTAGGACTCCACCAAAAATGATTCAAAATGTCATTTGGATCAGGCCTCATGTTGAATAACCACTTTTTAAACCCTCAGTGTGACCAAAATTGCCATTTTTACGGAATTTTGCTTACTCAAAAGCTTCAATTTTGACCAATTTCAGGCACAGAAATGACTTTAAACACACTTATTTTAGTTGAAAAAGTAATAATTCACATCCAACCGTCATTTAAAGTCAAAAGATTAAATGTTAAAATATCATCAATATTGACCATTTTTTGAACGTTCGACTGGTCCGGGGGCATCGTTTTTCATCAGAAAATAAATTTTTGGGACTCCACCAAAAATGATTCAAAATGTCATTTGGATCGGGCCTCATGTTGAATAATCACTTTTTAAAACCCTCACAGTGACCAAAATTACCATTTTAACAGAGTTTTGCTTACTCAAAATCTTCAATTTTTAGCCAATTTCAGGCACAGAAATGACTTTAAACACACTTATTTTTGCTGTAAAAGTAATAATTCACATCCAACCGTCATTTAAAGTCAAAAGATTAAATGTAAAAAATGTCATCAATATTGACCATTTTTTGAACGTTCGACTGGTCCGGGGTCATCGTTTTTCATCAGATAATTGATTTTTTGGACTCCACCAAAAATGATTCAAAATGTCATTTGGATCGGGCCTCATGTTGAATAACCACTTTTTAAACCCTCACAGTGACCAAAATTGCCATTTTTACAGAGTTTTGCCTACTCAAAAGTTTCAATTTTGATGAATTTCAGGCACAGAAATGTCTTTAAACACACTTATTTTCGTTGAAAAAGTAATAATTCACATCCAACCGTCATTTAAAGTCAAAAGATTAAATGATAACATTTCATCAATATTGACCATTCTTTGAACGTTTGACTGGTCTGGGGTCATCGTTTTTCATCATAAAATTGATTTTTAGGACTCTACCAAAAATGATTCAAAATGTCATTTGGATCAGGCCTCATGTTGAATAACCACTTTTTAAACCCTCAGTGTGACCAAAATTGCCATTTTTACGGAATTTTGCTTACTCAAAAGCTTCAATTTTGACCAATTTCAGGCACAGAAATGACTTTAAACACACTTATTTTAGTTGAAAAAGTAATAATTCACATCCAACAGTCATTTAAATTCAAAAGATTAAATGTTAAAATTTCTTCAATATTGACCATTTTTTGAACGTTCGACTGGTCCGGGGTCATCGTTTTTCATCAGAAAATTGATTTTTTGGACTCTACCAAAAATGATTCAAAATGTCATTTGGATCAGGCCTCATGTTAAATAACCACTTTTTAAACCCTCACAGTGACCAAAATTGCCATTTTTACAGAGTTTTGCTTACTCAGAAGCTTCACTTTTGACCAATTTCAGGCACAGAAATGACTTTTAACACACTTATTTTCGTTGAAAAAGTAATAATTCACATCCAACCGTCATTTAAAGTCAAAAGATTAAATGTTATAATTTCATCAATATTGACCATTTTCTTAACGTTCGACTGGTCCGGGGTCATCGATTTTTCGTCAGAAAATTCACATCCAACCATCATTTAAAGTCAAAAGATTAAATGATAACATTTCATCAATATTGACCATTCTTTGAACGTTTGACTGGTCTGGGGTCATCGTTTTTCATCATAAAATTGATTTTTAGGACTCTACCAAAAATGATTCAAAATGTCATTTGGATCAGGCCTCATGTTGAATAACCCCTTTTTAAACCCTCAGTGTGACCAAAATTGCCATTTTTACGGAATTTTGCTTACTCAAAAGCTTCAATTTTGACCAATTTCAGGCACAGAAATGACTTTAAACACACTTATTTTAGTTGAAAAAGTAATAATTCACATCCAACAGTCATTTAAATTCAAAAGATTAAATGTTAAAATTTCTTCAATATTGACCATTTTTTGAACGTTCGACTGCTCCGGGGTCATCGTTTTTCATCAGAAAATTGATTTTTTGGACTCTACCAAAAATGATTCAAAAAGTCATTTGAATCGGGCCTCATGTTGAATAACCACTTTTTAAACCCTCACAGTGACAAAAATTGCAATTTTTACAGAGTTTTGCTTACTCAGAAGCTTCACTTTTGACCAATTTCAGGCACAGAAATGACTTTCAACACACTTATTTTCGTTGACAAAGTAATAATTCACATCCAACCGTCATTTAAAGTCAAAAGATTAAATGTTAAAATTTCATCAATATTGACCATTTTTTGAACGTTCGACTGGTCCGGGGGCATCGTTTTTCATCAGAAAATTGATTTTGTGGACTCCACCAAAAATGATTCAAAATGTCATTTGGATCAGGCCTCATGTTAAATAACCACTTTTTAAACCCTCAGAGTGACCAAAATTACAATTTTTACGGAGTTTTGC
Source organism: Lissotriton vulgaris (assembly GCF_964263255.1). Lineage (NCBI taxonomy): Eukaryota > Metazoa > Chordata > Amphibia > Caudata > Salamandridae > Lissotriton > Lissotriton vulgaris. The sequence continues at coordinate 385,839 of NW_028240817.1, read as the reverse complement.
TTACTCAAAAGCTCCAATTTTTACCAATTTCAGGCACAGAAATGACTTTAAACACACTTATTTCAGTTGAAAAAGTAATAATTCACATCCAACAGTCATTTAAAGTCAAAAGATTAAATGTTAAAATTTCATCAATATTGACCATTTTTTGAACGTTTGACTGGTCCGGGGTCATCGTTTTTCATCAGATAATTGATTTTTTGGACTCTACCAAAAATGATTGAAAATGTCATTTGGATCAGGCCTCATGTTGAATAACCACTTTTTAAACCCTCACAGTGACCAAAATTGCCATTTTTACAGAGTTTTGCCTACTCAAAAGTTTCAATTTTGATGAATTTCAGGCACAGAAATGTCTTTAAACATACTTATTTTCGTTGAAAAAGTAATAATTCACATCCAACCGTCATTTAAAGTCAAAAGATTAAATGTTAAAATTTCATCAATATTGACAATTTTTTGAACGTTCGACTGGTCCGGGGGCATCGTTTTTCATCAGAAAATAAATTTTTGGGACTCCACCAAAAATGATTCAAAATGTCATTTGGATCGGGCCTCATGTTGAATAACCACTTTTTAAACCCTCACAGTGACCAAAATTGCCATTTTTACAGAGTTTTGCTTACTCAGAAGCTTCACTTTTGACCAATTTCAGGCACAGAAATGACTTTAAACACACTTATTTTCGTTGAAAAAGTAATAATTCACATCCAACCGTCATTTAAAGTCAAAAGATTAAATGTTATAATTTCATCAATATTGACCATTTTCTTAACGTTCACTGGTCCGGGGTCATCGATTTTTCGTCAGAAAATTCACATCCAACCATCATTTAAAGTCAAAAGATTAAATGATAACATTTCATCAATATTGACCATTCTTTGAACGTTTGACTGGTCTGGGGTCATCGTTTTTCATTATAAAATTGATTTTTAGGACTCTACCAAAAATGATTCAAAAAGTCATTTGAATCGGGCCTAATGTTGAATAACCACTTTTTAAACCCTCACAGTGACAAAAATTGCCATTTTTACAGAGTTTTGCTTACTCAGAAGCTTCACTTTTGACCAATTTCAGGCACAGAAATGACTTTAAACACACTTATTTTCGTTGACAAAGTAATAATTCACATCCAACCGTCATTTAAAGTCAAAAGATTAAATGTTAAAATTTCATCAATATTGACCATTTTTTGAACGTTCGACTGGTCCGGGGGCATCGTTTTTCATCAGAAAATTGATTTTGTGGACTCCACCAAAAATGATTCAAAATGTCATTTGGATCAGGCCTCATGTTAAATAACCACTTTTTAAACCCTCAGAGTGACCAAAATTACAATTTTTACGGAGTTTTGCTTACTCAAAAGCTCCAATTTTTACCAATTTCAGGCACAGAAATGACTTTAAACACACTTATTTCAGTTGAAAAAGTAATAATTCACATCCAACAGTCATTTAAAGTCAAAAGATTAAATGTTAAAATTTCATCAATATTGACCATTTTTTGAACGTTTGACTGGTCCGGGGTCATCGTTTTTCATCAGATGATTGATTTTTTGGACTCTACCAAAAATGATTGAAAATGTCATTTGGATCAGGCCTCATGTTGAATAACCACTTTTTAAACCCTCACAGTGACCAAAATTGCCATTTTTACAGAGTTTTGCCTACTCAAAAGTTTCAATTTTGATGAATTTCAGGCACAGAAATGTCTTTAAACATACTTATTTTCGTTGAAAAAGTAATAATTCACATCCAACCGTCATTTAAAGTCAAAAGATTAAATGTTAAAATTTCATCAATATTGACCATTTTTTGAACGTTCGACTGGTCCGGGGGCATCGTTTTTCATCAGAAAATAAATTTTTGGGACTCCACCAAAAATGATTCAAAATGTCATTTGGATCGGGCCTCATGTTGAATAACCACTTTTTAAACCCTCACAGTGACCAAAATTGCCATTTTTACAGAGTTTTGCTTACTCAGAAGCTTCACTTTTGACCAATTTCAGGCACAGAAATGACTTTAAACACACTTATTTTCGTTGAAAAAGTAATAATTCACATCCAACCGTCATTTAAAGTCAAAAGATTAAATGTTATAATTTCATCAATATTGACCATTTTCTTAACGTTCGACTGGTCCGGGGTCATCGATTTTTCGTCAGAAAATTCACATCCAACCATCATTTAAAGTCAAAAGATTAAATGATAACATTTCATCAATATTGACCATTCTTTGAACGTTTGACTGGTCTGGGGTCATCGTTTTTCATCATAAAATTGATTTTTAGGACTCTACCAAAAATGATTCAAAATGTCATTTGGATCAGGCCTCATGTTGAATAACCCCTTTTTAAACCCTCAGTGTGACCAAAATTGCCATTTTTACGGAATTTTGCTTACTCAAAAGCTTCAATTTTGACCAATTTCAGGCACAGAAATGACTTTAAACACACTTATTTTAGTTGAAAAAGTAATAATTCACATCCAACAGTCATTTAAATTCAAAAGATTAAATGTTAAAATTTCTTCAATATTGACCATTTTTTGAACGTTCGACTGCTCCGGGGTCATCGTTTTTCATCAGAAAATTGATTTTTTGGACTCTACCAAAAATGATTCAAAAAGTCATTTGAATCGGGCCTAATGTTGAATAACCACTTTTTAAACCCTCACAGTGACAAAAATTGCCATTTTTACAGAGTTTTGCTTACTCAAAAGCTCCAATTTTTACCAATTTCAGGCACAGAAATGACTTTAAACACACTTATTTCAGTTGAAAAAGTAATAATTCACATCCAACAGTCATTTAAAGTCAAAAGATTAAATGTTAAAATTTCATCAATATTGACCATTTTTTTAACGTTCGACTGGTCTGGGGTCATCGTTTTTCATCAGATAATTGATTTTTTGGACTCTACCAAAAATGATTGAAAATGTCATTTGGATCAGGCCTCATGTTGAATAACCACTTTTTAAACCCTCACAGTGACCAAAATTGCCATTTTTACAGAGTTTTGCCTACTCAAAAGTTTCAATTTTGATGAATTTCAGGCACAGAAATGTCTTTAAACATACTTATTTTCGTTGAAAAAGTAATAATTCACATCCAACCGTCATTTAAAGTCAAAAGATTAAATGTTAAAATGTCATCAATATTGACCATTTTTTGAACGTTCGACTGCACCGGGGTCATTGTTTTTCATCAGAAAATTGATTTTTTGGACTCTACCAAAAATGATTCAAAAAGTCATTTGAATCGGGCCTCATGTTGAATAACAACTTTTTAAACCCTCACAGTGACAAAAATTGCAATTTTTACAGAGTTTTGCTTACTCAGAAGCTTCACTTTTGACCAATTTCAGGCACAGAAATGACTTTAAACACACTTATTTTCGTTGACAAAGTAATAATTCACATCCAACCGCCATTTAAAGTCAAAAGATTAAATGTTAAAATTTCATCAATATTGACCATTTTTTGAACGTTCGACTGGTCCGGGGGCATCGTTTTTCATCAGAAAATTGATTTTGTGGACTCCACCAAAAATGATTCAAAATGTCATTTGGATCAGGCCTCATGTTAAATAACCACTTTTTAAACCCTCAGAGTGACCAAAATTACAATTTTTACGGAGTTTTGCTTACTCAAAAGCTCCAATTTTTACCAATTTCAGGCACAGAAATGACTTTAAACACACTTATTTCAGTTGAAAAAGTAATAATTCACATCCAACAGTCATTTAAAGTCAAAAGATTAAATGTTAAAATTTCATCAATATTGACCATTTTTTGAATGTTTGACTGGTCCGGGGTCATCGTTTTTCATCAGATAATTGATTTTTTGGACTCCACCAAAAATGATTCAAAATGTCATTTGGATCGGGCCTCATGTTGAATAACCACTTTTTAAACCCTCACAGTGACCAAAATTGCCATTTTTACAGAGTTTTGCTTACTCAGAAGCTTCACTTTTGACCAATTTCAGGCACAGAAATGACTTTAAACACACTTATTTTCGTTGAAAAAGTAATAATTCACATCCAACCGTCATTTAAAGTCAAAAGATTAAATGTTATAATTTCATCAATATTGACCATTTTCTTAACGTTCGACTGGTCCGGGGTCATCGATTTTTCGTCAGAAAATTCACATCCAACCATCATTTAAAGTCAAAAGATTAAATGATAACATTTCATCAATATTGACCATTCTTTGAACGTTTGACTGGTCTGGGGTCATCGTTTTTCATCATAAAATTGATTTTTAGGACTCTACCAAAAATGATTCAAAATGTCATTTGGATCAGGCCTCATGTTGAATAACCACTTTTTAAACCCTCAGTGTGACCAAAATTGCCATTTTTACGGAATTTTGCTTACTCAAAAGCTTCAATTTTGACCAATTTCAGGCACAGAAATGACTTTAAACACACTTATTTTAGTTGAAAAAGTAATAATTCACATCCAACCGTCATTTTAAGTCAAAAGATTAAATGTTAAAATATCATCAATATTGACCATTTTTTTAACGTTCGACTGGTCCGGGGGCATCGTTTTTCATCAGAAAATAAATTTTTGGGACTCCACCAAAAATGATTCAACATGTCATTTGGATCGGGCCTCATGTTGAATAACCACTTTTTAAAACCCTCACAGTGACCAAAATTACCATTTTAACAGAGTTTTGCTTACTCAAAATCTTCAATTTTTAGCCAATTTCAGGCACAGAAATGACTTTAAACACACTTATTTTTGCTGTAAAAGTAATAATTCACATCCAACCGTCATTTAAAGTCAAAAGATTAAATGTTAAAATATCATCAATATTGACCATTTTTTGAACGTTTGACTGGCCCGGGGTCATCGCTTTTCATCATAAAATAGATTTTTTGGACTCTACCAAAAATGATTCAAAATGTCATTTGGATCAGGCCTCATGTTAAATAACTACTTTTTAAACCCTCAGAGTGACCAAAATTACAATTTTTACGGAGTTTTGCTTACTCAAAAGTTTCCATTTTGACGAATTTCAGGCACAGAATTGACTTTAAACACACTTATTTTGGTTGAAAAAGTAATAATTCACATCCAACCGTCATTTAAAGTCAAAAGATTAAATGTTATAATTTCATCAATATTGACCATTTTCTTAACGTTAGACTGGTCCGGGGTCATCGATTTTTCGTCAGAAAATTCACATCCAACCATCATTTAAAGTCAAAAGATTAAATGATAACATTTCATCAATATTGACCATTCTTTGAACGTTTGACTGGTCTGGGGTCATCGTTTTTCATCATAAAATTGATTTTTAGGACTCTACCAAAAATGATTCAAAATGTCATTTGGATCGGGCCTCATGTTGAATAACCACTTTTTAAACCCTCACATTGACCAAAATTGCCATTTTTACTGAGTTTGCTTACCCAGAAGCTTCAATTTTGACCAATTTCAGGCACAGAAATGACTTTAAACACACTTATTTTAGTTGAAAAAGTAATAATTCACATCCAACCGTCATTTAAAGTCAAAAGATTAAATGATAACATTTCATCAATATTGACCATTCTTTGAACGTTTGACTGGTCTGGGGTCATCGTTTTTCATCATAAAATTGATTTTTAGGACTCCACCAAAAATGATTCAAAATGTCATTTGGATCAGGCCTCATGTTGAATAACCACTTTTTAAACCCTCAGTGTGACCAAAATTGCCATTTTTACGGAATTTTGCTTACTCAAAAGCTTCAATTTTGACCAATTTCAGGCACAGAAATGACTTTAAACACACTTATTTTAGTTGAAAAAGTAATAATTCACATCCAACCGTCATTTAAAGTCAAAAGATTAAATGTTAAAATATCATCAATATTGACCATTTTTTGAACGTTCGACTGGTCCGGGGGCATCGTTTTTCATCAGAAAATAAATTTTTGGGACTCCACCAAAAATGATTCAAAATGTCATTTGGATCGGGCCTCATGTTGAATAACCACTTTTTAAAACCCTCACAGTGACCAAAATTACCATTTTAACAGAGTTTTGCTTACTCAAAATCTTCAATTTTTAGCCAATTTCAGGCACAGAAATGACTTTAAACACACTTATTTTTGCTGTAAAAGTAATAATTCACATCCAACCGTCATTTAAAGTCAAAAGATTAAATGTAAAAAATGTCATCAATATTGACCATTTTTTGAACGTTCGACTGGTCCGGGGTCATCGTTTTTCATCAGATAATTGATTTTTTGGACTCCACCAAAAATGATTCAAAATGTCATTTGGATCGGGCCTCATGTTGAATAACCACTTTTTAAACCCTCACAGTGACCAAAATTGCCATTTTTACAGAGTTTTGCCTACTCAAAAGTTTCAATTTTGATGAATTTCAGGCACAGAAATGTCTTTAAACACACTTATTTTCGTTGAAAAAGTAATAATTCACATCCAACCGTCATTTAAAGTCAAAAGATTAAATGATAACATTTCATCAATATTGACCATTCTTTGAACGTTTGACTGGTCTGGGGTCATCGTTTTTCATCATAAAATTGATTTTTAGGACTCTACCAAAAATGATTCAAAATGTCATTTGGATCAGGCCTCATGTTGAATAACCACTTTTTAAACCCTCAGTGTGACCAAAATTGCCATTTTTACGGAATTTTGCTTACTCAAAAGCTTCAATTTTGACCAATTTCAGGCACAGAAATGACTTTAAACACACTTATTTTAGTTGAAAAAGTAATAATTCACATCCAACAGTCATTTAAATTCAAAAGATTAAATGTTAAAATTTCTTCAATATTGACCTTTTTTTGAACGTTCGACTGGTCCGGGGTCATCGTTTTTCATCAGAAAATTGATTTTTTGGACTCTACCAAAAATGATTCAAAATGTCATTTGGATCGGGCCTCATGTTGAATAACCACTTTTTAAACCCTCACATTGACCAAAATTGCCATTTTTACTGAGTTTGCTTACCCAGAAGCTTCAATTTTGACCAATTTCAGGCACAGAAATGACTTTAAACACACTTATTTTAGTTGAAAAAGTAATAATTCACATCCAACCGTCATTTAAAGTCAAAAGAATAAATGTTAAAATATCATCAATATTGACCATTTTTTGAACGTTCGACTGGTCCGGGGGCATCGTTTTTCATCAGAAAATAAATTTTTGGGACTCCACCAAAAATGATTCAAAATGTCATTTGGATCGGGCCTCATGTTGAATAACCACTTTTTAAAACCCTCAGTGTGACCAAAATTGCCATTTTTACGGAATTTTGCTTACTCAAAAGCTTCAATTTTGACCAATTTCAGGCACAGAAATGACTTTAAACACACTTATTTTCGTTGAAAAAGTAATAATTCACATCCAACCGTCATTTAAAGTCAAAAGATTAAATGTTAAAATGTCATCAATATTGACCATTTTTTGAACGTTTGACTGGTCTGGGGTCATCGTTTTTCATCATAAAATTGATTTTTAGGACTCTACCATAAACGATTCAAAAGGTCATTTGGATCAGGCCTCATATTTAATAACCACTTTTTAAACCCTCACATTGACCAAAATTGCCATTTTTATGGAGTTTTGCTTACTCAAAAGCTTCAATTTTGACCAATTTCAGGCACAGAAATGACTTAAACACACTTATTTTAGTTGAAAAAGTAACAATTCACATCCAACAGTCATTTAAAGTCAAAAGATTAAATGTTGAAATTTCTTCAATATTGACCATTTTTTGAACGTTCGACTGGTCCGGGGTCATCATTTTTCATCAGAAAATTGATTTTTTGGACTCTACCAAAAATGATTCAAAATGTCATTTGGATCGGACCTCATGTTGAATAACCACTTTTTAAACCCTCACATTGACCAAAATTGCCATTTTTACAGAGTTTGCTTACCCAGAAGCTTCAATTTTGACCAATTTCAGGCACAGAAATGACTTTAAACACACTTATTTTAGTTGAAAAAGTAATAATTCACATCCAACCGTCATTTAAAGTCAAAAGATTAAATGTTAAAATATCATCAATATTGACCATTTTTTGAACGTTTGACTGGCCCGGGGTCATCGCTTTTCATCATAAAATAGATTTTTTGGACTCTACCAAAAATGATTCAAAATGTCATTTGGATCAGGCCTCATGTTAAATAACTACTTTTTAAACCCTCAGAGTGACCAAAATTACAATTTTTACGGAGTTTTGCTTACTCAAAAGTTTCCATTTTGACGAATTTCAGGCACAGAATTGACTTTAAACACACTTATTTTGGTTGAAAAAGTAATAATTCACATCCAACCGTCATTTAAAGTCAAAAGATTAAATGTTATAATTTCATCAATATTGACCATTTTCTTAACGTTAGACTGGTCCGGGGTCATCGATTTTTCGTCAGAAAATTCACATCCAACCATCATTTAAAGTCAAAAGATTAAATGATAACATTTCATCAATATTGACCATTCTTTGAACGTTTGACTGGTCTGGGGTCATCGTTTTTCATCATAAAATTGATTTTTAGGACTCTACCAAAAATGATTCAAAATGTCATTTGGATCAGGCCTCATGTTGAATAACCACTTTTTAAACCCTCAGTGTGACCAAAATTGCCATTTTTACGGAATTTTGCTTACTCAAAAGCTTCAATTTTGACCAATTTCAGGCACAGAAATGACTTTAAACACACTTATTTTAGTTGAAAAAGTAATAATTCACATCCAACAGTCATTTAAAGTCAAAAGATTAAATGTTAAAATTTCTTCAATATTGACCATTTTTTGAACGTTCGACTGGTCCAGGGTCATCGTTTTTCATCAGAAAATTGATTTTTTGGACTCTACCAAAAATGATTCAAAATGTCATTTGTATCAGGCCTCATGTTGAATAACCACTTTTTAAACCCTCACAGTGACCAAAATTGCCATTTTTACAGAGTTTTGCTTACTCAGAAGCTTCACTTTTGACCAATTTCAGGCACAGAAATGACTTTAAACACACTTATTTTCGTTGACAAAGTAATAATTCACATCCAACCATCATTTAAGGTCAAAAGATTAAATGTTAAAATTTCATCAATATTGACCATTTTTTGAACGTTCGACTGGTCCGGGGGCATCGTTTTTCATCAGAAAATTGATTTTGTGGACTCCACCAAAAATGATTCAAAATGTCATTTGGATCAGGCCTCATGTTAAATAACCACTTTTTAAACCCTCAGAGTGACCAAAATTAAAATTTTTACGGAGTTTTGCTTACTTAAAAGCTCCAATTTTTACCAATTTCAGGCACAGAAATGACTTTAAACACACTTATTTCAGTTGAAAAAGTAATAATTCACATCCAACAGTCATTTAAAGTCAAAAGATTAAATGTTAAAATTTCATCAATATTGACCATTTTTTGAACGTTTGACTGGTCCGGGGTCATAGTTTTTCATCAGATAATTGATTTTTTGGACTCTACCAAAAATGATTGAAAATGTCATTTGGATCAGGCCTCATGTTGAATAACCACTTTTTAAACCCTCACAGTGACCAAAATTGCCATTTTTACAGAGTTTTGCCTACTCAAAAGTTTCAATTTTGATGAATTTCAGGCACAGAAATGTCTTTAAACATACTTATTTTCGTTGAAAAAGTAATAATTCACATCCAACCGTCATTTAAAGTCAAAAGATTAAATGTTAAAATGTCATCAATATTGACCATTTTTTGAACGTTTGACTGGTCTGGGGTCATCGTTTTTTATCATAAAATTGATTTTTAGGACTCTACCATAAATGATTCAAAATGTCATTTGGATCAGGCCTCATGTTGAATAACCACTTTTTAAACCCTCAGTGTGACCAAAATTGCCATTTTTACAGAGTTTTGCTTACTCAAAAGCTTCAATTTTGACCAATTTCAGGCACAGAAATGACTTTAAACACACTTATTTTAGTTGAAAAAGTAACAATTCACATCCAACAGTCATTTAAAGTCAAAAGATTAAATGTTAAAATTTCTTCAATATTGACCAGTTTTTTGAACGTTCGACTGGTCCGGGGTCATCGTTTTTCATCATAAAATTGATTTTTTTGGACTCTACCAAAAATGATTCAAAATGTCATTTGGATCAGGCCTCATGTTAAATAACCACTTTTTAAACCCTCAGAGTGACCAAAATTACAATTTTTACTGAGTTTTGCTTACTCAAAAGCTCCAATTTTTACCAATTTCAGGCACAGAAATGACTTTAAACACGCTTATTTTAGTTGAAAAAGTAATAATTCACATCCAACCGTCATTTAAAGTCAAAAGATTAAATGTTAAAATATCATCAATATTGACCATTTTTTGAACGTTCGACTGGTCCGGGGGCATCGTTTTTCATCAGAAAATAAATTTTTGGGACTCCACCAAAAATGATTCAAAATGTCATTTGGATCGGGCCTTATGTTGAATAACCACTTTTTAAAACCCTCACAGTGACCAAAATTACCATTTTAACAGAGTTTTGCTTACTCAAAATCTTCAATTTTTAGCCAATTTCAGGCACAGAAATGACTTTAAACACACTTATTTTTGCTGTAAAAGTAATAATTCACATCCAACCGTCATTTAAAGTCAAAAGATTAAATGTTAAAATTTCATCAATATTGACCATTTTTTGAACGTTCGACTGGTCCGGGGTCATCGTTTTTCATCAGAAAATTGATTTTTAGGACTCTACCAAAAATGATCCAAAATGTCATTTGGATCGGACCTCATGTTGAATAACCACTTTTTAAACCCTCACATTGACCAAAATTGCCATTTTTACAGAGTTTGCTTACCCAGAAGCTTCAATTTTGACCAATTTCAGGCACAGAAATGACTTTAAACACACTTATTTTAGTTGAAAAAGTAATAATTCACATCCAACCGTCATTTAAAGTCAAAAGATTAAATGTTAAAATATCATCAATATTGACCATTTTTTGAACGTTTGACTGGCCCGGGGTCATCGTTTTTCATCATAAAATAGATTTTTTGGACTCTACCAAAAATGATTCAAAATGTCATTTGGATCAGGCCTCATGTTAAATAACTACTTTTTAAACCCTCAGAGTGACCAAAATTACAATTTTTACGGAGTTTTGCTTAATCAAAAGTTTCCATTTTGACGAATTTCAGGCACAGAATTGACTTTAAACACACTTATTTTGGTTGAAAAAGTAATAATTCACATCCAACCGTCATTTAAAGTCAAAAGATTAAATGTTATAATTTCATCAATATTGACCATTTTCTTAACGTTAGACTGGTCCGGGGTCATCGATTTTTCGTCAGAAAATTCACATCCAACCATCATTTAAAGTCAAAAGATTAAATGATAACATTTCATCAATATTGACCATTCTTTGAACGTTTGACTGGTCTGGGGTCATCGTTTTTCATCATAAAATTGATTTTTAGGACTCTACCAAAAATGATTCAAAATGTCATTTGGATCAGGCCTCATGTTGAATAACCACTTTTTAAACCCTCAGTGTGACCAAAATTGCCATTTTTACGGAATTTTGCTTACTCAAAAGCTTCAATTTTGACCAATTTCAGGCACAGAAATGACTTTAAACACACTTATTTTAGTTGAAAAAGTAATAATTCACATCCAACAGTCATTTAAAGTCAAAAGATTAAATGTTAAAATTTCTTCAATATTGACCATTTTTTGAACGTTCGACTGGTCCGGGGTCATCGTTTTTCATCAGAAAATTGATTTTTTGGACTCTACCAAAAATGATTCAAAATGTCATTTGTATCAGGCCTCATGTTGAATAACCACTTTTTAAACCCTCACAGTGACCAAAATTGCCATTTTTACAGAGTTTTGCTTACTCAGAAGCTTCACTTTTGACCAATTTCAGGCACAGAAATGACTTTAAACACACTTATTTTCGTTGACAAAGTAATAATTCACATCCAACCATCATTTAAGGTCAAAAGATTAAATGTTAAAATTTCATCAATATTGACCATTTTTTGAACGTTCGACTGGTCCGGGGGCATCGTTTTTCATCAGAAAATTGATTTTGTGGACTCCACCAAAAATGATTCAAAATGTCATTTGGATCAGGCCTCATGTTAAATAACCACTTTTTAAACCCTCACAGTGACCAAAATTGCCATTTTTACAGAGTTTTGCCTACTCAAAAGTTTCAATTTTGATGAATTTCAGGCACAGAAATGTCTTTAAACACACTTATTTTAGTTGAAAAAGTAACAATTCACATCCAACAGTCATTTAAAGTCAAAAGATTAAATGTTAAAATGTCATCAATATTGACCATTTTTTGAACGTTCGACTGGTCCGGGGTCATCGTTTTTCATCAGAAAATTGATTTTTTGGACTCTACCAAAAATGATTCAAAATGTCATTTGGATCGGACCTCATGTTGAATAACCACTTTTTAAACCCTCACATTGACCAAAATTGCCATTTTTACAGAGTTTGCTTACCCAGAAGCTTCAATTTTGACCAATTTCAGGCACAGAAATGACTTTAAACACACTTATTTTAGTTGAAAAAGTAATAATTCACATCCAACCGTCATTTAAAGTCAAAAGATTAAATGTTAAAATATCATCAATATTGACCATTTTTTGAACGTTTGACTGGCTCGGGGTCATCGTTTTTCATCATAAAATAGATTTTTTGGACTCTACCAAAAATTATTCAAAATGTCATTTGGATCAGGCCTCATGTTAAATAACTACTTTTTAAACCCTCAGAGTGACCAAAATTACAATTTTTACGGAGTTTTGCTTACTCAAAAGTTTCCATTTTGACGAATTTCAGGCACAGAATTGACTTTAAACACACTTATTTTGGTTGAAAAAGTAATAATTCACATCCAACCGTCATTTAAAGTCAAAAGATTAAATGTTATAATTTCATCAATATTGACCATTTTCTTAACGTTAGACTGGTCCGGGGTCATCGATTTTTCGTCAGAAAATTCACATCCAACCATCATTTAAAGTCAAAAGATTAAATGATAACATTTCATCAATATTGACCATTCTTTGAACGTTTGACTGGTCTGGGGTCATCGTTTTTCATCATAAAATTGATTTTTAGGACTCTACCAAAAATGATTCAAAATGTCATTTGGATCAGGCCTCATGTTGAATAACCACTTTTTAAACCCTCAGTGTGACCAAAATTGCCATTTTTACGGAATTTTGCTTACTCAAAAGCTTCAATTTTGACCAATTTCAGGCACAGAAATGACTTTAAACACACTTATTTTAGTTGAAAAAGTAATAATTCACATCCAACAGTCATTTAAAGTCAAAAGATTAAATGTTAACATTTCTTCAATATTGACCATTTTTTGAACCTTGGACTGGTCCGGGGTCATCGTTTTTCATCAGAAAATTGATTTTTTGGACTCTACCAAAAATGATTCAAAATGTCATTTGTATCAGGCCTCATGTTGAATAACCACTTGTTAAACCCTCACAGTGACCAAAATTGCCATTTTTACAGAGTTTTGCTTACTCAGAAGCTTCACTTTTGACCAATTTCAGGCACAGAAATGACTTTAAACACACTTATTTTCGTTGACAAAGTAATAATTCACATCCAACCATCATTTAAGGTCAAAAGATTAAATGTTAAAATTTCATCAATATTGACCATTTTTTGAACGTTCGACTGGTCCGGGGGCATCGTTTTTCATCAGAAAATTGATTTTGTGGACTCCACCAAAAATGATTCAAAATGTCATTTGGATCAGGCCTCATGTTAAATAACCACTTTTTAAACCCTCAGAGTGACCAAAATTAAAATTTTTACGGAGTTTTGCTTACTTAAAAGCTCCAATTTTTACCAATTTCAGGCACAGAAATGACTTTAAACACACTTATTTCAGTTGAAAAAGTAATAATTCACATCCAACAGTCATTTAAAGTCAAAAGATTAAATGTTAAAATTTCATCAATATTGACCATTTTTTGAACGTTTGACTGGTCCGGGGTCATCGTTTTTCATCAGATAATTGATTTTTTGGACTCTACCAAAAATGATTGAAAATGTCATTTGGATCAGGCCTCATGTTGAATAACCACTTTTTAAACCCTCACAGTGACCAAAATTGCCATTTTTACAGAGTTTTGCCTACTCAAAAGTTTCAATTTTGATGAATTTCAGGCACAGAAATGTCTTTAAACATACTTATTTTCGTTGAAAAAGTAATAATTCACATCCAACCGTCATTTAAAGTCAAAAGATTAAATGTTAAAATGTCATCAATATTGACCATTGTTTGAACGTTTGACTGGTCTGGGGTCATCGTTTTTCATCATAAAATTGATTTTTAGGACTCTACCATAAATGATTCAAAATGTCATTTGGATCAGGCCTCATGTTGAATAACCACTTTTTAAACCCTCAGTGTGACCAAAATTGCCATTTTTACAGAGTTTTGCTTACTCAAAAGCTTCAATTTTGACCAATTTCAGGCACAGAAATGACTTTAAACACACTTATTTTAGTTGAAAAAGTAACAATTCACATCCAACAGTCATTTAAAGTCAAAAGATTAAATGTTAAATTTTCTTCAATATTGACCATTTTTTGAACGTTCGACTGGTCCGGGGTCATCGTTTTTCATCATAAAATTGATTTTTTTTGGACTCTACCAAAAATGATTCAAAATGTCATTTGGATCAGGCCTCATGTTAAATAACCACTTTTTAAACCCTCAGAGTGACCAAAATTACAATTTTTACTGAGTTTTGCTTACTCAAAAGCTCCAATTTTTACCAATTTCAGGCACAGAAATGACTTTAAACACACTTATTTTAGTTGAAAAAGTAATAATTCACATCCAACAGTCATTTAAATTCAAAAGATTAAATGTTAAAATGTCTTCAATATTGACCATTTTTTGAATGTTGGACTGCTCCGGGGTCATCGTTTTTCATCAGAAAATTGATTTTTTGGACTCTACCAAAAATGATTCAAAAAGTCATTTGAATCGGGCCTCATGTTGAATAACCACTTTTTAAACCCTCACAGTGACCAAAATTGCCATTTTTACAGAGTTTTGCTTACTCAAAATCTTCAATTTTTAGCCAATTTCAGGCACAGAAATGACTTTAAACACACTTATTTTTGCTGTAAAAGTAATAATTCACATCCAACCGTCATTTAAAGTCAAAAGATTAAATGTTAAAATTTCATCAATATTGACCATTTTTTGAACGTTCGACTGGTCCGGGGTCATCGTTTTTCATCAGAAAATTGATTTTTAGGACTCTACCAAAAATGATCCAAAATGTCATTTGGATCGGACCTCATGTTGAATAACCACTTTTTAAACCCTCACATTGACCAAAATTGCCATTTTTACAGAGTTTGCTTACCCAGAAGCTTCAATTTTGACCAATTTCAGGCACAGAAATGACTTTAAACACACTTATTTTAGTTGAAAAAGTAATAATTCACATCCAACCGTCATTTAAAGTCAAAAGATTAAATGTTAAAATATCATCAATATTGACCATTTTTTGAACGTTTGACTGGCCCGGGGTCATCGTTTTTCATCATAAAATAGATTTTTTGGACTCTACCAAAAATGATTCAAAATGTCATTTGGATCAGGCCTCATGTTAAATAACTACTTTTTAAACCCTCAGAGTGACCAAAATTACAATTTTTACGGAGTTTTGCTTAATCAAAAGTTTCCATTTTGACGAATTTCAGGCACAGAATTGACTTTAAACACACTTATTTTGGTTGAAAAAGTAATAATTCACATCCAACCGTCATTTAAAGTCAAAAGATTAAATGTTATAATTTCATCAATATTGACCATTTTCTTAACGTTAGACTGGTCCGGGGTCATCGATTTTTCGTCAGAAAATTCACATCCAACCATCATTTAAAGTCAAAAGATTAAATGATAACATTTCATCAATATTGACCATTCTTTGAACGTTTGACTGGTCTGGGGTCATCGTTTTTCATCATAAAATTGATTTTTAGGACTCTACCAAAAATGATTCAAAATGTCATTTGGATCAGGCCTCATGTTGAATAACCACTTTTTAAACCCTCAGTGTGACCAAAATTGCCATTTTTACGGAATTTTGCTTACTCAAAAGCTTCAATTTTGACCAATTTCAGGCACAGAAATGACTTTAAACACACTTATTTTAGTTGAAAAAGTAATAATTCACATCCAACAGTCATTTAAAGTCAAAAGATTAAATGTTAAAATTTCTTCAATATTGACCATTTTTTGAACGTTCGACTGGTCCGGGGTCATCGTTTTTCATCAGAAAATTGATTTTTTGGACTCTACCAAAAATGATTCAAAATGTCATTTGTATCAGGCCTCATGTTGAATAACCACTTTTTAAACCCTCACAGTGACCAAAATTGCCATTTTTACAGAGTTTTGCTTACTCAGAAGCTTCACTTTTGACCAATTTCAGGCACAGAAATGACTTTAAACACACTTATTTTCGTTGACAAAGTAATAATTCACATCCAACCATCATTTAAGGTCAAAAGATTAAATGTTAAAATTTCATCAATATTGACCATTTTTTGAACGTTCGACTGGTCCGGGGGCATCGTTTTTCATCAGAAAATTGATTTTGTGGACTCCACCAAAAATGATTCAAAATGTCATTTGGATCAGGCCTCATGTTAAATAACCACTTTTTAAACCCTCACAGTGACCAAAATTGCCATTTTTACAGAGTTTTGCCTACTCAAAAGTTTCAATTTTGATGAATTTCAGGCACAGAAATGTCTTTAAACACACTTATTTTAGTTGAAAAAGTAACAATTCACATCCAACAGTCATTTAAAGTCAAAAGATTAAATGTTAAAATGTCATCAATATTGACCATTTTTTGAACGTTCGACTGGTCCGGGGTCATCGTTTTTCATCAGAAAATTGATTTTTTGGACTCTACCAAAAATGATTCAAAATGTCATTTGGATCGGACCTCATGTTGAATAACCACTTTTTAAACCCTCACATTGACCAAAATTGCCATTTTTACAGAGTTTGCTTACCCAGAAGCTTCAATTTTGACCAATTTCAGGCACAGAAATGACTTTAAACACACTTATTTTAGTTGAAAAAGTAATAATTCACATCCAACCGTCATTTAAAGTCAAAAGATTAAATGTTAAAATATCATCAATATTGACCATTTTTTGAACGTTTGACTGGCTCGGGGTCATCGTTTTTCATCATAAAATAGATTTTTTGGACTCTACCAAAAATGATTCAAAATGTCATTTGGATCAGGCCTCATGTTAAATAACTACTTTTTAAACCCTCAGAGTGACCAAAATTACAATTTTTACGGAGTTTTGCTTACTCAAAAGTTTCCATTTTGACGAATTTCAGGCACAGAATTGACTTTAAACACACTTATTTTGGTTGAAAAAGTAATAATTCACATCCAACCGTCATTTAAAGTCAAAAGATTAAATGTTATAATTTCATCAATATTGACCATTTTCTTAACGTTAGACTGGTCCGGGGTCATCGATTTTTCGTCAGAAAATTCACATCCAACCATCATTTAAAGTCAAAAGATTAAATGATAACATTTCATCAATATTGACCATTCTTTGAACGTTTGACTGGTCTGGGGTCATCGTTTTTCATCATAAAATTGATTTTTAGGACTCTACCAAAAATGATTCAAAATGTCATTTGGATCAGGCCTCATGTTGAATAACCACTTTTTAAACCCTCAGTGTGACCAAAATTGCCATTTTTACGGAATTTTGCTTACTCAAAAGCTTCAATTTTGACCAATTTCAGGCACAGAAATGACTTTAAACACACTTATTTTAGTTGAAAAAGTAATAATTCACATCCAACAGTCATTTAAAGTCAAAAGATTAAATGTTAAAATTTCTTCAATATTGACCATTTTTTGAACCTTGGACTGGTCCGGGGTCATCGTTTTTCATCAAAAAATTGATTTTTTGGACTCTACCAAAAATGATTCAAAATGTCATTTGTATCAGGCCTCATGTTGAATAACCACTTTTTAAACCCTCACAGTGACCAAAATTGCCATTTTTACAGAGTTTTGCTTACTCAGAAGCTTCACTTTTGACCAATTTCAGGCACAGAAATGACTTTAAACACACTTATTTTCGTTGACAAAGTAATAATTCACATCCAACCATCATTTAAGGTCAAAAGATTAAATGTTAAAATTTCATCAATATTGACCATTTTTTGAACGTTCGACTGGTCCGGGGGCATCGTTTTTCATCAGAAAATTGATTTTGTGGACTCCACCAAAAATGATTCAAAATGTCATTTGGATCAGGCCTCATGTTAAATAACCACTTTTTAAACCCTCAGAGTGACCAAAATTAAAATTTTTACGGAGTTTTGCTTACTTAAAAGCTCCAATTTTTACCAATTTCAGGCACAGAAATGACTTTAAACACACTTATTTCAGTTGAAAAAGTAATAATTCACATCCAACAGTCATTTAAAGTCAAAAGATTAAATGTTAAAATTTCATCAATATTGACCATTTTTTGAACGTTTGACTGGTCCGGGGTCATCGTTTTTCATCAGATAATTGATTTTTTGGACTCTACCAAAAATGATTGAAAATGTCATTTGGATCAGGCCTCATGTTGAATAACCACTTTTTAAACCCTCACAGTGACCAAAATTGCCATTTTTACAGAGTTTTGCCTACTCAAAAGTTTCAATTTTGATGAATTTCAGGCACAGAAATGTCTTTAAACATACTTATTTTCGTTGAAAAAGTAATAATTCACATCCAACCGTCATTTAAAGTCAAAAGATTAAATGTTAAAATGTCATCAATATTGACCATTTTTTGAACGTTTGACTGGTCTGGGGTCATCGTTTTTCATCATAAAATTGATTTTTAGGACTCTACCATAAATGATTCAAAATGTCATTTGGATCAGGCCTCATGTTGAATAACCACTTTTTAAACCCTCAGTGTGACCAAAATTGCCATTTTTACAGAGTTTTGCTTACTCAAAAGCTTCAATTTTGACCAATTTCAGGCACAGAAATGACTTTAAACACACTTATTTTAGTTGAAAAAGTAACAATTCACATCCAACAGTCATTTAAAGTCAAAAGATTAAATGTTAAAATTTCTTCAATATTGACCATTTTTTGAACGTTCGACTGGTCCGGGGTCATCGTTTTTCATCAGAAAATTGATTTTTTGGACTCTACCAAAAATGATTCAAAAAGTCATTTGAATCGGGCCTCATGTTGAATAACCACTTTTTAAACCCTCACAGTGACCAAAATTGCCATTTTTACAGAGTTTTGCTTACTCAGAAGCTTCACTTTTGACCAATTTCAGGCACAGAAATGACTTTAAACACACTTATTTTCGTTGACAAAGTAATAATTCACATCCAACCGTCATTTAAAGTCAAAAGATTAAATGTTAAAATTTCATCAATATTGACCATTTTTTGAACGTTCGACTGGTCCGGGGGCATCGTTTTTCATCAGAAAATAAATTTTTGGGACTCCACCAAAAATGATTCAAAATGTCATTTGGATCGGGCCTCATGTTGAATAACCACTTTTTAAACCCTCACAGTGACCAAAATTGCCATTTTTACAGAGTTTTGCTTACTCAGAAGATTCACTTTTGACCAATTTCAGGCACAGAAATGACTTTAAACACACTTATTTTCGTTGAAAAAGTAATATTTCACATCCAACCGTCATTTAAAGTCAAAAGATTAAATGTTATAATTTCATCAATATTGACCATTTTCTTAACGTTCGACTGGTCCGGGGTCATCGATTTTTCGTCAGAAAATTCACATCCAACCATCATTTAAAGTCAAAAGATTAAATGATAACATTTCATCAATATTGACCATTCTTTGAACGTTTGACTGGTCTGGGGTCATCGTTTTTCATCATAAAATTGATTTTTAGGACTCTACCAAAAATGATTCAAAATGTCATTTGGATCAGGCCTCATGTTGAATAACCACTTTTTAAACCCTCAGTGTGACCAAAATTGCCATTTTTACGGAATTTTGCTTACTCAAAAGCTTCAATTTTGACCAATTTCAGGCACAGAAATGACTTTAAACACACTTATTTTAGTTGACAAAGTAATAATTCACATCCAACCGTCATTTGAAGTCAAAAGATTAAATGTTAAAATTTCATCAATATTGACCATTTTTTGAACGTTCGACTGGTCCGGGGGCATCGTTTTTTCGTCAGAAAATTCACATCCAACCATCATTTAAAGTCAAAAGATTAAATGATAACATTTCATCAATATTGACCATTCTTTGAACGTTTGACTGGTCTGGGGTCATCGTTTTTCATCATAAAATTGATTTTTAGGACTCTACCAAAAATGATTCAAAATGTCATTTGGATCAGGCCTCATGTTGAATAACCACTTTTTAAACCCTCAGTGTGACCAAAATTGCCATTTTTACGGAATTTTGCTTACTCAAAAGCTTCAATTTTGACCAATTTCAGGCACAGAAATGACTTTAAACACACTTATTTTAGTTGACAAAGTAATAATTCACATCCAACCGTCATTTGAAGTCAAAAGATTAAATGTTAAAATTTCATCAATATTGACCATTTTTTGAACGTTCGACTGGTCCGGGGGCATCGTTTTTTCGTCAGAAAATTCACATCCAACCATCATTTAAAGTCAAAAGATTAAATGATAACATTTCATCAATATTGACCATTCTTTGAACGTTTGACTGGTCTGGGGTCATCGTTTTTCATCATAAAATTGATTTTTAGGACTCTACCAAAAATGATTCAAAATGTCATTTGGATCAGGCCTCATGTTGAATAACCACTTTTTAAACCCTCAGTGTGACCAAAATTGCCATTTTTACGGAATTTTGCTTACTCAAAAGCTTCAATTTTGACCAATTTCAGGCACAGAAATGACTTTAAACACACTTATTTTCGTTGACAAAGTAATAATTCACATCCAACCATCATTTAAGGTCAAAAGATTAAATGTTAAAATTTCATCAATATTGACCATTTTTTGAACGTTCGACTGGTCCGGGGGCATCGTTTTTCATCAGAAAATTGATTTTGTGGACTCCACCAAAAATGATTCAAAATGTCATTTGGATCAGGCCTCATGTTAAAT
Organism: Lissotriton vulgaris; assembly: GCF_964263255.1. Taxonomy (NCBI): domain Eukaryota; kingdom Metazoa; phylum Chordata; class Amphibia; order Caudata; family Salamandridae; genus Lissotriton; species Lissotriton vulgaris. The sequence goes on along the minus strand of NW_028240817.1, from coordinate 364,642 downwards.
AACCACTTTTTAAACCCTCAGAGTGACCAAAATTAAAATTTTTACGGAGTTTTGCTTACTTAAAAGCTCCAATTTTTACCAATTTCAGGCACAGAAATGACTTTAAACACACTTATTTCAGTTGAAAAAGTAATAATTCACATCCAACAGTCATTTAAAGTCAAAAGATTAAATGTTAAAATTTCATCAATATTGACCATTTTTTGAACGTTTGACTGGTCCGGGGTCATCGTTTTTCATCAGATAATTGATTTTTTGGACTCTACCAAAAATGATTGAAAATGTCATTTGGATCAGGCCTCATGTTGAATAACCACTTTTTAAACCCTCACAGTGACCAAAATTGCCATTTTTACAGAGTTTTGCCTACTCAAAAGTTTCAATTTTGATGAATTTCAGGCACAGAAATGTCTTTAAACATACTTATTTTCGTTGAAAAAGTAATAATTCACATCCAACCGTCATTTAAAGTCAAAAGATTAAATGTTAAAATGTCATCAATATTGACCATTGTTTGAACGTTTGACTGGTCTGGGGTCATCGTTTTTCATCATAAAATTGATTTTTAGGACTCTACCATAAATGATTCAAAATGTCATTTGGATCAGGCCTCATGTTGAATAACCACTTTTTAAACCCTCAGTGTGACCAAAATTGCCATTTTTACAGAGTTTTGCTTACTCAAAAGCTTCAATTTTGACCAATTTCAGGCACAGAAATGACTTTAAACACACTTATTTTAGTTGAAAAAGTAACAATTCACATCCAACAGTCATTTAAAGTCAAAAGATTAAATGTTAAAATTTCTTCAATATTGACCATTTTTTGAACGTTCGACTGGTCCGGGGTCATCGTTTTTCATCATAAAATTGATTTTTTTTGGACTCTACCAAAAATGATTCAAAATGTCATTTGGATCAGGCCTCATGTTAAATAACCACTTTTTAAACCCTCAGAGTGACCAAAATTACAATTTTTACTGAGTTTTGCTTACTCAAAAGCTCCAATTTTTACCAATTTCAGGCACAGAAATGACTTTAAACACACTTATTTTAGTTGAAAAAGTAATAATTCACATCCAACCGTCATTTAAAGTCAAAAGATTAAATGTTAAAATATCATCAATATTGACCATTTTTTGAACGTTCGACTGGTCCGGGGGCATCGTTTTTCATCAGAAAATAAATTTTTGGGACTCCACCAAAAATGATTCAAAATGTCATTTGGATCGGGCCTTATGTTGAATAACCACTTTTTAAAACCCTCACAGTGACCAAAATTACCATTTTAACAGAGTTTTGCTTACTCAAAAGCTCCAATTTTTAGCCAATTTCAGGCACAGAAATGACTTTAAACACACTTATTTTTGCTGTAAAAGTAATAATTCACATCCAACCGTCATTTAAAGTCAAAAGATTAAATGTTAAAATTTCATCAATATTGACCATTTTTTGAACGTTCGACTGGTCCGGGGTCATCGTTTTTCATCAGAAAATTGATTTTTAGGACTCTACCAAAAATGATCCAAAATGTCATTTGGATCGGACCTCATGTTGAATAACCACTTTTTAAACCCTCACATTGACCAAAATTGCCATTTTTACAGAGTTTGCTTACCCAGAAGCTTCAATTTTGACCAATTTCAGGCACAGAAATGACTTTAAACACACTTATTTTAGTTGAAAAAGTAATAATTCACATCCAACCGTCATTTAAAGTCAAAAGATTAAATGTTAAAATATCATCAATATTGACCATTTTTTGAACGTTTGACTGGCCCGGGGTCATCGTTTTTCATCATAAAATAGATTTTTTGGACTCTACCAAAAATGATTCAAAATGTCATTTGGATCAGGCCTCATGTTAAATAACTACTTTTTAAACCCTCAGAGTGACCAAAATTACAATTTTTACGGAGTTTTGCTTAATCAAAAGTTTCCATTTTGACGAATTTCAGGCACAGAATTGACTTTAAACACACTTATTTTGGTTGAAAAAGTAATAATTCACATCCAACCGTCATTTAAAGTCAAAAGATTAAATGTTATAATTTCATCAATATTGACCATTTTCTTAACGTTAGACTGGTCCGGGGTCATCGATTTTTCGTCAGAAAATTCACATCCAACCATCATTTAAAGTCAAAAGATTAAATGATAACATTTCATCAATATTGACCATTCTTTGAACGTTTGACTGGTCTGGGGTCATCGTTTTTCATCATAAAATTGATTTTTAGGACTCTACCAAAAATGATTCAAAATGTCATTTGGATCAGGCCTCATGTTGAATAACCACTTTTTAAACCCTCAGTGTGACCAAAATTGCCATTTTTACGGAATTTTGCTTACTCAAAAGCTTCAATTTTGACCAATTTCAGGCACAGAAATGACTTTAAACACACTTATTTTAGTTGAAAAAGTAATAATTCACATCCAACAGTCATTTAAAGTCAAAAGATTAAATGTTAAAATTTCTTCAATATTGACCATTTTTTGAACGTTCGACTGGTCCGGGGTCATCGTTTTTCATCAGAAAATTGATTTTTTGGACTCTACCAAAAATGATTCAAAATGTCATTTGTATCAGGCCTCATGTTGAATAACCACTTTTTAAACCCTCACAGTGACCAAAATTGCCATTTTTACAGAGTTTTGCTTACTCAGAAGCTTCACTTTTGACCAATTTCAGGCACAGAAATGACTTTAAACACACTTATTTTCGTTGACAAAGTAATAATTCACATCCAACCATCATTTAAGGTCAAAAGATTAAATGTTAAAATTTCATCAATATTGACCATTTTTTGAACGTTCGACTGGTCCGGGGGCATCGTTTTTCATCAGAAAATTGATTTTGTGGACTCCACCAAAAATGATTCAAAATGTCATTTGGATCAGGCCTCATGTTAAATAACCACTTTTTAAACCCTCACAGTGACCAAAATTGCCATTTTTACAGAGTTTTGCCTACTCAAAAGTTTCAATTTTGATGAATTTCAGGCACAGAAATGTCTTTAAACACACTTATTTTAGTTGAAAAAGTAACAATTCACATCCAACAGTCATTTAAAGTCAAAAGATTAAATGTTAAAATGTCATCAATATTGACCATTTTTTGAACGTTCGACTGGTCCGGGGTCATCGTTTTTCATCAGAAAATTGATTTTTTGGACTCTACCAAAAATGATTCAAAATGTCATTTGGATCGGACCTCATGTTGAATAACCACTTTTTAAACCCTCACATTGACCAAAATTGCCATTTTTACAGAGTTTGCTTACCCAGAAGCTTCAATTTTGACCAATTTCAGGCACAGAAATGACTTTAAACACACTTATTTTAGTTGAAAAAGTAATAATTCACATCCAACCGTCATTTAAAGTCAAAAGATTAAATGTTAAAATATCATCAATATTGACCATTTTTTGAACGTTTGACTGGCTCGGGGTCATCGTTTTTCATCATAAAATAGATTTTTTGGACTCTACCAAAAATTATTCAAAATGTCATTTGGATCAGGCCTCATGTTAAATAACTACTTTTTAAACCCTCAGAGTGACCAAAATTACAATTTTTACGGAGTTTTGCTTACTCAAAAGTTTCCATTTTGACGAATTTCAGGCACAGAATTGACTTTAAACACACTTATTTTGGTTGAAAAAGTAATAATTCACATCCAACCGTCATTTAAAGTCAAAAGATTAAATGTTATAATTTCATCAATATTGACCATTTTCTTAACGTTAGACTGGTCCGGGGTCATCGATTTTTCGTCAGAAAATTCACATCCAACCATCATTTAAAGTCAAAAGATTAAATGATAACATTTCATCAATATTGACCATTCTTTGAACGTTTGACTGGTCTGGGGTCATCGTTTTTCATCATAAAATTGATTTTTAGGACTCTACCAAAAATGATTCAAAATGTCATTTGGATCAGGCCTCATGTTGAATAACCACTTTTTAAACCCTCAGTGTGACCAAAATTGCCATTTTTACGGAATTTTGCTTACTCAAAAGCTTCAATTTTGACCAATTTCAGGCACAGAAATGACTTTAAACACACTTATTTTAGTTGAAAAAGTAATAATTCACATCCAACAGTCATTTAAAGTCAAAAGATTAAATGTTAACATTTCTTCAATATTGACCATTTTTTGAACCTTGGACTGGTCCGGGGTCATCGTTTTTCATCAGAAAATTGATTTTTTGGACTCTACCAAAAATGATTCAAAATGTCATTTGTATCAGGCCTCATGTTGAATAACCACTTGTTAAACCCTCACAGTGACCAAAATTGCCATTTTTACAGAGTTTTGCTTACTCAGAAGCTTCACTTTTGACCAATTTCAGGCACAGAAATGACTTTAAACACACTTATTTTCGTTGACAAAGTAATAATTCACATCCAACCATCATTTAAGGTCAAAAGATTAAATGTTAAAATTTCATCAATATTGACCATTTTTTGAACGTTCGACTGGTCCGGGGGCATCGTTTTTCATCAGAAAATTGATTTTGTGGACTCCACCAAAAATGATTCAAAATGTCATTTGGATCAGGCCTCATGTTAAATAACCACTTTTTAAACCCTCAGAGTGACCAAAATTAAAATTTTTACGGAGTTTTGCTTACTTAAAAGCTCCAATTTTTACCAATTTCAGGCACAGAAATGACTTTAAACACACTTATTTCAGTTGAAAAAGTAATAATTCACATCCAACAGTCATTTAAAGTCAAAAGATTAAATGTTAAAATTTCATCAATATTGACCATTTTTTGAACGTTTGACTGGTCCGGGGTCATCGTTTTTCATCAGATAATTGATTTTTTGGACTCTACCAAAAATGATTGAAAATGTCATTTGGATCAGGCCTCATGTTGAATAACCACTTTTTAAACCCTCACAGTGACCAAAATTGCCATTTTTACAGAGTTTTGCCTACTCAAAAGTTTCAATTTTGATGAATTTCAGGCACAGAAATGTCTTTAAACATACTTATTTTCGTTGAAAAAGTAATAATTCACATCCAACCGTCATTTAAAGTCAAAAGATTAAATGTTAAAATGTCATCAATATTGACCATTGTTTGAACGTTTGACTGGTCTGGGGTCATCGTTTTTCATCATAAAATTGATTTTTAGGACTCTACCATAAATGATTCAAAATGTCATTTGGATCAGGCCTCATGTTGAATAACCACTTTTTAAACCCTCAGTGTGACCAAAATTGCCATTTTTACAGAGTTTTGCTTACTCAAAAGCTTCAATTTTGACCAATTTCAGGCACAGAAATGACTTTAAACACACTTATTTTAGTTGAAAAAGTAACAATTCACATCCAACAGTCATTTAAAGTCAAAAGATTAAATGTTAAAATTTCTTCAATATTGACCATTTTTTGAACGTTCGACTGGTCCGGGGTCATCGTTTTTCATCATAAAATTGATTTTTTTTGGACTCTACCAAAAATGATTCAAAATGTCATTTGGATCAGGCCTCATGTTAAATAACCACTTTTTAAACCCTCAGAGTGACCAAAATTACAATTTTTACTGAGTTTTGCTTACTCAAAAGCTCCAATTTTTACCAATTTCAGGCACAGAAATGACTTTAAACACACTTATTTTAGTTGAAAAAGTAATAATTCACATCCAACAGTCATTTAAATTCAAAAGATTAAATGTTAAAATGTCTTCAATATTGACCATTTTTTGAATGTTGGACTGCTCCGGGGTCATCGTTTTTCATCAGAAAATTGATTTTTTGGACTCTACCAAAAATGATTCAAAAAGTCATTTGAATCGGGCCTCATGTTGAATAACCACTTTTTAAACCCTCACAGTGACCAAAATTGCCATTTTTACAGAGTTTTGCTTACTCAAAATCTTCAATTTTTAGCCAATTTCAGGCACAGAAATGACTTTAAACACACTTATTTTTGCTGTAAAAGTAATAATTCACATCCAACCGTCATTTAAAGTCAAAAGATTAAATGTTAAAATTTCATCAATATTGACCATTTTTTGAACGTTCGACTGGTCCGGGGTCATCGTTTTTCATCAGAAAATTGATTTTTAGGACTCTACCAAAAATGATCCAAAATGTCATTTGGATCGGACCTCATGTTGAATAACCACTTTTTAAACCCTCACATTGACCAAAATTGCCATTTTTACAGAGTTTGCTTACCCAGAAGCTTCAATTTTGACCAATTTCAGGCACAGAAATGACTTTAAACACACTTATTTTAGTTGAAAAAGTAATAATTCACATCCAACCGTCATTTAAAGTCAAAAGATTAAATGTTAAAATATCATCAATATTGACCATTTTTTGAACGTTTGACTGGCCCGGGGTCATCGTTTTTCATCATAAAATAGATTTTTTGGACTCTACCAAAAATGATTCAAAATGTCATTTGGATCAGGCCTCATGTTAAATAACTACTTTTTAAACCCTCAGAGTGACCAAAATTACAATTTTTACGGAGTTTTGCTTAATCAAAAGTTTCCATTTTGACGAATTTCAGGCACAGAATTGACTTTAAACACACTTATTTTGGTTGAAAAAGTAATAATTCACATCCAACCGTCATTTAAAGTCAAAAGATTAAATGTTATAATTTCATCAATATTGACCATTTTCTTAACGTTAGACTGGTCCGGGGTCATCGATTTTTCGTCAGAAAATTCACATCCAACCATCATTTAAAGTCAAAAGATTAAATGATAACATTTCATCAATATTGACCATTCTTTGAACGTTTGACTGGTCTGGGGTCATCGTTTTTCATCATAAAATTGATTTTTAGGACTCTACCAAAAATGATTCAAAATGTCATTTGGATCAGGCCTCATGTTGAATAACCACTTTTTAAACCCTCAGTGTGACCAAAATTGCCATTTTTACGGAATTTTGCTTACTCAAAAGCTTCAATTTTGACCAATTTCAGGCACAGAAATGACTTTAAACACACTTATTTTAGTTGAAAAAGTAATAATTCACATCCAACAGTCATTTAAAGTCAAAAGATTAAATGTTAAAATTTCTTCAATATTGACCATTTTTTGAACGTTCGACTGGTCCGGGGTCATCGTTTTTCATCAGAAAATTGATTTTTTGGACTCTACCAAAAATGATTCAAAATGTCATTTGTATCAGGCCTCATGTTGAATAACCACTTTTTAAACCCTCACAGTGACCAAAATTGCCATTTTTACAGAGTTTTGCTTACTCAGAAGCTTCACTTTTGACCAATTTCAGGCACAGAAATGACTTTAAACACACTTATTTTCGTTGACAAAGTAATAATTCACATCCAACCATCATTTAAGGTCAAAAGATTAAATGTTAAAATTTCATCAATATTGACCATTTTTTGAACGTTCGACTGGTCCGGGGGCATCGTTTTTCATCAGAAAATTGATTTTGTGGACTCCACCAAAAATGATTCAAAATGTCATTTGGATCAGGCCTCATGTTAAATAACCACTTTTTAAACCCTCACAGTGACCAAAATTGCCATTTTTACAGAGTTTTGCCTACTCAAAAGTTTCAATTTTGATGAATTTCAGGCACAGAAATGTCTTTAAACACACTTATTTTAGTTGAAAAAGTAACAATTCACATCCAACAGTCATTTAAAGTCAAAAGATTAAATGTTAAAATGTCATCAATATTGACCATTTTTTGAACGTTCGACTGGTCCGGGGTCATCGTTTTTCATCAGAAAATTGATTTTTTGGACTCTACCAAAAATGATTCAAAATGTCATTTGGATCGGACCTCATGTTGAATAACCACTTTTTAAACCCTCACATTGACCAAAATTGCCATTTTTACAGAGTTTGCTTACCCAGAAGCTTCAATTTTGACCAATTTCAGGCACAGAAATGACTTTAAACACACTTATTTTAGTTGAAAAAGTAATAATTCACATCCAACCGTCATTTAAAGTCAAAAGATTAAATGTTAAAATATCATCAATATTGACCATTTTTTGAACGTTTGACTGGCTCGGGGTCATCGTTTTTCATCATAAAATAGATTTTTTGGACTCTACCAAAAATGATTCAAAATGTCATTTGGATCAGGCCTCATGTTAAATAACTACTTTTTAAACCCTCAGAGTGACCAAAATTACAATTTTTACGGAGTTTTGCTTACTCAAAAGTTTCCATTTTGACGAATTTCAGGCACAGAATTGACTTTAAACACACTTATTTTGGTTGAAAAAGTAATAATTCACATCCAACCGTCATTTAAAGTCAAAAGATTAAATGTTATAATTTCATCAATATTGACCATTTTCTTAACGTTAGACTGGTCCGGGGTCATCGATTTTTCGTCAGAAAATTCACATCCAACCATCATTTAAAGTCAAAAGATTAAATGATAACATTTCATCAATATTGACCATTCTTTGAACGTTTGACTGGTCTGGGGTCATCGTTTTTCATCATAAAATTGATTTTTAGGACTCTACCAAAAATGATTCAAAATGTCATTTGGATCAGGCCTCATGTTGAATAACCACTTTTTAAACCCTCAGTGTGACCAAAATTGCCATTTTTACGGAATTTTGCTTACTCAAAAGCTTCAATTTTGACCAATTTCAGGCACAGAAATGACTTTAAACACACTTATTTTAGTTGAAAAAGTAATAATTCACATCCAACAGTCATTTAAAGTCAAAAGATTAAATGTTAAAATTTCTTCAATATTGACCATTTTTTGAACCTTGGACTGGTCCGGGGTCATCGTTTTTCATCAAAAAATTGATTTTTTGGACTCTACCAAAAATGATTCAAAATGTCATTTGTATCAGGCCTCATGTTGAATAACCACTTTTTAAACCCTCACAGTGACCAAAATTGCCATTTTTACAGAGTTTTGCTTACTCAGAAGCTTCACTTTTGACCAATTTCAGGCACAGAAATGACTTTAAACACACTTATTTTCGTTGACAAAGTAATAATTCACATCCAACCATCATTTAAGGTCAAAAGATTAAATGTTAAAATTTCATCAATATTGACCATTTTTTGAACGTTCGACTGGTCCGGGGGCATCGTTTTTCATCAGAAAATTGATTTTGTGGACTCCACCAAAAATGATTCAAAATGTCATTTGGATCAGGCCTCATGTTAAATAACCACTTTTTAAACCCTCAGAGTGACCAAAATTAAAATTTTTACGGAGTTTTGCTTACTTAAAAGCTCCAATTTTTACCAATTTCAGGCACAGAAATGACTTTAAACACACTTATTTCAGTTGAAAAAGTAATAATTCACATCCAACAGTCATTTAAAGTCAAAAGATTAAATGTTAAAATTTCATCAATATTGACCATTTTTTGAACGTTTGACTGGTCCGGGGTCATCGTTTTTCATCAGATAATTGATTTTTTGGACTCTACCAAAAATGATTGAAAATGTCATTTGGATCAGGCCTCATGTTGAATAACCACTTTTTAAACCCTCACAGTGACCAAAATTGCCATTTTTACAGAGTTTTGCCTACTCAAAAGTTTCAATTTTGATGAATTTCAGGCACAGAAATGTCTTTAAACATACTTATTTTCGTTGAAAAAGTAATAATTCACATCCAACCGTCATTTAAAGTCAAAAGATTAAATGTTAAAATGTCATCAATATTGACCATTTTTTGAACGTTTGACTGGTCTGGGGTCATCGTTTTTCATCATAAAATTGATTTTTAGGACTCTACCATAAATGATTCAAAATGTCATTTGGATCAGGCCTCATGTTGAATAACCACTTTTTAAACCCTCAGTGTGACCAAAATTGCCATTTTTACAGAGTTTTGCTTACTCAAAAGCTTCAATTTTGACCAATTTCAGGCACAGAAATGACTTTAAACACACTTATTTTAGTTGAAAAAGTAACAATTCACATCCAACAGTCATTTAAAGTCAAAAGATTAAATGTTAAAATTTCTTCAATATTGACCATTTTTTGAACGTTCGACTGGTCCGGGGTCATCGTTTTTCATCAGAAAATTGATTTTTTGGACTCTACCAAAAATGATTCAAAAAGTCATTTGAATCGGGCCTCATGTTGAATAACCACTTTTTAAACCCTCACAGTGACCAAAATTGCCATTTTTACAGAGTTTTGCTTACTCAGAAGCTTCACTTTTGACCAATTTCAGGCACAGAAATGACTTTAAACACACTTATTTTCGTTGACAAAGTAATAATTCACATCCAACCGTCATTTAAAGTCAAAAGATTAAATGTTAAAATTTCATCAATATTGACCATTTTTTGAACGTTCGACTGGTCCGGGGGCATCGTTTTTCATCAGAAAATAAATTTTTGGGACTCCACCAAAAATGATTCAAAATGTCATTTGGATCGGGCCTCATGTTGAATAACCACTTTTTAAACCCTCACAGTGACCAAAATTGCCATTTTTACAGAGTTTTGCTTACTCAGAAGATTCACTTTTGACCAATTTCAGGCACAGAAATGACTTTAAACACACTTATTTTCGTTGAAAAAGTAATATTTCACATCCAACCGTCATTTAAAGTCAAAAGATTAAATGTTATAATTTCATCAATATTGACCATTTTCTTAACGTTCGACTGGTCCGGGGTCATCGATTTTTCGTCAGAAAATTCACATCCAACCATCATTTAAAGTCAAAAGATTAAATGATAACATTTCATCAATATTGACCATTCTTTGAACGTTTGACTGGTCTGGGGTCATCGTTTTTCATCATAAAATTGATTTTTAGGACTCTACCAAAAATGATTCAAAATGTCATTTGGATCAGGCCTCATGTTGAATAACCACTTTTTAAACCCTCAGTGTGACCAAAATTGCCATTTTTACGGAATTTTGCTTACTCAAAAGCTTCAATTTTGACCAATTTCAGGCACAGAAATGACTTTAAACACACTTATTTTAGTTGACAAAGTAATAATTCACATCCAACCGTCATTTGAAGTCAAAAGATTAAATGTTAAAATTTCATCAATATTGACCATTTTTTGAACGTTCGACTGGTCCGGGGGCATCGTTTTTTCGTCAGAAAATTCACATCCAACCATCATTTAAAGTCAAAAGATTAAATGATAACATTTCATCAATATTGACCATTCTTTGAACGTTTGACTGGTCTGGGGTCATCGTTTTTCATCATAAAATTGATTTTTAGGACTCTACCAAAAATGATTCAAAATGTCATTTGGATCAGGCCTCATGTTGAATAACCACTTTTTAAACCCTCAGTGTGACCAAAATTGCCATTTTTACGGAATTTTGCTTACTCAAAAGCTTCAATTTTGACCAATTTCAGGCACAGAAATGACTTTAAACACACTTATTTTAGTTGACAAAGTAATAATTCACATCCAACCGTCATTTGAAGTCAAAAGATTAAATGTTAAAATTTCATCAATATTGACCATTTTTTGAACGTTCGACTGGTCCGGGGGCATCGTTTTTTCGTCAGAAAATTCACATCCAACCATCATTTAAAGTCAAAAGATTAAATGATAACATTTCATCAATATTGACCATTCTTTGAACGTTTGACTGGTCTGGGGTCATCGTTTTTCATCATAAAATTGATTTTTAGGACTCTACCAAAAATGATTCAAAATGTCATTTGGATCAGGCCTCATGTTGAATAACCACTTTTTAAACCCTCAGTGTGACCAAAATTGCCATTTTTACGGAATTTTGCTTACTCAAAAGCTTCAATTTTGACCAATTTCAGGCACAGAAATGACTTTAAACACACTTATTTTCGTTGACAAAGTAATAATTCACATCCAACCATCATTTAAGGTCAAAAGATTAAATGTTAAAATTTCATCAATATTGACCATTTTTTGAACGTTCGACTGGTCCGGGGGCATCGTTTTTCATCAGAAAATTGATTTTGTGGACTCCACCAAAAATGATTCAAAATGTCATTTGGATCAGGCCTCATGTTAAATAACCACTTTTTAAACCCTCAGAGTGACCAAAATTAAAATTTTTACGGAGTTTTGCTTACTTAAAAGCTCCAATTTTTACCAATTTCAGGCACAGAAATGACTTTAAACACACTTATTTCAGTTGAAAAAGTAATAATTCACATCCAACAGTCATTTAAAGTCAAAAGATTAAATGTTAAAATTTCATCAATATTGACCATTTTTTGAACGTTTGACTGGTCCGGGGTCATCGTTTTTCATCAGATAATTGATTTTTTGGACTCTACCAAAAATGATTGAAAATGTCATTTGGATCAGGCCTCATGTTGAATAACCACTTTTTAAACCCTCACAGTGACCAAAATTGCCATTTTTACAGAGTTTTGCCTACTCAAAAGTTTCAATTTTGATGAATTTCAGGCACAGAAATGTCTTTAAACATACTTATTTTCGTTGAAAAAGTAATAATTCACATCCAACCGTCATTTAAAGTCAAAAGATTAAATGTTAAAATGTCATCAATATTGACCATTGTTTGAACGTTTGACTGGTCTGGGGTCATCGTTTTTCATCATAAAATTGATTTTTAGGACTCTACCATAAATGATTCAAAATGTCATTTGGATCAGGCCTCATGTTGAATAACCACTTTTTAAACCCTCAGTGTGACCAAAATTGCCATTTTTACAGAGTTTTGCTTACTCAAAAGCTTCAATTTTGACCAATTTCAGGCACAGAAATGACTTTAAACACACTTATTTTAGTTGAAAAAGTAACAATTCACATCCAACAGTCATTTAAAGTCAAAAGATTAAATGTTAAAATTTCTTCAATATTGACCATTTTTTGAACGTTCGACTGGTCCGGGGTCATCGTTTTTCATCATAAAATTGATTTTTTTTGGACTCTACCAAAAATGATTCAAAATGTCATTTGGATCAGGCCTCATGTTAAATAACCACTTTTTAAACCCTCAGAGTGACCAAAATTACAATTTTTACTGAGTTTTGCTTACTCAAAAGCTCCAATTTTTACCAATTTCAGGCACAGAAATGACTTTAAACACACTTATTTTAGTTGAAAAAGTAATAATTCACATCCAACAGTCATTTAAATTCAAAAGATTAAATGTTAAAATGTCTTCAATATTGACCATTTTTTGAATGTTGGACTGCTCCGGGGTCATCGTTTTTCATCAGAAAATTGATTTTTTGGACTCTACCAAAAATGATTCAAAAAGTCATTTGAATCGGGCCTCATGTTGAATAACCACTTTTTAAACCCTCACAGTGACCAAAATTGCCATTTTTACAGAGTTTTGCTTACTCAAAATCTTCAATTTTTAGCCAATTTCAGGCACAGAAATGACTTTAAACACACTTATTTTTGCTGTAAAAGTAATAATTCACATCCAACCGTCATTTAAAGTCAAAAGATTAAATGTTAAAATTTCATCAATATTGACCATTTTTTGAACGTTCGACTGGTCCGGGGTCATCGTTTTTCATCAGAAAATTGATTTTTAGGACTCTACCAAAAATGATCCAAAATGTCATTTGGATCGGACCTCATGTTGAATAACCACTTTTTAAACCCTCACATTGACCAAAATTGCCATTTTTACAGAGTTTGCTTACCCAGAAGCTTCAATTTTGACCAATTTCAGGCACAGAAATGACTTTAAACACACTTATTTTAGTTGAAAAAGTAATAATTCACATCCAACCGTCATTTAAAGTCAAAAGATTAAATGTTAAAATATCATCAATATTGACCATTTTTTGAACGTTTGACTGGCCCGGGGTCATCGTTTTTCATCATAAAATAGATTTTTTGGACTCTACCAAAAATGATTCAAAATGTCATTTGGATCAGGCCTCATGTTAAATAACTACTTTTTAAACCCTCAGAGTGACCAAAATTACAATTTTTACGGAGTTTTGCTTAATCAAAAGTTTCCATTTTGACGAATTTCAGGCACAGAATTGACTTTAAACACACTTATTTTGGTTGAAAAAGTAATAATTCACATCCAACCGTCATTTAAAGTCAAAAGATTAAATGTTATAATTTCATCAATATTGACCATTTTCTTAACGTTAGACTGGTCCGGGGTCATCGATTTTTCGTCAGAAAATTCACATCCAACCATCATTTAAAGTCAAAAGATTAAATGATAACATTTCATCAATATTGACCATTCTTTGAACGTTTGACTGGTCTGGGGTCATCGTTTTTCATCATAAAATTGATTTTTAGGACTCTACCAAAAATGATTCAAAATGTCATTTGGATCAGGCCTCATGTTGAATAACCACTTTTTAAACCCTCAGTGTGACCAAAATTGCCATTTTTACGGAATTTTGCTTACTCAAAAGCTTCAATTTTGACCAATTTCAGGCACAGAAATGACTTTAAACACACTTATTTTAGTTGAAAAAGTAATAATTCACATCCAACAGTCATTTAAAGTCAAAAGATTAAATGTTAAAATTTCTTCAATATTGACCATTTTTTGAACGTTCGACTGGTCCGGGGTCATCGTTTTTCATCAGAAAATTGATTTTTTGGACTCTACCAAAAATGATTCAAAATGTCATTTGTATCAGGCCTCATGTTGAATAACCACTTTTTAAACCCTCACAGTGACCAAAATTGCCATTTTTACAGAGTTTTGCTTACTCAGAAGCTTCACTTTTGACCAATTTCAGGCACAGAAATGACTTTAAACACACTTATTTTCGTTGACAAAGTAATAATTCACATCCAACCATCATTTAAGGTCAAAAGATTAAATGTTAAAATTTCATCAATATTGACCATTTTTTGAACGTTCGACTGGTCCGGGGGCATCGTTTTTCATCAGAAAATTGATTTTGTGGACTCCACCAAAAATGATTCAAAATGTCATTTGGATCAGGCCTCATGTTAAATAACCACTTTTTAAACCCTCACAGTGACCAAAATTGCCATTTTTACAGAGTTTTGCCTACTCAAAAGTTTCAATTTTGATGAATTTCAGGCACAGAAATGTCTTTAAACACACTTATTTTAGTTGAAAAAGTAACAATTCACATCCAACAGTCATTTAAAGTCAAAAGATTAAATGTTAAAATGTCATCAATATTGACCATTTTTTGAACGTTCGACTGGTCCGGGGTCATCGTTTTTCATCAGAAAATTGATTTTTTGGACTCTACCAAAAATGATTCAAAATGTCATTTGGATCGGACCTCATGTTGAATAACCACTTTTTAAACCCTCACATTGACCAAAATTGCCATTTTTACAGAGTTTGCTTACCCAGAAGCTTCAATTTTGACCAATTTCAGGCACAGAAATGACTTTAAACACACTTATTTTAGTTGAAAAAGTAATAATTCACATCCAACCGTCATTTAAAGTCAAAAGATTAAATGTTAAAATATCATCAATATTGACCATTTTTTGAACGTTTGACTGGCTCGGGGTCATCGTTTTTCATCATAAAATAGATTTTTTGGACTCTACCAAAAATGATTCAAAATGTCATTTGGATCAGGCCTCATGTTAAATAACTACTTTTTAAACCCTCAGAGTGACCAAAATTACAATTTTTACGGAGTTTTGCTTACTCAAAAGTTTCCATTTTGACGAATTTCAGGCACAGAATTGACTTTAAACACACTTATTTTGGTTGAAAAAGTAATAATTCACATCCAACCGTCATTTAAAGTCAAAAGATTAAATGTTATAATTTCATCAATATTGACCATTTTCTTAACGTTAGACTGGTCCGGGGTCATCGATTTTTCGTCAGAAAATTCACATCCAACCATCATTTAAAGTCAAAAGATTAAATGATAACATTTCATCAATATTGACCATTCTTTGAACGTTTGACTGGTCTGGGGTCATCGTTTTTCATCATAAAATTGATTTTTAGGACTCTACCAAAAATGATTCAAAATGTCATTTGGATCAGGCCTCATGTTGAATAACCACTTTTTAAACCCTCAGTGTGACCAAAATTGCCATTTTTACGGAATTTTGCTTACTCAAAAGCTTCAATTTTGACCAATTTCAGGCACAGAAATGACTTTAAACACACTTATTTTAGTTGAAAAAGTAATAATTCACATCCAACAGTCATTTAAAGTCAAAAGATTAAATGTTAAAATTTCTTCAATATTGACCATTTTTTGAACCTTGGACTGGTCCGGGGTCATCGTTTTTCATCAAAAAATTGATTTTTTGGACTCTACCAAAAATGATTCAAAATGTCATTTGTATCAGGCCTCATGTTGAATAACCACTTTTTAAACCCTCACAGTGACCAAAATTGCCATTTTTACAGAGTTTTGCTTACTCAGAAGCTTCACTTTTGACCAATTTCAGGCACAGAAATGACTTTAAACACACTTATTTTCGTTGACAAAGTAATAATTCACATCCAACCATCATTTAAGGTCAAAAGATTAAATGTTAAAATTTCATCAATATTGACCATTTTTTGAACGTTCGACTGGTCCGGGGGCATCGTTTTTCATCAGAAAATTGATTTTGTGGACTCCACCAAAAATGATTCAAAATGTCATTTGGATCAGGCCTCATGTTAAATAACCACTTTTTAAACCCTCAGAGTGACCAAAATTAAAATTTTTACGGAGTTTTGCTTACTTAAAAGCTCCAATTTTTACCAATTTCAGGCACAGAAATGACTTTAAACACACTTATTTCAGTTGAAAAAGTAATAATTCACATCCAACAGTCATTTAAAGTCAAAAGATTAAATGTTAAAATTTCATCAATATTGACCATTTTTTGAACGTTTGACTGGTCCGGGGTCATCGTTTTTCATCAGATAATTGATTTTTTGGACTCTACCAAAAATGATTGAAAATGTCATTTGGATCAGGCCTCATGTTGAATAACCACTTTTTAAACCCTCACAGTGACCAAAATTGCCATTTTTACAGAGTTTTGCCTACTCAAAAGTTTCAATTTTGATGAATTTCAGGCACAGAAATGTCTTTAAACATACTTATTTTCGTTGAAAAAGTAATAATTCACATCCAACCGTCATTTAAAGTCAAAAGATTAAATGTTAAAATGTCATCAATATTGACCATTTTTTGAACGTTTGACTGGTCTGGGGTCATCGTTTTTCATCATAAAATTGATTTTTAGGACTCTACCATAAATGATTCAAAATGTCATTTGGATCAGGCCTCATGTTGAATAACCACTTTTTAAACCCTCAGTGTGACCAAAATTGCCATTTTTACAGAGTTTTGCTTACTCAAAAGCTTCAATTTTGACCAATTTCAGGCACAGAAATGACTTTAAACACACTTATTTTAGTTGAAAAAGTAACAATTCACATCCAACAGTCATTTAAAGTCAAAAGATTAAATGTTAAAATTTCTTCAATATTGACCATTTTTTGAACGTTCGACTGGTCCGGGGTCATCGTTTTTCATCAGAAAATTGATTTTTTGGACTCTACCAAAAATGATTCAAAAAGTCATTTGAATCGGGCCTCATGTTGAATAACCACTTTTTAAACCCTCACAGTGACCAAAATTGCCATTTTTACAGAGTTTTGCTTACTCAGAAGCTTCACTTTTGACCAATTTCAGGCACAGAAATGACTTTAAACACACTTATTTTCGTTGACAAAGTAATAATTCACATCCAACCGTCATTTAAAGTCAAAAGATTAAATGTTAAAATTTCATCAATATTGACCATTTTTTGAACGTTCGACTGGTCCGGGGGCATCGTTTTTCATCAGAAAATAAATTTTTGGGACTCCACCAAAAATGATTCAAAATGTCATTTGGATCGGGCCTCATGTTGAATAACCACTTTTTAAACCCTCACAGTGACCAAAATTGCCATTTTTACAGAGTTTTGCTTACTCAGAAGATTCACTTTTGACCAATTTCAGGCACAGAAATGACTTTAAACACACTTATTTTCGTTGAAAAAGTAATATTTCACATCCAACCGTCATTTAAAGTCAAAAGATTAAATGTTATAATTTCATCAATATTGACCATTTTCTTAACGTTCGACTGGTCCGGGGTCATCGATTTTTCGTCAGAAAATTCACATCCAACCATCATTTAAAGTCAAAAGATTAAATGATAACATTTCATCAATATTGACCATTCTTTGAACGTTTGACTGGTCTGGGGTCATCGTTTTTCATCATAAAATTGATTTTTAGGACTCTACCAAAAATGATTCAAAATGTCATTTGGATCAGGCCTCATGTTGAATAACCACTTTTTAAACCCTCAGTGTGACCAAAATTGCCATTTTTACGGAATTTTGCTTACTCAAAAGCTTCAATTTTGACCAATTTCAGGCACAGAAATGACTTTAAACACACTTATTTTAGTTGACAAAGTAATAATTCACATCCAACCGTCATTTGAAGTCAAAAGATTAAATGTTAAAATTTCATCAATATTGACCATTTTTTGAACGTTCGACTGGTCCGGGGGCATCGTTTTTCATCAGAAAATTGATTTTGTGGACTGCACCAAAAATGATTCAAAATGTCATTTGGATCGGGCCTCATGTTAAATAACCACCTATTAAACCCTCAAAGTGACCAAAATTGCCATTTTTACAGAGTTTTGCTTACTCAAATGCTTCAATTTTGACCAATTTCAGGCACAGAAATTACTTTAAACACACTTTTTTTACTTGAAAAAGTAATAATTCACATCCAACCGTCATTTAAAGTCAAAAGATTAAATGTTAAAATGTCATCAATATTGACCATTTTTTGAACGTTCGACTGGTCCGGGGTCATCGTTTTTCATCAGATAATTGATTTTTTGGACTCTACCAAAAATGATTGAAAATGTCATTTGGATCAGGCCTCATGTTGAATAACCACTTTTTAAACCCTCACAGTGACCAAAATTGCCATTTTTACAGAGTTTTGCCTACTCAAAAGTTTCAATTTTGATGAATTTCAGGCACAGAAATGTCTTTAAACATACTTATTTTCGTTGAAAAAGTAATAATTCACATCCAACCGTCATTTAAAGTCAAAAGATTAAATGTTAAAATGTCATCAATATTGACCATTTTTTGAACGTTTGACTGGTCTGGGGTCATCGTTTTTCATCATAAAATTGATTTTTAGGACTCTACCATAAATGATTCAAAATGTCATTTGGATCAGGCCTCATGTTGAATAACCACTTTTTAAACCCTCAGCGTGACCAAAATTGCCATTTTTACAGAGTTTTGCTTACTCAAAAGCTTCAATTTTGACCAATTTCAGGCACAGAAATGACTTTAAACACACTTATTTTAGTTGAAAAAGTAACAATTCACATCCAACAGTCATTTGAAGTCAAAAGATTAAATGTTAAAAATTCTTCAATATTGACCATTTTTTGAACGTTCGACTGGTCCGGGGTCATCGTTTTTCATCAGATAATTGATTTTTTGGACTCTACCAAAAATGATTGAAAATGTCATTTGGATCAGGCCTCATGTTGAATAACCACTTTTTAAACCCTCACAGTGACCAAAATTGCCATTTTTACAGAGTTTTGCTTACTCAAAAGCTTCAATTTTGAGAATTTCAGGCACAGAAATGACTTTAAAAACACTTATTTTAGTTGAAAATGTAATAATTCACATCCAACCATCTTTTAAAGTCAAAAGATTAAATGTAAAAATTTCATCAATATTGACCATTGTTTGAACGTTCGACTGGTCCGGGGTCATCGTTTTTCATCACAAAATTGATTTTTTTTGGACTCTACCAAAAATGATTCAAAATGTCATTTGTATCAGGCCTCATGTTGAATAACCACTTTTTAAACCCTCAGAGTGACCAAAATTGCAATTTTTACGGAGTTTTGCTTACTCAAAAGTTTCCATTTTGACGAATTTAATGCACAGAATTGACTTTAAACACACCTATTTTCGTTGAAAAAGTAATAATTCACATCCAACCGTCATTTAAAGTCAAAAGATTAAATGTTATAATTTCATCAATATTGACCATTTTCTTAACGTTCGACTGGTCCGGGGTCATCGATTTTTCGTCAGAAAATTCACATCCAACCATCATTTAAAGTCAAAAGATTAAATGATAACATTTCATCAATATTGACCATTCTTTGAACGTTTGACTGGTCTGGGGTCATCGTTTTTCATCATAAAATTGATTTTTAGGACTCTACCAAAAATGATTCAAAATGTCATTTGGATCAGGCCTCAT
Source organism: Lissotriton vulgaris (assembly GCF_964263255.1). Lineage (NCBI taxonomy): Eukaryota > Metazoa > Chordata > Amphibia > Caudata > Salamandridae > Lissotriton > Lissotriton vulgaris. The sequence goes on along the minus strand of NW_028240817.1, from coordinate 344,441 downwards.
GTTGAATAACCACTTTTTAAACCCTCAGTGTGACCAAAATTGCCATTTTTACGGAATTTTGCTTACTCATAAGCTCCAATTTTGACCAATTTCAGGCACAGAAATGACTTTAAACACACTTATTTTAGTTGAAAAAGTAATAATTCACATCCAACAGTCATTTAAATTCAAAAGATTAAATGTTAAAATGTCTTCAACATTGACCATTTTTTGAATGTTGGACTGCTCCGGGGTCATCGCTTTCATCAGAAAATTGATTTTTTGGACTCTACCAAAAATGATTCAAAAAGTCATTTGAATCGGGCCTCATGTTGAATAACCACTTTTTAAACCCTCACAGTGACCAAAATTGCCATTTTTACAGAGTTTTGCTTACTCAGAAGCTTCACTTTTGACCAATTTCAGGCACAGAAATGACTTTAAACACACTTATTTTAGTTGAAAAAGTAATAATTCACATCCAACCGTCATTTTAAGTCAAAAGATTAAATGTTAAAATATCATCAATATTGACCATTTTTTGAACGTTCGACTGGTCCGGGGGCATCGTTTTTCATCAGAAAATAAATTTTTGGGACTCCACCAAAAATGATTCAACATGTCATTTGGATCGGGCCTCATGTTGAATAACCACTTTTTAAAACCCTCACAGTGACCAAAATTACCATTTTAACAGAGTTTTGCTTACTCAAAATCTTCAATTTTTAGCCAATTTCAGGCACAGAAATGACTTTAAACACACTTATTTTTGCTGTAAAAGTAATAATTCACATCCAACCGTCATTTAAAGTCAAAAGATTAAATGTAAAAAATTTCATCAATATTGACCATTTTTTGAACGTTCGACTGGTCCGGGGTCATCGTTTTTCATCAGATAATTGATTTTTTAGACTCCACCAAAAATGATTCAAAATGTCATTTGGATCGGGCCTCATGTTGAATAACCACTTTTTAAACCCTCACAGTGACCAAAATTGCCATTTTTACAGAGTTTTGCCTACTCAAAAGTTTCAATTTTGATGAATTTCAGGCACAGAAATGTCTTTAAACACACTTATTTTCGTTGAAAAAGTAATAATTCACATCCAACCGTCATTTAAAGTCAAAAGATTAAATGATAACATTTCATCAATATTGACCATTCTTTGAACGTTTGACTGGTCTGGGGTCATCGTTTTTCATCATAAAATTGATTTTTAGGACTCCACCAAAAATGATTCAAAATGTCATTTGGATCAGGCCTCATGTTGAATAACCACTTTTTAAACCCTCAGTGTGACCAAAATTGCCATTTTTACGGAATTTTGCTTACTCAAAAGCTTCAATTTTGACCAATTTCAGGCACAGAAATGACTTTAAACACACTTATTTTAGTTGAAAAAGTAATAATTCACATCCAACCGTCATTTACAGTCAAAAGATTAAATGTTAAAATATCATCAATATTGACCATTTTTTGAACGTTCGACTGGTCCGGGGGCATCGTTTTTCATCAGAAAATAAATTTTTGGGACTCCACCAAAAATGATTCAAAATGTCATTTGGATCGGGCCTCATGTTGAATAACCACTTTTTAAAACCCTCACAGTGACCAAAATTACCATTTTAACAGAGTTTTGCTTACTCAAAATCTTCAATTTTTAGCCAATTTCAGGCACAGAAATGACTTTAAACACACTTATTTTTGCTGTAAAAGTAATAATTCACATCCAACCGTCATTTAAAGTCAAAAGATTAAATGTAAAAAATGTCATCAATATTGACCATTTTTTGAACGTTCAACTGGTCCGGGGTCATCGTTTTTCATCAGATAATTGATTTTTTGGACTCCACCAAAAATGATTCAAAATGTCATTTGGATCGGGCCTCATGTTGAATAACCACTTTTTAAACCCTCACAGTGACCAAAATTGCCATTTTTACAGAGTTTTGCCTACTCAAAAGTTTCAATTTTGATGAATTTCAGGCACAGAAATGTCTTTAAACACACTTATTTTCGTTGAAAAAGTAATAATTCACATCCAACCGTCATTTAAAGTCAAAAGATTAAATGATAACATTTCATCAATATTGACCATTCTTTGAACGTTTGACTGGTCTGGGGTCATCGTTTTTCATCATAAAATTGATTTTTAGGACTCTACCAAAAATGATTCAAAATGTCATTTGGATCAGGCCTCATGTTGAATAACCACTTTTTAAACCCTCAGTGTGACCAAAATTGCCATTTTTACGGAATTTTGCTTACTCAAAAGCTTCAATTTTGACCAATTTCAGGCACAGAAATGACTTTAAACACACTTATTTTAGTTGAAAAAGTAATAATTCACATCCAACAGTCATTTAAATTCAAAAGATTAAATGTTAAAATTTCTTCAATATTGACCATTTTTTGAACGTTCGACTGGTCCGGGGTCATCGTTTTTCATCAGAAAATTGATTTTTTGGACTCTACCAAAAATGATTCAAAATGTCATTTGGATCGGGCCTCATGTTGAATAACCACTTTTTAAACCCTCACATTGACCAAAATTGCCATTTTTACTGAGTTTGCTTACCCAGAAGCTTCAATTTTGACCAATTTCAGGCACAGAAATGACTTTAAACACACTTATTTTAGTTGAAAAAGTAATAATTCACATCCAACCGTCATTTAAAGTCAAAAGATTAAATGTTAAAATATCATCAATATTGACCATTTTTTGAACGTTCGACTGGTCCGGGGGCATCGTTTTTCATCAGAAAATAAATTTTTGGGACTCCACCAAAAATGATTCAAAATGTCATTTGGATCGGGCCTCATGTTGAATAACCACTTTTTAAAACCCTCAGTGTGACCAAAATTGCCATTTTTACGGAATTTTGCTTACTCAAAAGCTTCAATTTTGACCAATTTCAGGCACAGAAATGACTTTAAACACACTTATTTTCGTTGAAAAAGTAATAATTCACATCCAACCGTCATTTAAAGTCAAAAGATTAAATGTTAAAATGTCATCAATATTGACCATTTTTTGAACGTTTGACTGGTCTGGGGTCATCGTTTTTCATCATAAAATTGATTTTTAGGACTCTACCATAAACGATTCAAAAGGTCATTTGGATCGGACCTCATGTTGAATAACCACTTTTTAAACCCTCACATTGACCAAAATTGCCATTTTTACAGAGTTTGCTTACCCAGAAGCTTCAATTTTGACCAATTTCAGGCACAGAAATGACTTTAAACACACTTATTTTAGTTGAAAAAGTAATAATTCACATCCAACCGTCATTTAAAGTCAAAAGATTAAATGTTAAAATATCATCAATATTGACCATTTTTTGAACGTTTGACTGGCCCGGGGTCATCGCTTTTCATCATAAAATAGATTTTTTGGACTCTACCAAAAATGATTCAAAATGTCATTTGGATCAGGCCTCATGTTAAATAACTACTTTTTAAACCCTCAGAGTGACCAAAATTACAATTTTTACGGAGTTTTGCTTACTCAAAAGTTTCCATTTTGACGAATTTCAGGCACAGAATTGACTTTAAACACACTTATTTTGGTTGAAAAAGTAATAATTCACATCCAACCGTCATTTAAAGTCAAAAGATTAAATGTTATAATTTCATCAATATTGACCATTTTCTTAACGTTAGACTGGTCCGGGGTCATCGATTTTTCGTCAGAAAATACACATCCAACCATCATTTAAAGTCAAAAGATTAAATGATAACATTTCATCAATATTGACCATTCTTTGAACGTTTGACTGGTCTGGGGTCATCGTTTTTCATCATAAAATTGATTTTTAGGACTCTACCAAAAATGATTCAAAATGTCATTTGGATCAGGCCTCATGTTGAATAACCACTTTTTAAACCCTCAGTGTGACCAAAATTGCCATTTTTACGGAATTTTGCTTACTCAAAAGCTTCAATTTTGACCAATTTCAGGCACAGAAATGACTTTAAACACACTTATTTTAGTTGAAAAAGTAATAATTCACATCCAACAGTCATTTAAAGTCAAAAGATTAAATGTTAAAATTTCTTCAATATTGACCATTTTTTGAACGTTCGACTGGTCCGGGGTCATCGTTTTTCATCAGAAAATTGATTTTTTGGACTCTACCAAAAATGATTCAAAATGTCATTTGTATCAGGCCTCATGTTGAATAACCACTTTTTAAACCCTCACAGTGACCAAAATTGCCATTTTTACGGAGTTTTGCTTACTTAAAAGCTCCAATTTTTACCAATTTCAGGCACAGAAATGACTTTAAACACACTTATTTCAGTTGAAAAAGTAATAATTCACATCCAACAGTCATTTAAGGTCAAAAGATTAAATGTTAAAATTTCATCAATATTGACCATTTTTTGAACGTTCGACTGGTCCGGGGGCATCGTTTTTCATCAGAAAATTGATTTTGTGGACTCCACCAAAAATGATTCAAAATGTCATTTGGATCGGGCCTCATGTTGAATAACCACTTTTTAAACCCTCACAGTGACCAAAATTGCCATTTTTACAGAGTTTTGCCTACTCAAAAGTTTCAATTTTGATGAATTTCAGGCACAGAAATGTCTTTAAACACACTTATTTTCGTTGAAAAAGTAATAATTCACATCCAACCGTCATTTAAAGTCAAAAGATTAAATGATAACATTTCATCAATATTGACCATTCTTTGAACGTTTGACTGGTCTGGGGTCATCGTTTTTCATCATAAAATTGATTTTTAGGACTCTACCAAAAATGATTCAAAATGTCATTTGGATCAGGCCTCATGTTGAATAACCACTTTTTAAACCCTCAGTGTGACCAAAATTGCCATTTTTACGGAATTTTGCTTACTCAAAAGCTTCAATTTTGACCAATTTCAGGCACAGAAATGACTTTAAACACACTTATTTTAGTTGAAAAAGTAATAATTCACATCCAACAGTCATTTAAATTCAAAAGATTAAATGTTAAAATTTCTTCAATATTGACCATTTTTTGAACGTTCGACTGGTCCGGGGTCATCGTTTTTCATCAGAAAATTGATTTTTTGGACTCTACCAAAAATGATTCAAAATGTCATTTGGATCGGGCCTCATGTTGAATAACCACTTTTTAAACCCTCACATTGACCAAAATTGCCATTTTTACTGAGTTTGCTTACCCAGAAGCTTCAATTTTGACCAATTTCAGGCACAGAAATGACTTTAAACACACTTATTTTAGTTGAAAAAGTAATAATTCACATCCAACCGTCATTTAAAGTCAAAAGATTAAATGTTAAAATATCATCAATATTGACCATTTTTTGAACGTTCGACTGGTCCGGGGGCATCGTTTTTCATCAGAAAATAAATTTTTGGGACTCCACCAAAAATGATTCAAAATGTCATTTGGATCGGGCCTCATGTTGAATAACCACTTTTTAAAACCCTCAGTGTGACCAAAATTGCCATTTTTACGGAATTTTGCTTACTCAAAAGCTTCAATTTTGACCAATTTCAGGCACAGAAATGACTTTAAACACACTTATTTTCGTTGAAAAAGTAATAATTCACATCCAACCGTCATTTAAAGTCAAAAGATTAAATGTTAAAATGTCATCAATATTGACCATTTTTTGAACGTTTGACTGGTCTGGGGTCATCGTTTTTCATCATAAAATTGATTTTTAGGACTCTACCATAAACGATTCAAAAGGTCATTTGGATCAGGCCTCATATTTAATAACCACTTTTTAAACCCTCACATTGACCAAAATTGCCATTTTTATGGAGTTTTGCTTACTCAAAAGCTTCAATTTTGACCAATTTCAGGCACAGAAATGACTTAAACACACTTATTTTAGTTGAAAAAGTAACAATTCACATCCAACAGTCATTTAAAGTCAAAAGATTAAATGTTGAAATTTCTTCAATATTGACCATTTTTTGAACGTTCGACTGGTCCGGGGTCATCATTTTTCATCAGAAAATTGATTTTTTGGACTCTACCAAAAATGATTCAAAATGTCATTTGGATCGGACCTCATGTTGAATAACCACTTTTTAAACCCTCACATTGACCAAAATTGCCATTTTTACAGAGTTTGCTTACCCAGAAGCTTCAATTTTGACCAATTTCAGGCACAGAAATGACTTTAAACACACTTATTTTAGTTGAAAAAGTAATAATTCACATCCAACCGTCATTTAAAGTCAAAAGATTAAATGTTAAAATATCATCAATATTGACCATTTTTTGAACGTTTGACTGGCCCGGGGTCATCGCTTTTCATCATAAAATAGATTTTTTGGACTCTACCAAAAATGATTCAAAATGTCATTTGGATCAGGCCTCATGTTAAATAACTACTTTTTAAACCCTCAGAGTGACCAAAATTACAATTTTTACGGAGTTTTGCTTACTCAAAAGTTTCCATTTTGACGAATTTCAGGCACAGAATTGACTTTAAACACACTTATTTTGGTTGAAAAAGTAATAATTCACATCCAACCGTCATTTAAAGTCAAAAGATTAAATGTTATAATTTCATCAATATTGACCATTTTCTTAACGTTAGACTGGTCCGGGGTCATCGATTTTTCGTCAGAAAATTCACATCCAACCATCATTTAAAGTCAAAAGATTAAATGATAACATTTCATCAATATTGACCATTCTTTGAACGTTTGACTGGTCTGGGGTCATCGTTTTTCATCATAAAATTGATTTTTAGGACTCTACCAAAAATGATTCAAAATGTCATTTGGATCAGGCCTCATGTTGAATAACCACTTTTTAAACCCTCAGTGTGACCAAAATTGCCATTTTTATGGAATTTTGCTTACTCAAAAGCTTCAATTTTGACCAATTTCAGGCACAGAAATGACTTTAAACACACTTATTTTAGTTGAAAAAGTAATAATTCACATCCAACAGTCATTTAAAGTCAAAAGATTAAATGTTAAAATTTCTTCAATATTGACCATTTTTTGAACGTTCGACTGGTCCGGGGTCATCGTTTTTCATCAGAAAATTGATTTTTTGGACTCTACCAAAAATGATTCAAAATGTCATTTGTATCAGGCCTCATGTTGAATAACCACTTTTTAAACCCTCACAGTGACCAAAATTGCCATTTTTACAGAGTTTTGCTTACTCAGAAGCTTCACTTTTGACCAATTTCAGGCACAGAAATGACTTTAAACACACTTATTTTCGTTGACAAAGTAATAATTCACATCCAACCATCATTTGAGGTCAAAAGATTAAATGTTAAAATTTCATCAATATTGACCATTTTTTGAACGTTCGACTGGTCCGGGGGCATCGTTTTTCATCAGAAAATTGATTTTGTGGACTCCACCAAAAATGATTCAAAATGTCATTTGGATCAGGCCTCATGTTAAATAACCACTTTTTAAACCCTCAGAGTGACCAAAATTAAAATTTTTACGGAGTTTTGCTTACTTAAAAGCTCCAATTTTTACCAATTTCAGGCACAGAAATGACTTTAAACACACTTATTTCAGTTGAAAAAGTAATAATTCACATCCAACAGTCATTTAAAGTCAAAAGATTAAATGTTAAAATTTCATCAATATTGACCATTTTTTGAACGTTTGACTGGTCCGGGGTCATAGTTTTTCATCAGATAATTGATTTTTTGGACTCTACCAAAAATGATTGAAAATGTCATTTGGATCAGGCCTCATGTTGAATAACCACTTTTTAAACCCTCACAGTGACCAAAATTGCCATTTTTACAGAGTTTTGCCTACTCAAAAGTTTCAATTTTGATGAATTTCAGGCACAGAAATGTCTTTAAACATACTTATTTTCGTTGAAAAAGTAATAATTCACATCCAACCGTCATTTAAAGTCAAAAGATTAAATGTTAAAATGTCATCAATATTGACCATTTTTTGAACGTTTGACTGGTCTGGGGTCATCGTTTTTTATCATAAAATTGATTTTTAGGACTCTACCATAAATGATTCAAAATGTCATTTGGATCAGGCCTCATGTTGAATAACCACTTTTTAAACCCTCAGTGTGACCAAAATTGCCATTTTTACAGAGTTTTGCTTACTCAAAAGCTTCAATTTTGACCAATTTCAGGCACAGAAATGACTTTAAACACACTTATTTTAGTTGAAAAAGTAACAATTCACATCCAACAGTCATTTAAAGTCAAAAGATTAAATGTTAAAATTTCTTCAATATTGACCATTTTTTGAACGTTCGACTGGTCGGGGGTCATCGTTTTTCATCATAAAATTGATTTTTTTGGACTCTACCAAAAATGATTCAAAATGTCATTTGGATCAGGCCTCATGTTAAATAACCACTTTTTAAACCCTCAGAGTGACCAAAATGACAATTTTTACTGAGTTTTGCTTACTCAAAAACTCCAATTTTTACCAATTTCAGGCACAGAAATGACTTTAAACACGCTTATTTTAGTTGAAAAAGTAATAATTCACATCCAACCGTCATTTAAAGTCAAAAGATTAAATGTTAAAATATCATCAATATTGACCATTTTTTGAACGTTCGACTGGTCCGGGGGCATCGTTTTTCATCAGAAAATAAATTTTTGGGACTCCACCAAAAATGATTCAAAATGTCATTTGGATCGGGCCTTATGTTGAATAACCACTTTTTAAAACCCTCACAGTGACCAAAATTACCATTTTAACAGAGTTTTGCTTACTCAAAATCTTCAATTTTTAGCCAATTTCAGGCACAGAAATGACTTTAAACACACTTATTTTTGCTGTAAAAGTAATAATTCACATCCAACCGTCATTTAAAGTCAAAAGATTAAATGTTAAAATTTCATCAATATTGACCATTTTTTGAACGTTCGACTGGTCCGGGGTCATCGTTTTTCATCAGAAAATTGATTTTTAGGACTCTACCAAAAATGATTCAAAATGTCATTTGGATCGGACCTCATGTTGAATAACCACTTTTTAAACCCTCACATTGACCAAAATTGCCATTTTTACAGAGTTTGCTTACCCAGAAGCTTCAATTTTGACCAATTTCAGGCACAGAAATGACTTTAAACACACTTATTTTAGTTGAAAAAGTAATAATTCACATCCAACCGTCATTTAAAGTCAAAAGATTAAATGTTAAAATATCATCAATATTGACCATTTTTTGAACGTTTGACTGGCCCGGGGTCATCGTTTTTCATCATAAAATAGATTTTTTGGACTCTACCAAAAATGATTCAAAATGTCATTTGGATCAGGCCTCATGTTAAATAACTACTTTTTAAACCCTCAGAGTGACCAAAATTACATTTTTTACGGAGTTTTGCTTACTCAAAAGTTTCCATTTTGACGAATTTCAGGCACAGAATTGACTTTAAACACACTTATTTTGGTTGAAAAAGTAATAATTCACATCCAACCGTCATTTAAAGTCAAAAGATTAAATGTTATAATTTCATCAATATTGACCATTTTCTTAACGTTAGACTGGTCCGGGGTCATCGATTTTTCGTCAGAAAATTCACATCCAACCATCATTTAAAGTCAAAAGATTAAATGATAACATTTCATCAATATTGACCATTCTTTGAACGTTTGACTGGTCTGGGGTCATCGTTTTTCATCATAAAATTGATTTTTAGGACTCTTCCAAAAATGATTCAAAATGTCATTTGGATCAGGCCTCATGTTGAATAACCACTTTTTAAACCCTCAGTGTGACCAAAATTGCGATTTTTACGGAATTTTGCTTACTCAAAAGCTTCAATTTTGACCAATTTCAGGCACAGAAATGACTTTAAACACACTTATTTTAGTTGAAAAAGTAATAATTCACATCCAACAGTCATTTAAAGTCAAAAGATTAAATGTTTAAATTTCTTCAATATTGACCATTTTTTGAACGTTCGACTGGTCCGGGGTCATCGTTTTTCATCAGAAAATTGATTTTTTGGACTCTACCAAAAATGATTCAAAATGTCATTTGTATCAGGCCTCATGTTGAATAACCACTTTTTAAACCCTCACAGTGACCAAAATTGCCATTTTTACAGAGTTTTGCTTACTCAGAAGCTTCACTTTTGACCAATTTCAGGCACAGAAATGACTTTAAACACACTTATTTTCGTTGACAAAGTAATAATTCACATCCAACCATCATTTAAGGTCAAAAGATTAAATGTTAAAATTTCATCAATATTGACCATTTTTTGAACGTTCGACTGGTCCGGGGGCATCGTTTTTCATCAGAAAATTGATTTTGTGGACTCCACCAAAAATGATTCAAAATGTCATTTGGATCAGGCCTCATGTTAAATAACCACTTTTTAAACCCTCACAGTGACCAAAATTGCCATTTTTACAGAGTTTTGCCTACTCAAAAGTTTCAATTTTGATGAATTTCAGGCACAGAAATGTCTTTAAACACACTTATTTTAGTTGAAAAAGTAACAATTCACATCCAACAGTCATTTAAAGTCAAAAGATTAAATGTTAAAATGTCATCAATATTGACCATTTTTTGAACGTTTGACTGGCTCGGGGTCATCGTTTTTCATCATAAAATAGATTTTTTGGACTCTACCAAAAATGATTCAAAATGTCATTTGGATCAGGCCTCATGTTAAATAACTACTTTTTAAACCCTCAGAGTGACCAAAATTACATTTTTTACGGAGTTTTGCTTACTCAAAAGTTTCCATTTTGACGAATTTCAGGCACAGAATTGACTTTAAACACACTTATTTTGGTTGAAAAAGTAATAATTCACATCCAACCGTCATTTAAAGTCAAAAGATTAAATGTTATAATTTCATCAATATTGACCATTTTCTTAACGTTAGACTGGTCCGGGGTCATCGATTTTTCGTCAGAAAATTCACATCCAACCATCATTTAAAGTCAAAAGATTAAATGATAACATTTCATCAATATTGACCATTCTTTGAACGTTTGACTGGTCTGGGGTCATCGTTTTTCATCATAAAATTGATTTTTAGGACTCTACCAAAAATGATTCAAAATGTCATTTGGATCAGGCCTCATGTTGAATAACCACTTTTTAAACCCTCAGTGTGACCAAAATTGCCATTTTTACGGAATTTTGCTTACTCAAAAGCTTCAATTTTGACCAATTTCAGGCACAGAAATGACTTTAAACACACTTATTTTAGTTGAAAAAGTAATAATTCACATCCAACAGTCATTTAAAGTCAAAAGATTAAATGTTAAAATTTCTTCAATATTGACCATTTTTTGAACCTTGGACTGGTCCGGGGTCATCGTTTTTCATCAGAAAATTGATTTTTTGGACTCTACCAAAAATGATTCAAAATGTCATTTGTATCAGGCCTCATGTTGAATAACCACTTTTTAAACCCTCACAGTGACCAAAATTGCCATTTTTACAGAGTTTTGCTTACTCAGAAGCTTCACTTTTGACCAATTTCAGGCACAGAAATGACTTTAAACACACTTATTTTCGTTGACAAAGTAATAATTCACATCCAACCATCATTTAAGGTCAAAAGATTAAATGTTAAAATTTCATCAATATTGACCATTTTTTGAACGTTCGACTGGTCCGGGGTCATCGTTTTTCATCATAAAATTGATTTTTTTGGACTCTACCAAAAATGATTCAAAATGTCATTTGGATCAGGCCTCATGTTAAATAACCACTTTTTAAACCCTCAGAGTGACCAAAATTACAATTTTTACTGAGTTTTGCTTACTCAAAAGCTCCAATTTTTACCAATTTCAGGCACAGAAATGACTTTAAACACACTTATTTTAGTTGAAAAAGTAATAATTCACATCCAACAGTCATTTAAATTCAAAAGATTAAATGTTAAAATGTCTTCAATATTGACCATTTTTTGAATGTTGGACTGCTCCGGGGTCATCGTTTTTCATCAGAAAATTGATTTTAGGACTCTACCAAAAATGATTCAAAAAGTCATTTGAATCGGGCCTCATGTTGAATAACCACTTTTTAAACCCTCACAGTGACCAAAATTGCCATTTTTACAGAGTTTTGCTTACTCAGAAGCTTCACTTTTGACCAATTTCAGGCACAGAAATGACTTTAAACACACTTATTTTCGTTGACAAAGTAATAATTCACATCCAACCGTCATTTAAAGTCAAAAGATTAAATGTTAAAATTTCATCAATATTGACCATTTTTTGAACGTTCGACTGGTCCGGGGGCATCGTTTTTCATCAGAAAATAAATTTTTGGGACTCCACCAAAAATGATTCAAAATGTCATTTGGATCGGGCCTCATGTTGAATAACCACTTTTTAAACCCTCACAGTGACCAAAATTGCCATTTTTACAGAGTTTTGCTTACTCAGAAGCTTCACTTTTGACCAATTTCAGGCACAGAAATGACTTTAAACACACTTATTTTCGTTGACAAAGTAATAATTCACATCCAACCGTCATTTAAAGTCAAAAGATTAAATGTTATAATTTCATCAATATTGACCATTTTCTTAACGTTCGACTGGTCCGGGGTCATCGATTTTTCGTCAGAAAATTCACATCCAACCATCATTTAAAGTCAAAAGATTAAATGATAACATTTCATCAATATTGACCATTCTTTGAACGTTTGACTGGTCTGGGGTCATCGTTTTTCATCATAAAATTGATTTTTAGGACTCTACCAAAAATGATTCAAAATGTCATTTGGATCAGGCCTCATGTTGAATAACCACTTTTTAAACCCTCAGTGTGACCAAAATTGCCATTTTTACGGAATTTTGCTTACTCAAAAGCTTCAATTTTGACCAATTTCAGGCACAGAAATGACTTTAAACACACTTATTTTAGTTGACAAAGTAATAATTCACATCCAACCGTCATTTGAAGTCAAAAGATTAAATGTTAAAATTTCATCAATATTGACCATTTTTTGAACGTTCGACTGGTCCGGGGGCATCGTTTTTCATCAGAAAATTGATTTTGTGGACTGCACCAAAAATGATTCAAAATGTCATTTGGATCGGGCCTCATGTTAAATAACCACCTATTAAACCCTCAAAGTGACCAAAATTGCCATTTTTACAGAGTTTTGCTTACTCAAATGCTTCAATTTTGACCAATTTCAGGCACAGAAATTACTTTAAACACACTTTTTTTACTTGAAAAACTAATAATTCACATCCAACCGTCATTTAAAGTCAAAAGATTAAATGTTAAAATGTCATCAATATTGACCATTTTTTGAACGTTCGACTGGTCCGGGGTCATCGTTTTTCATCAGATAATTGATTTTTTGGACTCATCCAAAAATGATTGAAAATGTCATTTGGATCAGGCCTCATGTTGAATAACCACTTTTTAAACCCTCACAGTGACCAAAATTGCCATTTTTACAGAGTTTTGCCTACTCAAAAGTTTCAATTTTGATGAATTTCAGGCACAGAAATGTCTTTAAACATACTTATTTTCGTTGAAAAAGTAATAATTCACATCCAACCGTCATTTAAAGTCAAAAGATTAAATGTTAAAATGTCATCAATATTGACCATTTTTTGAACGTTTGACTGGTCTGGGGTCATCGTTTTTCATCATAAAATTGATTTTTAGGACTCTACCATAAATGATTCAAAATGTCATTTGGATCAGGCCTCATGTTGAATAACCACTTTTTAAACCCTCAGCGTGACCAAAATTGCCATTTTTACAGAGTTTTGCTTACTCAAAAGCTTCAATTTTGACCAATTTCAGGCACAGAAATGACTTTAAACACACTTATTTTAGTTGAAAAAGTAACAATTCACATCCAACAGTCATTTGAAGTCAAAAGATTAAATGTTAAAATTTCTTCAATATTGACCATTTTTTGAACGTTCGACTGGTCCGGGGTCATCGTTTTTCATCAGATAATTGATTTTTTGGACTCTACCAAAAATGATTGAAAATGTCATTTGGATCAGGCCTCATGTTGAATAACCACTTTTTAAACCCTCACAGTGACCAAAATTGCCATTTTTACAGAGTTTTGCTTACTCAAAAGCTTCAATTTTGAGAATTTCAGGCACAGAAATGACTTTAAAAACACTTATTTTAGTTGAAAATGTAATAATTCACATCCAACCATCTTTTAAAGTCAAAAGATTAAATGTAAAAATTTCATCAATATTGACCATTGTTTGAACGTTCGACTGGTCCGGGGTCATCGTTTTTCATCACAAAATTGATTTTTTTTGGACTCTACCAAAAATGATTCAAAATGTCATTTGTATCAGGCCTCATGTTGAATAACCACTTTTTAAACCCTCAGAGTGACCAAAATTGCAATTTTTACGGAGTTTTGCTTACTCAAAAGTTTCCATTTTGATGAATTTCATGCACAGAATTGACTTTAAACACACCTATTTTCGTTGAAAAAGTAATAATTCACATCCAACCGTCATTTAAAGTCAAAAGATTAAATGTTATAATTTCATCAATATTGACCATTTTCTTAACGTTCGACTGGTCCGGGGTCATCGATTTTTCGTCAGAAAATTCACATCCAACCATCATTTAAAGTCAAAAGATTAAATGATAACATTTCATCAATATTGACCATTCTTTGAACGTTTGACTGGTCTGGGGTCATCATTTTTCATCATAAAATTGATTTTTAGGACTCTACCAAAAATGATTCAAAATGTCATTTGGATCAGGCCTCATGTTGAATAACCACTTTTTAAACCCTCAGTGTGACCAAAATTGCCATTTTTACGGAATTTTGCTTACTCAAAAGCTTCAATTTTGACCAATTTCAGGCACAGAAATGACTTTAAACACACTTATTTTCGTTGAAAAAGTAATAATTCACATCCAACCGTCATTTAAAGTCAAAAGATTAAATGTTAAAATGTCATCAATATTGACCATTTTTTGAACGTTTGACTGGTCTGGGGTCATCGTTTTTCATCATAAAATTGATTTTTAGGACTCTACCATAAACGATTCAAAAGGTCATTTGGATCAGGCCTCATATTTAATAACCACTTTTTAAACCCTCACATTGACCAAAATTGCCATTTTTATGGAGTTTTGCTTACTCAAAAGCTTCAATTTTGACCAATTTCAGGCACAGAAATGACTTAAACACACTTATTTTAGTTGAAAAAGTAACAATTCACATCCAACAGTCATTTAAAGTCAAAAGATTAAATGTTGAAATTTCTTCAATATTGACCATTTTTTGAACGTTCGACTGGTCCGGGGTCATCATTTTTCATCAGAAAATTGATTTTTTGGACTCTACCAAAAATGATTCAAAATGTCATTTGGATCGGACCTCATGTTGAATAACCACTTTTTAAACCCTCACATTGACCAAAATTGCCATTTTTACAGAGTTTGCTTACCCAGAAGCTTCAATTTTGACCAATTTCAGGCACAGAAATGACTTTAAACACACTTATTTTAGTTGAAAAAGTAATAATTCACATCCAACCGTCATTTAAAGTCAAAAGATTAAATGTTAAAATATCATCAATATTGACCATTTTTTGAACGTTTGACTGGCCCGGGGTCATCGCTTTTCATCATAAAATAGATTTTTTGGACTCTACCAAAAATGATTCAAAATGTCATTTGGATCAGGCCTCATGTTAAATAACTACTTTTTAAACCCTCAGAGTGACCAAAATTACAATTTTTACGGAGTTTTGCTTACTCAAAAGTTTCCATTTTGACGAATTTCAGGCACAGAATTGACTTTAAACACACTTATTTTGGTTGAAAAAGTAATAATTCACATCCAACCGTCATTTAAAGTCAAAAGATTAAATGTTATAATTTCATCAATATTGACCATTTTCTTAACGTTAGACTGGTCCGGGGTCATCGATTTTTCGTCAGAAAATTCACATCCAACCATCATTTAAAGTCAAAAGATTAAATGATAACATTTCATCAATATTGACCATTCTTTGAACGTTTGACTGGTCTGGGGTCATCGTTTTTCATCATAAAATTGATTTTTAGGACTCTACCAAAAATGATTCAAAATGTCATTTGGATCAGGCCTCATGTTGAATAACCACTTTTTAAACCCTCAGTGTGACCAAAATTGCCATTTTTATGGAATTTTGCTTACTCAAAAGCTTCAATTTTGACCAATTTCAGGCACAGAAATGACTTTAAACACACTTATTTTAGTTGAAAAAGTAATAATTCACATCCAACAGTCATTTAAAGTCAAAAGATTAAATGTTAAAATTTCTTCAATATTGACCATTTTTTGAACGTTCGACTGGTCCGGGGTCATCGTTTTTCATCAGAAAATTGATTTTTTGGACTCTACCAAAAATGATTCAAAATGTCATTTGTATCAGGCCTCATGTTGAATAACCACTTTTTAAACCCTCACAGTGACCAAAATTGCCATTTTTACAGAGTTTTGCTTACTCAGAAGCTTCACTTTTGACCAATTTCAGGCACAGAAATGACTTTAAACACACTTATTTTCGTTGACAAAGTAATAATTCACATCCAACCATCATTTGAGGTCAAAAGATTAAATGTTAAAATTTCATCAATATTGACCATTTTTTGAACGTTCGACTGGTCCGGGGGCATCGTTTTTCATCAGAAAATTGATTTTGTGGACTCCACCAAAAATGATTCAAAATGTCATTTGGATCAGGCCTCATGTTAAATAACCACTTTTTAAACCCTCAGAGTGACCAAAATTAAAATTTTTACGGAGTTTTGCTTACTTAAAAGCTCCAATTTTTACCAATTTCAGGCACAGAAATGACTTTAAACACACTTATTTCAGTTGAAAAAGTAATAATTCACATCCAACAGTCATTTAAAGTCAAAAGATTAAATGTTAAAATTTCATCAATATTGACCATTTTTTGAACGTTTGACTGGTCCGGGGTCATAGTTTTTCATCAGATAATTGATTTTTTGGACTCTACCAAAAATGATTGAAAATGTCATTTGGATCAGGCCTCATGTTGAATAACCACTTTTTAAACCCTCACAGTGACCAAAATTGCCATTTTTACAGAGTTTTGCCTACTCAAAAGTTTCAATTTTGATGAATTTCAGGCACAGAAATGTCTTTAAACATACTTATTTTCGTTGAAAAAGTAATAATTCACATCCAACCGTCATTTAAAGTCAAAAGATTAAATGTTAAAATGTCATCAATATTGACCATTTTTTGAACGTTTGACTGGTCTGGGGTCATCGTTTTTTATCATAAAATTGATTTTTAGGACTCTACCATAAATGATTCAAAATGTCATTTGGATCAGGCCTCATGTTGAATAACCACTTTTTAAACCCTCAGTGTGACCAAAATTGCCATTTTTACAGAGTTTTGCTTACTCAAAAGCTTCAATTTTGACCAATTTCAGGCACAGAAATGACTTTAAACACACTTATTTTAGTTGAAAAAGTAACAATTCACATCCAACAGTCATTTAAAGTCAAAAGATTAAATGTTAAAATTTCTTCAATATTGACCATTTTTTGAACGTTCGACTGGTCGGGGGTCATCGTTTTTCATCATAAAATTGATTTTTTTGGACTCTACCAAAAATGATTCAAAATGTCATTTGGATCAGGCCTCATGTTAAATAACCACTTTTTAAACCCTCAGAGTGACCAAAATGACAATTTTTACTGAGTTTTGCTTACTCAAAAGCTCCAATTTTTACCAATTTCAGGCACAGAAATGACTTTAAACACGCTTATTTTAGTTGAAAAAGTAATAATTCACATCCAACCGTCATTTAAAGTCAAAAGATTAAATGTTAAAATATCATCAATATTGACCATTTTTTGAACGTTCGACTGGTCCGGGGGCATCGTTTTTCATCAGAAAATAAATTTTTGGGACTCCACCAAAAATGATTCAAAATGTCATTTGGATCGGGCCTTATGTTGAATAACCACTTTTTAAAACCCTCACAGTGACCAAAATTACCATTTTAACAGAGTTTTGCTTACTCAAAATCTTCAATTTTTAGCCAATTTCAGGCACAGAAATGACTTTAAACACACTTATTTTTGCTGTAAAAGTAATAATTCACATCCAACCGTCATTTAAAGTCAAAAGATTAAATGTTAAAATTTCATCAATATTGACCATTTTTTGAACGTTCGACTGGTCCGGGGTCATCGTTTTTCATCAGAAAATTGATTTTTAGGACTCTACCAAAAATGATTCAAAATGTCATTTGGATCGGACCTCATGTTGAATAACCACTTTTTAAACCCTCACATTGACCAAAATTGCCATTTTTACAGAGTTTGCTTACCCAGAAGCTTCAATTTTGACCAATTTCAGGCACAGAAATGACTTTAAACACACTTATTTTAGTTGAAAAAGTAATAATTCACATCCAACCGTCATTTAAAGTCAAAAGATTAAATGTTAAAATATCATCAATATTGACCATTTTTTGAACGTTTGACTGGCCCGGGGTCATCGTTTTTCATCATAAAATAGATTTTTTGGACTCTACCAAAAATGATTCAAAATGTCATTTGGATCAGGCCTCATGTTAAATAACTACTTTTTAAACCCTCAGAGTGACCAAAATTACAATTTTTACGGAGTTTTGCTTAATCAAAAGTTTCCATTTTGACGAATTTCAGGCACAGAATTGACTTTAAACACACTTATTTTGGTTGAAAAAGTAATAATTCACATCCAACCGTCATTTAAAGTCAAAAGATTAAATGTTATAATTTCATCAATATTGACCATTTTCTTAACGTTAGACTGGTCCGGGGTCATCGATTTTTCGTCAGAAAATTCACATCCAACCATCATTTAAAGTCAAAAGATTAAATGATAACATTTCATCAATATTGACCATTCTTTGAACGTTTGACTGGTCTGGGGTCATCGTTTTTCATCATAAAATTGATTTTTAGGACTCTTCCAAAAATGATTCAAAATGTCATTTGGATCAGGCCTCATGTTGAATAACCACTTTTTAAACCCTCAGTGTGACCAAAATTGCGATTTTTACGGAATTTTGCTTACTCAAAAGCTTCAATTTTGACCAATTTCAGGCACAGAAATGACTTTAAACACACTTATTTTAGTTGAAAAAGTAATAATTCACATCCAACAGTCATTTAAAGTCAAAAGATTAAATGTTTAAATTTCTTCAATATTGACCATTTTTTGAACGTTCGACTGGTCCGGGGTCATCGTTTTTCATCAGAAAATTGATTTTTTGGACTCTACCAAAAATGATTCAAAATGTCATTTGTATCAGGCCTCATGTTGAATAACCACTTTTTAAACCCTCACAGTGACCAAAATTGCCATTTTTACAGAGTTTTGCTTACTCAGAAGCTTCACTTTTGACCAATTTCAGGCACAGAAATGACTTTAAACACACTTATTTTCGTTGACAAAGTAATAATTCACATCCAACCATCATTTAAGGTCAAAAGATTAAATGTTAAAATTTCATCAATATTGACCATTTTTTGAACGTTCGACTGGTCCGGGGGCATCGTTTTTCATCAGAAAATTGATTTTGTGGACTCCACCAAAAATGATTCAAAATGTCATTTGGATCAGGCCTCATGTTAAATAACCACTTTTTAAACCCTCACAGTGACCAAAATTGCCATTTTTACAGAGTTTTGCCTACTCAAAAGTTTCAATTTTGATGAATTTCAGGCACAGAAATGTCTTTAAACACACTTATTTTAGTTGAAAAAGTAACAATTCACATCCAACAGTCATTTAAAGTCAAAAGATTAAATGTTAAAATGTCATCAATATTGACCATTTTTTGAACGTTTGACTGGCTCGGGGTCATCGTTTTTCATCATAAAATAGATTTTTTGGACTCTACCAAAAATGATTCAAAATGTCATTTGGATCAGGCCTCATGTTAAATAACTACTTTTTAAACCCTCAGAGTGACCAAAATTACATTTTTTACGGAGTTTTGCTTACTCAAAAGTTTCCATTTTGACGAATTTCAGGCACAGAATTGACTTTAAACACACTTATTTTGGTTGAAAAAGTAATAATTCACATCCAACCGTCATTTAAAGTCAAAAGATTAAATGTTATAATTTCATCAATATTGACCATTTTCTTAACGTTAGACTGGTCCGGGGTCATCGATTTTTCGTCAGAAAATTCACATCCAACCATCATTTAAAGTCAAAAGATTAAATGATAACATTTCATCAATATTGACCATTCTTTGAACGTTTGACTGGTCTGGGGTCATCGTTTTTCATCATAAAATTGATTTTTAGGACTCTACCAAAAATGATTCAAAATGTCATTTGGATCAGGCCTCATGTTGAATAACCACTTTTTAAACCCTCAGTGTGACCAAAATTGCCATTTTTACGGAATTTTGCTTACTCAAAAGCTTCAATTTTGACCAATTTCAGGCACAGAAATGACTTTAAACACACTTATTTTAGTTGAAAAAGTAATAATTCACATCCAACAGTCATTTAAAGTCAAAAGATTAAATGTTAAAATTTCTTCAATATTGACCATTTTTTGAACCTTGGACTGGTCCGGGGTCATCGTTTTTCATCAGAAAATTGATTTTTTGGACTCTACCAAAAATGATTCAAAATGTCATTTGTATCAGGCCTCATGTTGAATAACCACTTTTTAAACCCTCACAGTGACCAAAATTGCCATTTTTACAGAGTTTTGCTTACTCAGAAGCTTCACTTTTGACCAATTTCAGGCACAGAAATGACTTTAAACACACTTATTTTCGTTGACAAAGTAATAATTCACATCCAACCATCATTTAAGGTCAAAAGATTAAATGTTAAAATTTCATCAATATTGACCATTTTTTGAACGTTCGACTGGTCCGGGGTCATCGTTTTTCATCATAAAATTGATTTTTTTGGACTCTACCAAAAATGATTCAAAATGTCATTTGGATCAGGCCTCATGTTAAATAACCACTTTTTAAACCCTCAGAGTGACCAAAATTACAATTTTTACTGAGTTTTGCTTACTCAAAAGCTCCAATTTTTACCAATTTCAGGCACAGAAATGACTTTAAACACACTTATTTTAGTTGAAAAAGTAATAATTCACATCCAACAGTCATTTAAATTCAAAAGATTAAATGTTAAAATGTCTTCAATATTGACCATTTTTTGAATGTTGGACTGCTCCGGGGTCATCGTTTTTCATCAGAAAATTGATTTTAGGACTCTACCAAAAATGATTCAAAAAGTCATTTGAATCGGGCCTCATGTTGAATAACCACTTTTTAAACCCTCACAGTGACCAAAATTGCCATTTTTACAGAGTTTTGCTTACTCAGAAGCTTCACTTTTGACCAATTTCAGGCACAGAAATGACTTTAAACACACTTATTTTCGTTGACAAAGTAATAATTCACATCCAACCGTCATTTAAAGTCAAAAGATTAAATGTTAAAATTTCATCAATATTGACCATTTTTTGAACGTTCGACTGGTCCGGGGGCATCGTTTTTCATCAGAAAATAAATTTTTGGGACTCCACCAAAAATGATTCAAAATGTCATTTGGATCGGGCCTCATGTTGAATAACCACTTTTTAAACCCTCACAGTGACCAAAATTGCCATTTTTACAGAGTTTTGCTTACTCAGAAGCTTCACTTTTGACCAATTTCAGGCACAGAAATGACTTTAAACACACTTATTTTCGTTGACAAAGTAATAATTCACATCCAACCGTCATTTAAAGTCAAAAGATTAAATGTTATAATTTCATCAATATTGACCATTTTCTTAACGTTCGACTGGTCCGGGGTCATCGATTTTTCGTCAGAAAATTCACATCCAACCATCATTTAAAGTCAAAAGATTAAATGATAACATTTCATCAATATTGACCATTCTTTGAACGTTTGACTGGTCTGGGGTCATCGTTTTTCATCATAAAATTGATTTTTAGGACTCTACCAAAAATGATTCAAAATGTCATTTGGATCAGGCCTCATGTTGAATAACCACTTTTTAAACCCTCAGTGTGACCAAAATTGCCATTTTTACGGAATTTTGCTTACTCAAAAGCTTCAATTTTGACCAATTTCAGGCACAGAAATGACTTTAAACACACTTATTTTAGTTGACAAAGTAATAATTCACATCCAACCGTCATTTGAAGTCAAAAGATTAAATGTTAAAATTTCATCAATATTGACCATTTTTTGAACGTTCGACTGGTCCGGGGGCATCGTTTTTCATCAGAAAATTGATTTTGTGGACTGCACCAAAAATGATTCAAAATGTCATTTGGATCGGGCCTCATGTTAAATAACCACCTATTAAACCCTCAAAGTGACCAAAATTGCCATTTTTACAGAGTTTTGCTTACTCAAATGCTTCAATTTTGACCAATTTCAGGCACAGAAATTACTTTAAACACACTTTTTTTACTTGAAAAACTAATAATTCACATCCAACCGTCATTTAAAGTCAAAAGATTAAATGTTAAAATGTCATCAATATTGACCATTTTTTGAACGTTCGACTGGTCCGGGGTCATCGTTTTTCATCAGATAATTGATTTTTTGGACTCTACCAAAAATGATTGAAAATGTCATTTGGATCAGGCCTCATGTTGAATAACCACTTTTTAAACCCTCACAGTGACCAAAATTGCCATTTTTACAGAGTTTTGCCTACTCAAAAGTTTCAATTTTGATGAATTTCAGGCACAGAAATGTCTTTAAACATACTTATTTTCGTTGAAAAAGTAATAATTCACATCCAACCGTCATTTAAAGTCAAAAGATTAAATGTTAAAATGTCATCAATATTGACCATTTTTTGAACGTTTGACTGGTCTGGGGTCATCGTTTTTCATCATAAAATTGATTTTTAGGACTCTACCATAAATGATTCAAAATGTCATTTGGATCAGGCCTCATGTTGAATAACCACTTTTTAAACCCTCAGCGTGACCAAAATTGCCATTTTTACAGAGTTTTGCTTACTCAAAAGCTTCAATTTTGACCAATTTCAGGCACAGAAATGACTTTAAACACACTTATTTTAGTTGAAAAAGTAACAATTCACATCCAACAGTCATTTGAAGTCAAAAGATTAAATGTTAAAATTTCTTCAATATTGACCATTTTTTGAACGTTCGACTGGTCCGGGGTCATCGTTTTTCATCAGATAATTGATTTTTTGGACTCTACCAAAAATGATTGAAAATGTCATTTGGATCAGGCCTCATGTTGAATAACCACTTTTTAAACCCTCACAGTGACCAAAATTGCCATTTTTACAGAGTTTTGCTTACTCAAAAGCTTCAATTTTGAGAATTTCAGGCACAGAAATGACTTTAAAAACACTTATTTTAGTTGAAAATGTAATAATTCACATCCAACCATCTTTTAAAGTCAAAAGATTAAATGTAAAAATTTCATCAATATTGACCATTGTTTGAACGTTCGACTGGTCCGGGGTCATCGTTTTTCATCACAAAATTGATTTTTTTTGGACTCTACCAAAAATGATTCAAAATGTCATTTGTATCAGGCCTCATGTTGAATAACCACTTTTTAAACCCTCAGAGTGACCAAAATTGCAATTTTTACGGAGTTTTGCTTACTCAAAAGTTTCCATTTTGATGAATTTCATGCACAGAATTGACTTTAAACACACCTATTTTCGTTGAAAAAGTAATAATTCACATCCAACCGTCATTTAAAGTCAAAAGATTAAATGTTATAATTTCATCAATATTGACCATTTTCTTAACGTTCGACTGGTCCGGGGTCATCGATTTTTCGTCAGAAAATTCACATCCAACCATCATTTAAAGTCAAAAGATTAAATGATAACATTTCATCAATATTGACCATTCTTTGAACGTTTGACTGGTCTGGGGTCATCATTTTTCATCATAAAATTGATTTTTAGGACTCTACCAAAAATGATTCAAAATGTCATTTGGATCAGGCCTCATGTTGAATAACCACTTTTTAAACCCTCAGTGTGACCAAAATTGCCATTTTTACGGAATTTTGCTTACTCATAAGCTCCAATTTTGACCAATTTCAGGCACAGAAATGACTTTAAACACACTTATTTTAGTTGAAAAAGTAATAATTCACATCCAACAGTCATTTAAATTCAAAAGATTAAATGTTAAAATGTCTTCAATATTGACCATTTTTTGAATGTTGGACTGCTCCGGGGTCATCGCTTTCATCAGAAAATTGATTTTTTGGACTCTACCAAAAATGATTCAAAAAGTCATTTGAATCGGGCCTCATGTTGAATAACCACTTTTTAAACCCTCACAGTGACCAAAATTGCCATTTTTACAGAGTTTTGCTTACTCAGAAGCTTCACTTTTGACCAATTTCAGGCACAGAAATGACTTTAAACACACTTATTTTCGTTGACAAAGTAATAATTCACATCCAACCGTCATTTAAAGTCAAAAGATTAAATGTTAAAATTTCATCAATATTGACCATTTTTTGAACGTTCGACTGGTCCGGGGGCATCGTTTTTCATCAGAAAATAAATTTTTGGGACTCAACCAAAAATGATTCAAAATGTCATTTGGATCAGGCCTCATGTTGAATAACCACTTTTTAAACCCTCACAGTGACCAAAATTGCCATTTTTACAGAGTTTTGCTTACTCAGAAGCTTCACTTTTGACCAATTTCAGGCACAGAAATGACTTTAAACACACTTATTTTCGTTGAAAAAGTAATATTTCACATCCAACCGTCATTTAAAGTCAAAAGATTAAATGTTATAATTTCATCAATATTGACCATTTTCTTAACGTTCGACTGGTCCGGGGTCATCGATTTTTCGTCAGAAAATTCACATCCAACCATCATTTAAAGTCAAAAGATTAAATGATAACATTTCATCAATATTGACCATTCTTTGAACGTTTGACTGGTCTGGGGTCATCGTTTTTCATCATAAAATTGATTTTTAGGACTCTACCAAAAATGATTCAAAATGTCATTTGGATCAGGCCTCATGTTGAATAACCACTTTTTAAACCCTCAGTGTGACCAAAATTGCCATTTTTACGGAATTTTGCTTACTCAAAAGCTTCAATTTTGACCAATTGCAGGCACAGAAATGGCTTTAAACACACTTATTTTAGTTGACAAAGTAATAATTCACATCCAACCGTCATTTGAAGTCAAAAGATTAAATGTTAAAATGTCATCAATATTGACCATTTTTTGAACGTTCGACTGGTCTGGGGGCATCGTTTTTCATCAGAAAATTGATTTTGTGGACTCCACCAAAAATGATTCAAAATGTCATTTGGATCGGGCCTCATGTTAAATAACCACCTATTAAACCCTCAAAGTGACCAAAATTGCCATTTTTACTGAGTTTTGCTTACTCAAATGCTTCAATTTTGACCAATTTCAGGCACAGAAATTACTTTAAACACACTTTTTTTACTTGAAAAAGTAATAATTCACATCCAACCGTCATTTAAAGTCAAAAGATTAAATGTTAAAATGTCATCAATATTGACCATTTTTAGAACGTTCGACTGGTCCGGGGTCATCGTTTTTCATCAGATAATTGATTTTTTGGACTCTACCAAAAATGATTGAAAATGTCATTTGGATCAGGCCTCATGTTGAATAACCACTTTTTAAACCCTCACAGTGACCAAAATTGCCATTTTTACAGAGTTTTGCCTACTCAAAAGTTTCGAATTTGATGAATTTCAGGCACAGAAATGTCTTTAAACATACTTATTTTCGTTGAAAAAGTAATAATTCACGTCCAACCGTCATTTAAAGTCAAAAGATTAAATGTTAAAATGTCATCAATATTGACCATTTTTTGAACGTTTGACTGGTCTGGGGTCATCGTTTTTCATCATAAAATTGATTTTTAGGACTCTACCATAAATGATTCAAAATGTCATTTGGATCAGGCCTCATGTTGAATAACCACTTTTTAAACCCTCAGCGTGACCAAAATTGCCATTTTTACAGAGTTTTGCTTACTCAAAAGCTTCAATTTTGACCAATTTCAGGCACAGAAATGACTTTAAACACACTTATTTTAGTTGAAAAAGTAACAATTCACATCCAACAGTCATTTGAAGTCAAAAGATTAAATGTTAAAATTTCTTCAATATTGACCATTTTTTGAACGTTCGACTGGTCCGGGGTCATCGTTTTTCATCAGAAAATTGATTTTTTGGACTCTACCAAAAATGATTCAAAATGTCATTTGGATCGGGCCTCATGTTGAATAACCACTTTTTAAACCCTCACAGTGACCAAAATTGCCATTTTTACAGAGTTTTGCTTACTCAAAAGCTTCAATTTTGATGAATTTCAGGCACAGAAATGACTTTAAAAACACTTATTTTAGTTGAAAAAGTAATAATTCACATCCAACCATCTTTTAAAGTCAAAAGATTAAATGTAAAAATTTCATCAATATTGACCATTGTTTGAAAGTTCGACTGGTCCGGTGTCATCGATTTTTCATCAGAAAGTTGATTTTTTTTGGACTCTACCAAAAATGATTCAAAATGTCATTTGTATCAGGCCTCATGTTGAATAACCACTTTTTAAACCCTCAGCGTTACCAAGATTGCCATTTTTACAGAGTTTTGCTTACTCAAAAGCTTCAATTTTGACCAATTTCAGGCACAGAAATGACTTTAAACACACTTATTTTAGTTGAAAAAGTAACAATTCACATCCAACAGTCATTTAAAGTCAAAAGATTAAATGTTAAAATTTATTCAATATTGACCATTTTTTGAACGTTCGACTGGTCCGGGGTCATCGTTTTTCATCAGAAAATGGATTTTTTGGACTCTACCAAAAATGATTCAAAATGTCATTTGTATCAGGCCTCATGTTGAATAACCACTTTTTAAACCCTCACAGTGACCAAAATTGCCATTTTTACAGAGTTTTGCCTACTCAAAAGTTTCAATTTTGATGAATGTCAGGCACAGAAATGACTTTAAACACACTTATTTTAGTTGAAAAAGTAACAATTCACATCCAACAGTCATTTAAAGTCAAAAGATTAAATGTTAAAATTTCTTCAATATTGACCATTTTTTGAATGTTCGACTGGGCATCGTTTTTCATCAGAAAATTGATTTTTTGGACTCTACCAAAAATGATTCAAAATGTCATTTGTATCAGGCTTCATGTTGAATAACCACTTTTTAAACCCTCAGAGTGACCAAAATTGCAATTTTTACGGAGTTTTGCTTACTCAAAAGTTTCCATTTTGACGAATTTCAGGCACAGAATTTACTTTAAACACACCTATTTTCGTTGAAAAAGTAATAATTCACATCCAACCGTCATTTAAAGTCAAAAGATTAAATGTTAAAATTTCATCAATATTGACCATTTTTTGAACGTTCGACTGGGCATCGTTTTTCATCAGAAAATAAATTTTTGGGACTCCACCAAAAATGATTCAAAATGTCATTTGGATCGGGCCTCATGTTGAATAACCACTTTTTAAACCCTCACAGTGACCAAAATTGCCATTTTTACAGAGTTTTGCTTACTCAGAAGCTTCACTTTTGACCAATTTCAGGCACAGAAATGACTTTAAACACACTTATTTTCGTTGACGAAGTAATAATTCACATCCAACCGTCATTTAAAGTCAAAAGATTAAATGTTATAATTTCATCAATATTGACCATTTTCTTAACGTTCGACTGGTCCGGGGTCATCGATTTTTCGTCAGAAAATTCACATCCAACCATCATTTAAAGTCAAAAGATTAAATGATAACATTTCATCAATATTGACCATTCTTTGAACGTTTGACTGGTCTGGGGTCATCGTTTTTCATCATAAAATTGATTTTTAGGACTCTACCAAAAATGATTCAAAATGTCATTTGGATCAGGCCTCATGTTGAATAACCACTTTTTAAACCCTCAGTGTGACCAAAATTGCCATTTTTACGGAATTTTGCTTACTCAAAAGCTTCAATTTTGACCAATTGCAGGCACAGAAATGGCTTTAAACACACTTATTTTAGTTGACAAAGTAATAATTCACATCCAACCGTCATTTGAAGTCAAAAGATTAAATGTTCAAATTTCATCAATATTGACCATTTTTTGAACGTTCGACTGGTCTGGGGGCATCGTTTTTCATCAGAAAATTGATTTTGTGGACTCCACCAAAAATGATTCAAAATGTCATTTGGATCGGGCCTCATGTTAAATAACCACCTATTAAACCCTCAAAGTGACCAAAATTGCCATTTTTACTGAGTTTTGCTTACTCAAATGCTTCAATTTTGACCAATTTCAGGCACAGAAATTACTTTAAACACACTTTTTTTACTTGAAAAAGTAATAATTCACATCCAACCGTCATTTAAAGTCAAAAGATTAAATGTTAAAATGTCATCAATATTGACCATTTTTAGAACGTTCGACTGGTCCGGGGTCATCGTTTTTCATCAGATAATTGATTTTTTGGACTCTACCAAAAATGATTGAAAATGTCATTTGGATCAGGCCTCATGTTGAATAACCACTTTTTAAACCCTCACAGTGACCAAAATTGCCATTTTTACAGAGTTTTGCCTACTCAAAAGTTTCGAATTTGATGAATTTCAGGCACAGAAATGTCTTTAAACATACTTATTTTCGTTGAAAAAGTAATAATTCACGTCCAACCGTCATTTAAAGTCAAAAGATTAAATGTTAAAATGTCATCAATATTGACCATTTTTTGAACGTTTGACTGGTCTGGGGTCATCGTTTTTCATCATAAAATTGATTTTTAGGACTCTACCATAAATGATTCAAAATGTCATTTGGATCAGGCCTCATGTTGAATAACCACTTTTTAAACCCTCAGCGTGACCAAAATTGCCATTTTTACAGAGTTTTGCTTACTCAAAAGCTTCAATTTTGACCAATTTCAGGCACAGAAATGACTTTAAACACACTTATTTTAGTTGAAAAAGTAACAATTCACATCCAACAGTCATTTGAAGTCAAAAGATTAAATGTTAAAATTTCTTCAATATTGACCATTTTTTGAACGTTCGACTGGTCCGGGGTCATCGTTTTTCATCAGAAAATTGATTTTTTGGACTCTACCAAAAATGATTCAAAATGTCATTTGGATCGGGCCTCATGTTGAATAACCACTTTTTAAACCCTCACAGTGACCAAAATTGCCATTTTTACAGAGTTTTGCTTACTCAAAAGCTTCAATTTTGATGAATTTCAGGCACAGAAATGACTTTAAAAACACTTATTTTAGTTGAAAAAGTAATAATTCACATCCAACCATCTTTTAAAGTCAAAAGATTAAATGTAAAAATTTCATCAATATTGACCATTGTTTGAAAGTTCGACTGGTCCGGTGTCATCGATTTTTCATCAGAAAGTTGATTTTTTTTGGACTCTACCAAAAATGATTCAAAATGTCATTTGTATCAGGCCTCATGTTGAATGACCACTTTTTAAACCCTCAGCGTTACCAAGATTGCCATTTTTACAGAGTTTTGCTTACTCAAAAGCTTCAATTTTGACCAATTTCAGGCACAGAAATGACTTTAAACACACTTATTTTAGTTGAAAAAGTAACAATTCACATCCAACAGTCATTTAAAGTCAAAAGATTAAATGTTAAAATTTATTCAATATTGACCATTTTTTGAACGTTCGACTGGTCCGGGGTCATCGTTTTTCATCAGAAAATGGATTTTTTGGACTCTACCAAAAATGATTCAAAATGTCATTTGTATCAGGCCTCATGTTGAATAACCACTTTTTAAACCCTCACAGTGACCAAAATTGCCATTTTTACAGAGTTTTGCCTACTCAAAAGTTTCAATTTTGATGAATGTCAGGCACAGAAATGACTTTAAACACACTTATTTTAGTTGAAAAAGTAACAATTCACATCCAACAGTCATTTAAAGTCAAAAGATTAAATGTTAAAATTTCTTCAATATTGACCATTTTTTGAATGTTCGACTGGTCCGGGGTCATCGTTTTTCATCAGAAAATTGATTTTTTGGACTCTACCAAAAATGATTCAAAATGTCATTTGTATCAGGCTTCATGTTGAATAACCACTTTTTAAACCCTCAGAGTGACCAAAATTGCAATTTTTACGGAGTTTTGCTTACTCAAAAGTTTCCATTTTGACGAATTTCAGGCACAGAATTTACTTTAAACACACCTATTTTCGTTGAAAAAGTAATAATTCACATCCAACCGTCATTTAAAGTCAAAAGATTAAATGTTAAAATTTCATCAATATTGACCATTTTTTGAACGTTCGACTGGGCATCGTTTTTCATCAGAAAATAAATTTTTGGGACTCCACCAAAAATGATTCAAAATGTCATTTGGATCGGGCCTAATGTTGAATAACCACTTTTTAAACCCTCACAGTGACCAAAATTGCCATTTTTACAGAGTTTTGCTTACTCAGAAGCTTCACTTTTGACCAATTTCAGGCACAGAAATGACTTTAAACACACTTATTTTCGTTGACGAAGTAATAATTCACATCCAACCGTCATTTAAAGTCAAAAGATTAAATGTTATAATTTCATCAATATTGACCATTTTCTTAACGTTCGACTGGTCCGGGGTCATCGATTTTTCGTCAGAAAATTCACATCCAACCATCATTTAAAGTCAAAAGATTAAATGATAACATTTCATCAATATTGACCATTCTTTGAACGTTTGACTGGTCTGGGGTCATCGTTTTTCATCATAAAATTGATTTTTAGGACTCTACCAAAAATGATTCAAAATGTCATTTGGATCAGGCCTCATGTTGAATAACCACTTTTTAAACCCTCAGTGTGACCAAAATTGCCATTTTTACAGAATTTTGCTTACTCAAAAGCTTCAATTTTTACCAATTTCAGGCACAGAAATGACTTTAAACACACTTATTTTAGTTGACAAAGTAATAATTCACATCCAACCGTCATTTGAAGTCAAAAGATTAAATGTTAAAATTTCATCAATATTGACCATTTTTTGAATGTTCGACTGGTCCGGGGGCATCGTTTTTCATCAGAAAATTGATTTTGTGGACTCCACCAAAAATGATTCAAAATGTCATTTGGATCGGGCCTCATGTTAAATAACCACCTATTAAACCCTCAAAGTGACCAAAATTGCCATTTTTACAGAGTTTTGCTTACTCAAATGCTTCAATTTTGACCAATTTCAGGCACAGAAATTACTTTAAACACACTTTTTTTACTTGAAAAAGTAATAATTCACATCCAACCGTCATTTAAAGTCAAAAGATTAAATGTTAAAATGTCATCAATATTGACCATTTTTTGAACGTTCGACTGGTCCGGGGTCATCGTTTTTCATCAGATAATTGATTTTTTGGACTCTACCAAAAATGATTGAAAATGTCATTTGGATCAGGCCTCATGTTGAATAACCACTTTTTAAACCCTCACAGTGACCAAAATTGCCATTTTTACAGAGTTTTGCCTACTCAAAAGTTTCAATTTTGATGAATTTCAGGCAAAGAAATGTCTTTAAACATACTTATTTTCGTTGAAAAAGTAATAATTCACATCCAACCGTCATTTAAAGTCAAAAGATTAAATGTTAAAATGTCATCAATATTGACCATTTTTTGAACGTTTGACTGGTCTGGGGTCATCGTTTTTCATCATAAAATTGATTTTTAGGACTCTACCATAAATGATTCAAAATGTCATTTGGATCAGGCCTCATGTTGAATAACCACTTTTTAAACCCTCAGCGTGACCAAAATTGCCATTTTTACAGAGTTTTGCTTACTCAAAAGCTTCAATTTTGACCAATTTCAGGCACAGAAATGACTTTAAACACACTTATTTTAGTTGAAAAAGTAACAATTCACATCCAACAGTCATTTGAAGTCAAAAGATTAAATGTTAAAATTTCTTCAATATTGACCATTTTTTGAACGTTCGACTGGTCCGGGGTCATCGTTTTTCATCAGAAAATTGATTTTTTGGACTCTACCAAAAATGATTCAAAATGTCATTTGGATCGGGCCTCATGTTGAATAACCACTTTTTAAACCCTCACAGTGACCAAAATTGCCATTTTTACAGAGTTTTGCTTACTCAAAAGCTTCAATTTTGATGAATTTCAGGCACAGAAATGACTTTAAAAACACTTATTTTAGTTGAAAAAGTAATAATTCACATCCAACCATCTTTTAAAGTCAAAAGATTAAATGTAAAAATTTCATCAATATTGACCATTGTTTGAAAGTTCGACTGGTCCGGTGTCATCGATTTTTCATCAGAAAGTTGATTTTTTTTGGACTCTACCAAAAATGATTCAAAATGTCATTTGTATCAGGCCTCATGTTGAATAACCACTTTTTAAACCCTCAGCGTTACCAAGATTGCCATTTTTACAGAGTTTTGCTTACTCAAAAGCTTCAATTTTGACCAATTTCAGGCACAGAAATGACTTTAAACACACTTATTTTAGTTGAAAAAGTAACAATTCACATCCAACAGTCATTTAAAGTCAAAAGATTAAATGTTAAAATTTATTCAATATTGACCATTTTTTGAACGTTCGACTGGTCCGGGGTCATCGTTTTTCATCAGAAAATGGATTTTTTGGACTCTACCAAAAATGATTCAAAATGTCATTTGTATCAGGCCTCATGTTGAATAACCACTTTTTAAACCCTCACAGTGACCAAAATTGCCATTTTTACAGAGTTTTGCCTACTCAAAAGTTTCAATTTTGATGAATGTCAGGCACAGAAATGACTTTAAACACACTTATTTTAGTTGAAAAAGTAACAATTCACATCCAACAGTCATTTAAAGTCAAAAGATTAAATGTTAAAATTTCTTCAATATTGACCATTTTTTGAATGTTCGACTGGGCATCGTTTTTCATCAGAAAATTGATTTTTTGGACTCTACCAAAAATGATTCAAAATGTCATTTGTATCAGGCTTCATGTTGAATAACCACTTTTTAAACCCTCAGAGTGACCAAAATTGCAATTTTTACGGAGTTTTGCTTACTCAAAAGTTTCCATTTTGACGAATTTCAGGCACAGAATTTACTTTAAACACACCTATTTTCGTTGAAAAAGTAATAATTCACATCCAACCGTCATTTAAAGTCAAAAGATTAAATGTTAAAATTTCATCAATATTGACCATTTTTTGAACGTTCGACTGGGCATCGTTTTTCATCAGAAAATAAATTTTTGGGACTCCACCAAAAATGATTCAAAATGTCATTTGGATCGGGCCTCATGTTGAATAACCACTTTTTAAACCCTCACAGTGACCAAAATTGCCATTTTTACAGAGTTTTGCTTACTCAGAAGCTTCACTTTTGACCAATTTCAGGCACAGAAATGACTTTAAACACACTTATTTTCGTTGACGAAGTAATAATTCACATCCAACCGTCATTTAAAGTCAAAAGATTAAATGTTATAATTTCATCAATATTGACCATTTTCTTAACGTTCGACTGGTCCGGGGTCATCGATTTTTCGTCAGAAAATTCACATCCAACCATCATTTAAAGTCAAAAGATTAAATGATAACATTTCATCAATATTGACCATTCTTTGAACGTTTGACTGGTCTGGGGTCATCGTTTTTCATCATAAAATTGATTTTTAGGACTCTACCAAAAATGATTCAAAATGTCATTTGGATCAGGCCTCATGTTGAATAACCACTTTTTAAACCCTCAGTGTGACCAAAATTGCCATTTTTACGGAATTTTGCTTACTCAAAAGCTTCAATTTTGACCAATTGCAGGCACAGAAATGGCTTTAAACACACTTATTTTAGTTGACAAAGTAATAATTCACATCCAACCGTCATTTGAAGTCAAAAGATTAAATGTTCAAATTTCATCAATATTGACCATTTTTTGAACGTTCGACTGGTCTGGGGGCATCGTTTTTCATCAGAAAATTGATTTTGTGGACTCCACCAAAAATGATTCAAAATGTCATTTGGATCGGGCCTCATGTTAAATAACCACCTATTAAACCCTCAAAGTGACCAAAATTGCCATTTTTACTGAGTTTTGCTTACTCAAATGCTTCAATTTTGACCAATTTCAGGCACAGAAATTACTTTAAACACACTTTTTTTACTTGAAAAAGTAATAATTCACATCCAACCGTCATTTAAAGTCAAAAGATTAAATGTTAAAATGTCATCAATATTGACCATTTTTAGAACGTTCGACTGGTCCGGGGTCATCGTTTTTCATCAGATAATTGATTTTTTGGACTCTACCAAAAATGATTGAAAATGTCATTTGGATCAGGCCTCATGTTGAATAACCACTTTTTAAACCCTCACAGTGACCAAAATTGCCATTTTTACAGAGTTTTGCCTACTCAAAAGTTTCGAATTTGATGAATTTCAGGCACAGAAATGTCTTTAAACATACTTATTTTCGTTGAAAAAGTAATAATTCACGTCCAACCGTCATTTAAAGTCAAAAGATTAAATGTTAAAATGTCATCAATATTGACCATTTTTTGAACGTTTGACTGGTCTGGGGTCATCGTTTTTCATCATAAAATTGATTTTTAGGACTCTACCATAAATGATTCAAAATGTCATTTGGATCAGGCCTCATGTTGAATAACCACTTTTTAAACCCTCAGCGTGACCAAAATTGCCATTTTTACAGAGTTTTGCTTACTCAAAAGCTTCAATTTTGACCAATTTCAGGCACAGAAATGACTTTAAACACACTTATTTTAGTTGAAAAAGTAACAATTCACATCCAACAGTCATTTGAAGTCAAAAGATTAAATGTTAAAATTTCTTCAATATTGACCATTTTTTGAACGTTCGACTGGTCCGGGGTCATCGTTTTTCATCAGAAAATTGATTTTTTGGACTCTACCAAAAATGATTCAAAATGTCATTTGGATCGGGCCTCATGTTGAATAACCACTTTTTAAACCCTCACAGTGACCAAAATTGCCATTTTTACAGAGTTTTGCTTACTCAAAAGCTTCAATTTTGATGAATTTCAGGCACAGAAATGACTTTAAAAACACTTATTTTAGTTGAAAAAGTAATAATTCACATCCAACCATCTTTTAAAGTCAAAAGATTAAATGTAAAAATTTCATCAATATTGACCATTGTTTGAAAGTTCGACTGGTCCGGTGTCATCGATTTTTCATCAGAAAGTTGATTTTTTTTGGACTCTACCAAAAATGATTCAAAATGTCATTTGTATCAGGCCTCATGTTGAATGACCACTTTTTAAACCCTCAGCGTTACCAAGATTGCCATTTTTACAGAGTTTTGCTTACTCAAAAGCTTCAATTTTGACCAATTTCAGGCACAGAAATGACTTTAAACACACTTATTTTAGTTGAAAAAGTAACAATTCACATCCAACAGTCATTTAAAGTCAAAAGATTAAATGTTAAAATTTATTCAATATTGACCATTTTTTGAACGTTCGACTGGTCCGGGGTCATCGTTTTTCATCAGAAAATGGATTTTTTGGACTCTACCAAAAATGATTCAAAATGTCATTTGTATCAGGCCTCATGTTGAATAACCACTTTTTAAACCCTCACAGTGACCAAAATTGCCATTTTTACAGAGTTTTGCCTAC
The DNA here is from genome assembly GCF_964263255.1 of Lissotriton vulgaris. Lineage (NCBI taxonomy): Eukaryota > Metazoa > Chordata > Amphibia > Caudata > Salamandridae > Lissotriton > Lissotriton vulgaris. The sequence continues at coordinate 308,814 of NW_028240817.1, read as the reverse complement.
TCAAAAGTTTCAATTTTGATGAATGTCAGGCACAGAAATGACTTTAAACACACTTATTTTAGTTGAAAAAGTAACAATTCACATCCAACAGTCATTTAAAGTCAAAAGATTAAATGTTAAAATTTCTTCAATATTGACCATTTTTTGAATGTTCGACTGGTCCGGGGTCATCGTTTTTCATCAGAAAATTGATTTTTTGGACTCTACCAAAAATGATTCAAAATGTCATTTGTATCAGGCTTCATGTTGAATAACCACTTTTTAAACCCTCAGAGTGACCAAAATTGCAATTTTTACGGAGTTTTGCTTACTCAAAAGTTTCCATTTTGACGAATTTCAGGCACAGAATTTACTTTAAACACACCTATTTTCGTTGAAAAAGTAATAATTCACATCCAACCGTCATTTAAAGTCAAAAGATTAAATGTTAAAATTTCATCAATATTGACCATTTTTTGAACGTTCGACTGGGCATCGTTTTTCATCAGAAAATAAATTTTTGGGACTCCACCAAAAATGATTCAAAATGTCATTTGGATCGGGCCTAATGTTGAATAACCACTTTTTAAACCCTCACAGTGACCAAAATTGCCATTTTTACAGAGTTTTGCTTACTCAGAAGCTTCACTTTTGACCAATTTCAGGCACAGAAATGACTTTAAACACACTTATTTTCGTTGACGAAGTAATAATTCACATCCAACCGTCATTTAAAGTCAAAAGATTAAATGTTATAATTTCATCAATATTGACCATTTTCTTAACGTTCGACTGGTCCGGGGTCATCGATTTTTCGTCAGAAAATTCACATCCAACCATCATTTAAAGTCAAAAGATTAAATGATAACATTTCATCAATATTGACCATTCTTTGAACGTTTGACTGGTCTGGGGTCATCGTTTTTCATCATAAAATTGATTTTTAGGACTCTACCAAAAATGATTCAAAATGTCATTTGGATCAGGCCTCATGTTGAATAACCACTTTTTAAACCCTCAGTGTGACCAAAATTGCCATTTTTACAGAATTTTGCTTACTCAAAAGCTTCAATTTTTACCAATTTCAGGCACAGAAATGACTTTAAACACACTTATTTTAGTTGACAAAGTAATAATTCACATCCAACCGTCATTTGAAGTCAAAAGATTAAATGTTAAAATTTCATCAATATTGACCATTTTTTGAATGTTCGACTGGTCCGGGGGCATCGTTTTTCATCAGAAAATTGATTTTGTGGACTCCACCAAAAATGATTCAAAATGTCATTTGGATCGGGCCTCATGTTAAATAACCACCTATTAAACCCTCAAAGTGACCAAAATTGCCATTTTTACAGAGTTTTGCTTACTCAAATGCTTCAATTTTGACCAATTTCAGGCACAGAAATTACTTTAAACACACTTTTTTTACTTGAAAAAGTAATAATTCACATCCAACCGTCATTTAAAGTCAAAAGATTAAATGTTAAAATGTCATCAATATTGACCATTTTTTGAACGTTCGACTGGTCCGGGGTCATCGTTTTTCATCAGATAATTGATTTTTTGGACTCTACCAAAAATGATTGAAAATGTCATTTGGATCAGGCCTCATGTTGAATAACCACTTTTTAAACCCTCACAGTGACCAAAATTGCCATTTTTACAGAGTTTTGCCTACTCAAAAGTTTCAATTTTGATGAATTTCAGGCAAAGAAATGTCTTTAAACATACTTATTTTCGTTGAAAAAGTAATAATTCACATCCAACCGTCATTTAAAGTCAAAAGATTAAATGTTAAAATGTCATCAATATTGACCATTTTTTGAACGTTTGACTGGTCTGGGGTCATCGTTTTTCATCATAAAATTGATTTTTAGGACTCTACCATAAATGATTCAAAATGTCATTTGGATCAGGCCTCATGTTGAATAACCACTTTTTAAACCCTCAGCGTGACCAAAATTGCCATTTTTACAGAGTTTTGCTTACTCAAAAGCTTCAATTTTGACCAATTTCAGGCACAGAAATGACTTTAAACACACTTATTTTAGTTGAAAAAGTAACAATTCACATCCAACAGTCATTTGAAGTCAAAAGATTAAATGTTAAAATTTCTTCAATATTGACCATTTTTTGAATGTTCGACTGGTCCGGGGTCATCGTTTTTCATCAGAAAATTGATTTTTTGGACTCTACCAAAAATGATTCAAAAAGTGATTTGGATCGGGCCTCATGTTGAATAACCACTTTTTAAACCCTGACAGTGACCAAAATTGCCATTTTTACGGAATTTTGCTTACTCAAAAGCTTCAATTTTGACCAATTTCAGGCACAGAAATGACTTTAAACACACTTATTTTAGTTGAAAAAGTAATAATTCACATCCAACAGTCATTTAAATTCAAAATATTAAATGTTAAAATTTCTTCAATATTGACCATTTTTTGAAAGTTCGACTGCTCAGGGGTCATCGTTTTTCATCGGAAAATTGATTTTTTGGACTCTACCAAAAATGATTCAAAAAGTCATTTGAATCGGGCCTCATGTTGAATAACCACTTTTTAAACCCTCACAGTGACCAAAATTGCCATTTTTACAGAGTTTTGCCTACTCAAAAGTTTCAATTTTGATGAATTTCAGGCACAGAAATGTCTTTAAACATACTTATTTTCGTTGAAAAAGTAACAATTCACATCCAACAGTCATTTAAAGTCAAAAGATTAAATGTTAAAATTTCTTCAATATTGACCATTTTTTGAACGTTCGACTGGTCCGGGGTCATCGTTTTTCATCAGAAAATTGATTTTTTGGACTCTACCAAAAATGATTCAAAATGTCATTTGGATCGGACCTCATGTTGAATAACCACTTTTTAAATCCTCACATTGACCAAAATTGCCATTTTTATGGAATTTTGCTTACTCAAAAGCTTCAATTTTGACCAATTTCAGGCACAGAAATGACTTAAACACACTTATTTTAGTTGAAAAAGTAACAATTCACATCCAACAGTCATTTAAAGTCAAAAGATTAAATGTTAAAATTTCTTCAATATTGACCATTTTTTGAACGTTTGACTGGCCCGGGGTCATCGTTTTTCATCATAAAATAGATTTTTTGGACTGTACCAAAAATGATTCAAAATGTCATTTGGATCAGGCCTCATGTTAAATAACTACTTTTTAATCCCTCAGAGTGACCAAAATTACAATTTTTAAGGAGTTTTGCTTACTCAAAAGTTTCCATTTTGACGAATTTCAGGCACAGAATTGACTTTAAACACACTTATTTTGGTTGAAAAAGTAATAATTCACATCCAACCGTCATTTAAAGTCAAAAGATTAAATGTTATAATTTCATCAATATTGATCATTTTCTTAACGTTAGACTGGTCCGGGGTCATCGATTTTTCGTCAGAAAATTCACATCCAACCATCATTTAAAGTCAAAAGATTAAATGATAACATTTCATCAATATTGACCATTCTTTGAACGTTTGACTGGTCTGGGGTCATCGTTTTTCATCATAAAATTGATTTTTAGGACTCTACCAAAAATGATTCAAAATGTCATTTGGATCAGGCCTCATGTTGAATAACCACTTTTTAAACCCTCAGTGTGACCAAAAGTGCCATTTTTACGGAATTTTGCTTACTCAAAAGCTTCAATTTTGACCAATTTCAGGCACAGAAATGACTTTAAACACACTTATTTTAGTTGAAAAAGTAATAATTCACATCCAACAGTCATTTAAAGTCAAAAGATTAAATGTTAAAATTTCTTCAATATTGACCATTTTTTGAACGTTCGACTGGTCCAGGGTCATCGTTTTTCATCAGAAAATTGATTTTTTGGACTCTACCAAAAATGATTCAAAATGTCATTTGTATCAGGCCTCATGTTGAATAACCACTTTTTAAACCCTCACAGTGACCAAAATAGCCATTTTTACAGAGTTTTGCTAACTCAGAAGCTTCAATTTTGACCAATTTCAGGCACAGAAATGACTTTAAAAACACTTATTTTAGTTGAAAAAGTAATAATTCACATCCAACCGTCTTTTAAAGTCAAAAGATTAAATGTAAAAATTTCTTCAATATTGACCATTGTTTGAACGTTCGACTGGTCCGGGGTCATCGTTTTTCATCAGAAAATTGATTTTTTTTGGACTCTAACAAAAATGATTCAAAATGTCATTTGTATCAGGCCTCATGTTGAATAACCACTTTTTAAACCCTCAGAGTGACCAAAATTGCAATTTTTACGGAGTTTTGCTTACTCAAAAGTTTCCATTTTGACGAATTTCAGGCACAGAATTGACTTTAAACATACCTATTTTCGTTGAAAAAGTAATAATTCACATCCAACCGTCATTTAAAGTCAAAAGATTAAATGTTATAATTTCATCAATATTGACCATTTTCTTAACGTTCGACTGGTCCGGGGTCATCGATTTTTCGTCAGAAAATTCACATCCAACCATCATTTAAAGTCAAAAGATTAAATGTTAAAATGTCATCAATATTGACCATTGTTTGAACGTTCGACTGGTCCGGGGTCATCGTTTTTCATCAGAAAATTGATTTTTTTTGGACTCTACCAAAAATGATTCAAAATGTCATTTGTATCAGGCCCCATGTTGAATAACCACTTTTTAAACCCTCAGCGTGACCAAGATTGCCATTTTTACAGAGTTTTGCTTACTCAAAAGCTTCAATTTTGACCAATTTCAGGCACAGAAATGACTTTAAACACACTTATTTTAGTTGAAAAAGTAACAATTCACATCCAACAGTCATTTAAAGTCAAAAGATTAAATGTTAAAATTTATTCAATATTGACCATTTTTTGAACGTTCGACTGGTCCGGGGTCATCGTTTTTCATCAGAAAATTGATTTTTTGGACTCTACCAAAAATGATTCAAAATGTCATTTGTATCAGGCCTCATGTTGAATAACCACTTTTTAAACCCTCACAGTGACCAAAATTGCCATTTTTACAGAGTTTTGCCTACTCAAAAGTTTCAATTTTGATGAATGTCAGGCACAGAAATGACTTTAAACACACTTATTTTAGTTGAAAAAGTAACAATTCACATCCAACAGTCATTTAAAGTCAAAAGATTAAATGTTAAAATTTCTTCAATATTGACCATTTTTTGAATGTTCGACTGGTCCGGGGTCATCGTTTTTCATCAGAAAATTGATTTTTTGGACTCTACCAAAAATGATTCAAAATGTCATTTGTATCAGGCCTCATGTTGAATAACCACTTTTTAAACCCTCACAGTGACCAAAATTGCCATTTTTACAGAGTTTTGCTTACTCAAAAGCTTCAATTTTGATGAATTTCAGGCACAGAAATGACTTTAAAAACACTTATTTTAGTTGAAAAAGTAATAATTCACATCCAACCATCTTTTAAAGTCAAAAGATTAAATGTAAAAATTTCATCAATATTGACCATTGTTTGAACGTTCGACTGGTCCGGGGTCATCGTTTTTCATCACAAAATTGATTTTTTTTGGACTCTACCAAAAATGATTCAAAATGTCATTTGTATCAGGCCTCATGTTGAATAACCACTTTTTAAACCCTCATAGTGACCAAAATTGCAATTTTTACGGAATTTTGCTTATTCAAAAGTTTCCATTTTGACGAATTTCAGGCACAGAATTGACTTTAAACACACCTATTTTCGTTGAAAAAGTAATAATTCACATCCAACCGTCATTTAAAGTCAAAAGATTAAATGTTAAAATTTCATCAATATTGACCATTTTTTGAACGTTCGACTGGGCATCGTTTTTCATCAGAAAATAAATTTTTGGGACTCCACCAAAAATGATTCAAAATGTCATTTGGATCGGGCCTCATGTTGAATAACCACTTTTTAAACCCTCACAGTGACCAAAATTGCCATTTTTACAGAGTTTTGCTTACTCAGAAGCTTCACTTTTGACCAATTTCAGGCACAGAAATGACTTTAAACACACTTATTTTCGTTGACGAAGTAATAATTCACATCCAACCGTCATTTAAAGTCAAAAGATTAAATGTTATAATTTCATCAATATTGACCATTTTCTTAACGTTCGACTGGTCCGGGGTCATCGATTTTTCGTCAGAAAATTCACATCCAACCATCATTTAAAGTCAAAAGATTAAATGATAACATTTCATCAATATTGACCATTCTTTGAACGTTTGACTGGTCTGGGGTCATCGTTTCTCATCATAAAATTGATTTTTAGGACTCTACCAAAAATGATTCAAAATGTCATTTGGATCAGGCCTCATGTTGAATAACCACTTTTTAAACCCTCAGTGTGACCAAAATTGCCATTTTTACAGAATTTTGCTTACTCAAAAGCTTCAATTTTTTCCAATTTCAGGCACAGAAATGACTTTAAACACACTTATTTTAGTTGACAAAGTAATAATTCACATCCAACCGTCATTTGAAGTCAAAAGATTAAATGTTAAAATTTCATCAATATTGACCATTTTTTGAATGTTCGACTGGTCCGGGGGCATCGTTTTTCATCAGAAAATTGATTTTGTGGACTCCACCAAAAATGATTCAAAATGTCATTTGGATCGGGCCTCATGTTAAATAACCACCTATTAAACCCTCAAAGTGACCAAAATTGCCATTTTTACAGAGTTTTGCTTACTCAAATGCTTCAATTTTGACCAATTTCAGGCACAGAAATTACTTTAAACACACTTTTTTTACTTGAAAAAGTAATAATTCACATCCAACCGTCATTTAAAGTCAAAAGATTAAATGTTAAAATGTCATCAATATTGACCATTTTTTGAACGTTCGACTGGTCCGGGGTCATCGTTTTTCATCAGATAATTGATTTTTTGGACTCTACCAAAAATGATTGAAAATGTCATTTGGATCAGGCCTCATGTTGAATAACCACTTTTTAAACCCTCACAGTGACCAAAATTGCCATTTTTACAGAGTTTTGCCTACTCAAAAGTTTCAATTTTGATGAATTTCAGGCAAAGAAATGTCTTTAAACATACTTATTTTCGTTGAAAAAGTAATAATTCACATCCAACCGTCATTTAAAGTCAAAAGATTAAATGTTAAAATGTCATCAATATTGACCATTTTTTGAACGTTTGACTGGTCTGGGGTCATCATTTTTCATCATAAAATTGATTTTTAGGACTCTACCATAAATGATTCAAAATGTCATTTGGATCAGGCCTCATGTTGAATAACCACTTTTTAAACCCTCAGCGTGACCAAAATTGCCATTTTTACAGAGTTTTGCTTACTCAAAAGCTTCAATTTTGACCAATTTCAGGCACAGAAATGACTTTAAACACACTTATTTTAGTTGAAAAAGTAACAATTCACATCCAACAGTCATTTGAAGTCAAAAGATTAAATGTTAAAATTTCTTCAATATTGACCATTTTTTGAACGTTCGACTGGTCCGGGGTCATCGTTTTTCATCAGAAAATGGATTTTTTGGACTCTACCAAAAATGATTCAAAATGTCATTTGTATCAGGCCTCATGTTGAATAACCACTTTTTAAACCCTCACAGTGACCAAAATAGCCATTTTTACAGAGTTTTGCTAACTCAGAAGCTTCAATTTTGACCAATTTCAGGCACAGAAATGAATTTAAAAACACTTATTTTAGATGAAAAAGTAATAATTCACAACCAACCGTCTTTTAAAGTCAAAAGATTAAATGTAAAAATTTCATCAATATTGACCATTGTTTGAAAGTTCGACTGGTCCGGGGTCATCGATTTTTCATCAGAAAGTTGATTTTTTGGACTCTACCAAAAATGATTCAAAAAGTGATTTGGATCGGGACTCATGTTGAATAACCACTTTTTAAACCCTCACAGTGACCAAAATTGCCATTTTTACAGAGTTTTGCCTACTCAAAAGTTTCAATTTTGATGAATGTCAGGCACAGAAATGACTTTAAACACACTTATTTTAGTTGAAAAAGTAACAATTCACATCCAACAGTCATTTAAAGTCAAAAGATTAAATGTTAAAATTTCTTCAATATTGACCATTTTTTGAATGTTCGACTGGTCTGGGGTCATCGTTTTTCATCAGAAAATAGATTTTTTGGACTCTACTAAAAATGATTCAAAATGTCATTTGTATCAGGCCTCATGTTGAATAACCACTTTTTAAACCCTCACAGTGACCAAAATAGCCATTTTTACAGAGTTTTGCTAACTCGGAAGCTTCAATTTTGACCAATTTCAGGCACAGAAATGACTTTAAAAACACTTATTTTGGTTGAAAAAGTAATAATTCACATCCAACCGTCTTTTAAAGTCAAAAGATTAAATGTAAAAATGTCATCAATATTGACCATTGTTTGAAAGTTCGACTGGTCCGGGGTCATCGATTTTTCATCAGAAAGTTGATTTTTTGGACTCTACCAAAAATGATTCAAAAAGTGATTTGGATCGGGCCTCATGTTGAATAACCACTTTTTAAACCCTCACAGTGACCAAAATTGCCATTTTTACAGAGTTTTGCTTACTCAGAAGCTTCACTTTTGACCAATGTCAGGCACAGAAATGACTTTAAACACACTTATTTTCGTTGACAAAGTAATAATTCACATCCAACCGTCATTTAAAGTCAAAAGATTAAATGTTAAAATGTCATCAATATTGACCATTTTTTGAACGTTCGACTGGTCCGGGGGCATCGTTTTTCATCAGAAAATTGATTTTTTGGACTCTACCAAAAATGATTCAAAATGTCATTTGGGTCGGGCCTCATGTTGAATAACCACTTTTTAAACCCTCACAGTGACGAAAATTGCCATTTTTACAGAGTTTTGCTTACTCAAAAGCTTCAATTTTGATGAATTTCAGGCACAGAAATGACTTTAAGCACACTTATTTTCGTTGAAAAAGTAATAATTCACATCCAACCGTCATTTAAAGTCAAAAGATTAAATGTTATAATTTCATCAATATTGATCATTTTTTTAACGTTCGACTGGTCCGGGGTCATCGATTTTTCGTCAGAAAATTCACATCCAACCATCATTTAAAGTCAAAAGATTAAATGATAACATTTCATCAATATTGACCATTCTTTGAACGTTTGAATGGTCTGGGGTCATCGTTTTTCATCATAAAATTTATTTTTAGGACTCTACCAAAAATGATTCAAAATGTCATTTGGATCAGGCCTCATGTTGAATAACCACTTTTTAAACCCTTAGTGTGACCAAAATTGCCACTTTTACGGAATTTTGCTTACTCAAAAGCTTCAATTTTGACCAATTTCAGGCACAGAAATGACTTTAAACACACTTATTTTCGTTGACAAAGTAATAATTCACATCCAACCGTCATTTGAAGTCAAAAGATTAAATGTTAAATTTCATCAATATTGACCATTTTTTGAACGTTCGACTGGTCCGGGGGCATCGTTTTTCATCAGAAAATAAATTTTTGGGACTCCACCAAAAATGATTCAAAATGTCATTTGGATCGGGCCTCATGTTAAATAACCACCTATTAAACCCTCAAAGTGACCAAAATTGCCATTTTTACAGAGTTTTGCTTACTCAAATGCTTCAATTTTGACCAATTTCAGGCACAGAAATTACTTTAAACACACTTTTTTTACTTGAAAAAGTAATAATTCACATCCAACCGTCATTTAAAGTCAAAAGATTAAATGTTAAAATGTCATCAATATTGACCATTTTTTGAACGTTCGACTGGTCCGGGGTCATCGTTTTTCATCAGATAATTGATTTTTTGGACTCTACCAAAAATGATTGAAAATGTCATTTGGATCAGGCCTCATGTTGAATAACCACTTTTTAAACCCTCACAGTGACCAAAATTGCCATTTTTACAGAGTTTTGCCTACTAAAAAGTTTCAATTTTGATGAATTTCAGGCACAGAAATGTCTTTAAACATACTTATTTTCGTTGAAAAAGTAATAATTCACATCCAACCGTCATTTAAAGTCAAAAGATTAAATGTTAAAATGTCATCAATATTGACCATTTTTTGAACGTTTGACTGGTCTGGGGTCATCGTTTTTCATCATAAAATTGATTTTTAGGACTCTACCATAAATGATTCAAAATGTCATTTGGATCAGGCCTCATGTTGAATATCCACTTTTTAAACCCTCAGCGTGACCAAAATTGCCATTTTTACAGAGTTTTGCTTACTCAAAAGCTTCAATTTTGACCAATTTCAGGCACAGAAATGTCTTTAAACACACTTATTTTAGTTGAAAAAGTAACAATTCACATCCAACAGTCATTTAAAGTCAAAAGATTAAATGTTAAAATTTATTCAATATTGACCATTTTTTGAACGTTCTACTGGTCCGGGGTCATCGTTTTTCATCAGAAAATTGATTTTTTGGACTCTACCAAAAATGATTCAAAATGTCATTTGTATCAGGCCTCATGTTGAATAACCACTTTTTAAACCCTCACAGTGATCAAAATAGCCATTTTTACAGAGTTTTGCTAACTCAGAAGCTTCAATTTTGACCAATTTCAGGCACAGAAATGAATTTAAAAACACTTATTTTAGTTGAAAAAGTAATAATTCACATCCAACCGTCTTTTAAAGTCAAAAGATTAAATGTAAAAATTTCATCAATATTGACCATTGTTTGAAAGTTCGACTGGTCCGGGGTCATCGATTTTTCATCAGAAAGTTGATTTTTTGGACTCTACCAAAAATGATTCAAAAAGTGATTTGGATCGGGACTCATGTTGAATAACCACTTTTTAAACCCTCACAGTGACCAAAATTGCCATTTTTACAGAGTTTTGCCTACTCAAAAGTTTCAATTTTGATGAATGTCAGGCACAGAAATGACTTTAAACACACTTATTTTAGTTGAAAAAGTAACAATTCACATCCAACAGTCATTTAAAGTCAAAAGATTAAATGTTAACATTTCTTCAATATTGACCATTTTTTGAATGTTCGACTGGTCCGGGGTCATCGTTTTTCATCAGAAAATAGATTTTTTGGACTCTACCAAAAATGATTCAAAATGTCATTTGTATCAGGCCTCATGTTGAATAACCACTTTTTAAACCCTCACAGTGACCAAAATAGCCATTTTTACAGAGTTTTGCTAACTCGGAAGCTTCAATTTTGACCAATTTCAGGCACAGAAATGACTTTAAAAACACTTATTTTAGTTGAAAAAGTAATAATTCACATCCAACCGTCTTTTAAAGTCAAAAGATTAAATGTAAAAATGTCATCAATATTGACCATTGTTTGAAAGTTCGACTGGTCCGGGGTCATCGATTTTTCATCAGAAAGTTGATTTTTTGGACTCTACCAAAAATGATTCAAAAAGTGATTTGGATCGGGCCTCATGTTGAATAACCACTTTTTAAACCCTCACAGTGACCAAAATTGCCATTTTTACAGAGTTTTGCTTACTCAGAAGCTTCACTTTTGACCAATGTCAGGCACAGAAATGACTTTAAACACACTTATTTTCGTTGACAAAGTAATAATTCACATCCAACCGTCATTTAAAGTCAAAAGATTAAATGTTAAAATGTCATCAATATTGACCATTTTTTGAACGTTCGACTGGTCCGGGGGCATCGTTTTTCATCAGAAAATTGATTTTTTGGACTCTACCAAAAATGATTCAAAATGTCATTTGGGTCGGGCCTCATGTTGAATAACCACTTTTTAAACCCTCACAGTGACGAAAATTGCCATTTTTACAGAGTTTTGCTTACTCAAAAGCTTCAATTTTGATGAATTTCAGGCACAGAAATGACTTTAAGCACACTTATTTTCGTTGAAAAAGTAATAATTCACATCCAACCGTCATTTAAAGTCAAAAGATTAAATGTTATAATTTCATCAATGTTGATCATTTTTTTAACGTTCGACTGGTCCGGGGTCATCGATTTTTCGTCAGAAAATTCACATCCAACCATCATTTAAAGTCAAAAGATTAAATGATAACATTTCATCAATATTGACCATTCTTTGAACGTTTGAATGGTCTGGGGTCATCGTTTTTCATCATAAAATTTATTTTTAGGACTCTACCAAAAATGATTCAAAATGTCATTTGGATCAGGCCTCATGTTGAATAACCACTTTTTAAACCCTTAGTGTGACCAAAATTGCCATTTTTACGGAATTTTGCTTACTCAAAAGCTTCAATTTTGACCAATTTCAGGCACAGAAATGACTTTAAACACACTTATTTTCGTTGACAAAGTAATAATTCACATCCAACCGTCATTTGAAGTCAAAAGATTAAATGTTAAAATTTCATCAATATTGACCATTTTTTGAACGTTCGACTGGTCCGGGGGCATCGTTTTTCATCAGAAAATAAATTTTTGGGACTCCACCAAAAATGATTCAAAATGTCATTTGGATCGGGCCTCATGTTAAATAACCACCTATTAAATTTATTTTATTTTATTTATTAAGCAATTTGTATTGCGCAGACTAAACCCGAAGGTATCAAGGCGCCTATCAAAATCAATAAACAGAAAAGATACTGAATAAAGAGTCACTAATGCAGAATGCCACTAGGAGTATGCAAGTATGAAAAGATGAGTCTTGAGTGCAGATCTAAAAGTTTGCAGAGAGGGACTGGATTTTACATCGAGAGGGAGGTCATTCCACCACTTAGGTGCCAGAAAGGAGAAGGCCTTACCTCCCCATCTTACTTTTCTGACACGAGGTACAGAGAGGAGGAGTTTGTGACCGGAGCGAAGGTTTCTACTGGGGTTGTGCCGAGAAAGAATGGAACCCATACTTGTGGGGTTGGGTTTAGCAAGAGCTTTGTACACCAGGCACAGAGATTTGAAACGGATCCGGTATTCAACGGGGAGCCAGTGCAGTTGTTTTCGGGCTTCAGTGGCAGAGGCACGCTTAGGTAGGTCAAGTGCAAATCTCGCTGCCGCGTTCTGGACCACCTGCAAGCGCTGTAGATGACTCTTGTTCAACCCTGCATACAGCGCATTGCAGTAGTCAAGACGCGAGCCCAGAAAAGCGACAGCAAGTTGCTTTCTTGCCTGGGGTGACAGGAAGTGCCTAATTTTCCTCAGTGTGTGGATAATCCCCCAGCAGGTCGAAACAGTCCTGTTGACCTGTAGGCACATACTGAGGTTGGGGTCAATCATAACTCCCAGGTTTTTAGCTGACTGAGTGGGCTCTGGACATGCACCCAGCGAATCCGGCCACCACTCCGCCGACCAGATCGATTCCTTACCACCAAAAACCATCACCTCTGTCTTCTCTCCATTCAGCTTTAGTGAATTGTGGATCATCCACTGGCCAACTGCCTCCATGCAGGATCTAAAATTGGTGGCAGTTGACGTGGCTGGCTGGGAGAGAGAGACAAGGATCTGGGTGTCGTCCGCATAGGACACTACCTCCATCCCAAAAGATCTAATAAGTCTGGCAAGGGGGGTCACGTAGATATTAAAAAGGGTAGGGCTCTCAAAGTGACCAAAATTGCCATTTTTACAGAGTTTTGCTTACTCAAATGCTTCAATTTTGACCAATTTCAGGCACAGAAATTACTTTAAACACACTTTTTTTACTTGAAAAAGTAATAATTCACATCCAACCGTCATTTAAAGTCAAAAGATTAAATGTTAAAATGTCATCAATATTGACCATTTTTTGAACGTTCGACTGGTCCGGGGTCATCGTTTTTCATCAGATAATTGATTTTTTGGACTCTACCAAAAATGATTGAAAATGTCATTTGGATCAGGCCTCATGTTGAATAACCACTTTTTAAACCCTCACAGTGACCAAAATTGCCATTTTTACAGAGTTTTGCCTACTAAAAAGTTTCAATTTTGATGAATTTCAGGCACAGAAATGTCTTTAAACATACTTATTTTCGTTGAAAAAGTAATAATTCACATCCAACCGTCATTTAAAGTCAAAAGATTAAATGTTAAAATGTCATCAATATTGACCATTTTTTGAACGTTTGACTGGTCTGGGGTCATCGTTTTTCATCATAAAATTGATTTTTAGGACTCTACCATAAATGATTCAAAATGTCATTTGGATCAGGCCTCATGTTGAATATCCACTTTTTAAACCCTCAGCGTGACCAAAATTGCCATTTTTACAGAGTTTTGCTTACTCAAAAGCTTCAATTTTGACCAATTTCAGGCACAGAAATGTCTTTAAACACACTTATTTTAGTTGAAAAAGTAACAATTCACATCCAACAGTCATTTAAAGTCAAAAGATTAAATGTTAAAATGTATTCAATATTGACCATTTTTTGAACGTTCGACTGGTCCGGGGTCATCGTTTTTCATCAGAAAATTGATTTTTTGGACTCTACCAAAAATGATTCAAAATGTCATTTGTATCAGGCCTCATGTTGAATAACCACTTTTTAAACCCTCACAGTGACCAAAATAGCCATTTTTACAGAGTTTTGCTAACTCAGAAGCTTCAATTTTGACCAATTTCAGGCACAGAAATGAATTTAAAAACACTTATTTTAGTTGAAAAAGTAATAATTCACATCCAACCGTCTTTTAAAGTCAAAAGATTAAATGTAAAAATTTCATCAATATTGACCATTGTTTGAAAGTTCGACTGGTCCGGGGTCATCGATTTTTCATCAGAAAGTTGATTTTTTGGACTCTACCAAAAATGATTCAAAAAGTGATTTGGATCGGGACTCATGTTGAATAACCACTTTTTAAACCCTCACAGTGACCAAAATTGCCATTTTTACAGAGTTTTGCCTACTCAAAAGTTTCAATTTTGATGAATGTCAGGCACAGAAATGACTTTAAACACACTTATTTTAGTTGAAAAAGTAACAATTCACATCCAACAGTCATTTAAAGTCAAAAGATTAAATGTTAACATTTCTTCAATATTGACCATTTTTTGAATGTTCGACTGGTCCGGGGTCATCGTTTTTCATCAGAAAATAGATTTTTTGGACTCTACCAAAAATGATTCAAAATGTCATTTGTATCAGGCCTCATGTTGAATAACCACTTTTTAAACCCTCACAGTGACCAAAATAGCCATTTTTACAGAGTTTTGCTAACTCGGAAGCTTCAATTTTGACCAATTTCAGGCACAGAAATGACTTTAAAAACACTTATTTTAGTTGAAAAAGTAATAATTCACATCCAACCGTCTTTTAAAGTCAAAAGATTAAATGTAAAAATGTCATCAATATTCACCATTGTTTGAAAGTTCGACTGGTCCGGGGTCATCGATTTTTCATCAGAAAGTTGATTTTTTGGACTCTACCAAAAATGATTCAAAAAGTGATTTGGATCGGGCCTCATGTTGAATAACCACTTTTTAAACCCTCACAGTGACCAAAATTGCCATTTTTACAGAGTTTTGCTTACTCAGAAGCTTCACTTTTGACCAATGTCAGGCACAGAAATGACTTTAAACACACTTATTTTCGTTGACAAAGTAATAATTCACATCCAACCGTCATTTAAAGTCAAAAGATTAAATGTTAAAATGTCATCAATATTGACCATTTTTTGAACGTTCGACTGGTCCGGGGGCATCGTTTTTCATCAGAAAATTGATTTTTTGGACTCTACCAAAAATGATTCAAAATGTCATTTGGGTCGGGCCTCATGTTGAATAACCACTTTTTAAACCCTCACAGTGACGAAAATTGCCATTTTTACAGAGTTTTGCTTACTCAAAAGCTTCAATTTTGATGAATTTCAGGCACAGAAATGACTTTAAGCACACTTATTTTCGTTGAAAAAGTAATAATTCACATCCAACCGTCATTTAAAGTCAAAAGATTAAATGTTATAATTTCATCAATATTGATCATTTTTTTAACGTTCGACTGGTCCGGGGTCATCGATTTTTCGTCAGAAAATTCACATCCAACCATCATTTAAAGTCAAAAGATTAAATGATAACATTTCATCAATATTGACCATTCTTTGAACGTTTGAATGGTCTGGGGTCATCGTTTTTCATCATAAAATTTATTTTTAGGACTCTACCAAAAATGATTCAAAATGTCATTTGGATCAGGCCTCATGTTGAATAACCACTTTTTAAACCCTTAGTGTGACCAAAATTGCCATTTTTACGGAATTTTGCTTACTCAAAAGCTTCAATTTTGACCAATTTCAGGCACAGAAATGACTTTAAACACACTTATTTTCGTTGACAAAGTAATAATTCACATCCAACCGTCATTTGAAGTCAAAAGATTAAATGTTAAAATTTCATCAATATTGACCATTTTTTGAACGTTCGACTGGTCCGGGGGCATCGTTTTTCATCAGAAAATAAATTTTTGGGACTCCACCAAAAATGATTCAAAATGTCATTTGGATCGGGCCTCATGTTAAATAACCACCTATTAAACCCTCAAAGTGACCAAAATTGCCATTTTTACAGAGTTTTGCTTACTCAAATGCTTCAATTTTGACCAATTTCAGGCACAGAAATTACTTTAAACACACTTTTTTTACTTGAAAAAGTAATAATTCACATCCAACCGTCATTTAAAGTCAAAAGATTAAATGTTAAAATGTCATCAATATTGACCATTTTTTGAACGTTCGACTGGTCCGGGGTCATCGTTTTTCATCAGATAATTGATTTTTTGGACTCTACCAAAAATGATTGAAAATGTCATTTGGATCAGGCCTCAGGTCGAATAACCACTTTTTAAACCCTCACAGTGACCAAAATTGCCATTTTTACAGAGTTTTGCCTACTAAAAAGTTTCAATTTTGATGAATTTCAGGCACAGAAATGTCTTTAAACATACTTATTTTCGTTGAAAAAGTAATAATTCACATCCAACCGTCATTTAAAGTCAAAAGATTAAATGTTAAAATGTCATCAATATTGACCATTTTTTGAACGTTTGACTGGTCTGGGGTCATCGTTTTTCATCATAAAATTGATTTTTAGGACTCTACCATAAATGATTCAAAATGTCATTTGGATCAGGCCTCATGTTGAATATCCACTTTTTAAACCCTCAGCGTGACCAAAATTGCCATTTTTACAGAGTTTTGCTTACTCAAAAGCTTCAATTTTGACCAATTTCAGGCACAGAAATGTCTTTAAACACACTTATTTTAGTTGAAAAAGTAACAATTCACATCCAACAGTCATTTAAAGTCAAAAGATTAAATGTTAAAATTTATTCAATATTGACCATTTTTTGAACGTTCGACTGGTCCGGGGTCATCGTTTTTCATCAGAAAATTGATTTTTTGGACTCTACCAAAAATGATTCAAAATGTCATTTGTATCAGGCCTCATGTTGAATAACCACTTTTTAAACCCTCACAGTGACCAAAATAGCCATTTTTACAGAGTTTTGCTAACTCAGAAGCTTCAATTTTGACCAATTTCAGGCACAGAAATGAATTTAAAAACACTTATTTTAGTTGAAAAAGTAATAATTCACATCCAACCGTCTTTTAAAGTCAAAAGATTAAATGTAAAAATTTCATCAATATTGACCATTGTTTGAAAGTTCGACTGGTCCGGGGTCATCGATTTTTCATCATAAAGTTGATTTTTTGGACTCTACCAAAAATGATTCAAAAAGTGATTTGGATCGGGACTCATGTTGAATAACCACTTTTTAAACCCTCACAGTGACCAAAATTGCCATTTTTACAGAGTTTTGCCTACTCAAAAGTTTCAATTTTGATGAATGTCAGGCACAGAAATGACTTTAAACACACTTATTTTAGTTGAAAAAGTAACAATTCACATCCAACAGTCATTTAAAGTCAAAAGATTAAATGTTAACATTTCTTCAATATTGACCATTTTTTGAATGTTCGACTGGTCCGGGGTCATCGTTTTTCATCAGAAAATAGATTTTTTGGACTCTACCAAAAATGATTCAAAATGTCATTTGTATCAGGCCTCATGTTGAATAACCACTTTTTAAACCCTCACAGTGACCAAAATAGCCATTTTTACAGAGTTTTGCTAACTCGGAAGCTTCAATTTTGACCAATTTCAGGCACAGAAATGACTTTAAAAACACTTATTTTAGTTGAAAAAGTAATAATTCACATCCAACCGTCTTTTAAAGTCAAAAGATTAAATGTAAAAATGTCATCAATATTGACCATTGTTTGAAAGTTCGACTGGTCCGGGGTCATCGATTTTTCATCAGAAAGTTGATTTTTTGGACTCTACCAAAAATGATTCAAAAAGTGATTTGGATCGGGCCTCATGTTGAATAACCACTTTTTAAACCCTCACAGTGACCAAAATTGCCATTTTTACAGAGTTTTGCTTACTCAGAAGCTTCACTTTTGACCAATGTCAGGCACAGAAATGACTTTAAACACACTTATTTTCGTTGAGAAAGTAATAATTCACATCCAACCGTCATTTAAAGTCAAAAGATTAAATGTTAAAATGTCATCAATATTGACCATTTTTTGAACGTTCGACTGGTCCGGGGGCATCGTTTTTCATCAGAAAATTGATTTTTTGGACTCTACCAAAAATGATTCAAAATGTCATTTGGGTCGGGCCTCATGTTGAATAACCACTTTTTAAACCCTCACAGTGACGAAAATTGCCATTTTTACAGAGTTTTGCTTACTCAAAAGCTTCAATTTTGATGAATTTCAGGCACAGAAATGACTTTAAGCACACTTATTTTCGTTGAAAAAGTAATAATTCACATCCAACCGTCATTTAAAGTCAAAAGATTAAATGTTATAATTTCATCAATATTGATCATTTTTTTAACGTTCGACTGGTCCGGGGTCATCGATTTTTCGTCAGAAAATTCACATCCAACCATCATTTAAAGTCAAAAGATTAAATGATAACATTTCATCAATATTGACCATTCTTTGAACGTTTGAATGGTCTGGGGTCATCGTTTTTCATCATAAAATTTATTTTTAGGACTCTACCAAAAATGATTCAAAATGTCATTTGGATCAGGCCTCATGTTGAATAACCACTTTTTAAACCCTTAGTGTGACCAAAATTGCCATTTTTACGGAATTTTGCTTACTCAAAAGCTTCAATTTTGACCAATTTCAGGCACAGAAATGACTTTAAACACACTTATTTTCGTTGACAAAGTAATAATTCACATCCAACCGTCATTTGAAGTCAAAAGATTAAATGTTAAAATGTCATCAATATTGACCATTTTTTGAACGTTCGACTGGTCCGGGGGCATCGTTTTTCATCAGAAAATAAATTTTTGGGACTCCACCAAAAATGATTCAAAATGTCATTTGGATCGGGCCTCATGTTAAATAACCACCTATTAAACCCTCAAAGTGACCAAAAAAGCCATTTTTACAGAGTTTTTCTTACTCAAATGCTTCAATTTTGACCAATTTCAGGCACAGAAATTACTTTAAACAATCTTTTTTTACTTGAAAAAGTAATAATTCACATCCAACCGTCATTTAAAGTCAAAAGATTAAATGTTAAAATGTCATCAATATTGACCATTTTTTGAACGTTCGACTGGTCCGGGGTCATCGTTTTTCATCAGATAATTGATTTTTTGGACTCTACCAAAAATGATTGAAAATGTCATTTGGATCAGGCCTCATGTTGAATAACCACTTTTTAAACCCTCACAGTGACCAAAATTGCCATTTTTACAGAGTTTTGCCTACTCAAAAGTTTCAATTTTGATGAATTTCTGGCACAGAAATGTCTTTAAACATACTTATTTTCGTTGAAAAAGTAATAATTCACATCCAACCGTCATTTAAAGTCAAAAGATTAAATGTTAAAATGTCATCAATATTGACCATTTTTTGAACGTTTGACTGGTCTGGGGTCATCGTTTTTCATCATAAAATTGATTTTTAGGACTCTACCATAAATGATTCAAAATGTCATTTGGATCAGGCCTCATGTTGAATATCCACTTTTTAAACCCTCAGCGTGACCAAAATTGCCATTTTTACAGAGTTTTGCTTACTCAAAAGCTTCAATTTTGACCAATTTCAGGCACAGAAATGTCTTTAAACACACTTATTTTAGTTGAAAAAGTAACAATTCACATCCAACAGTCATTTAAAGTCAAAAGATTAAATGTTAAAATTTATTCAATATTGACCATTTTTTGAACGTTCGACTGGTCCGGGGTCATCGTTTTTCATCAGAAAATTGATTTTTTGGACTCTACCAGAAATGATTCAAAATGTCATTTGTATCAGGCCTCATGTTGAATAACCACTTTTTAAACCCTCACAGTGACCAAAATAGCCATTTTTACAGAGTTTTGCTAACTCAGAAGCTTCAATTTTGACCAATTTCAGGCACAGAAATGAATTTAAAAACACTTATTTTAGTTGAAAAAGTAATAATTCACATCCAACCGTCTTTTAAAGTCAAAAGATTAAATGTAAAAATTTCATCAATATTGACCATTGTTTGAAAGTTCGACTGGTCCGGGGTCATCGATTTTTCATCAGAAAGTTGATTTTTTGGACTCTACCAAAAATGATTCAAAAAGTGATTTGGATCGGGACTCATGTTGAATAACCACTTTTTAAACCCTCACAGTGACCAAAATTGCCATTTTTACAGAGTTTTGCCTACTCAAAAGTTTCAATTTTGATGAATGTCAGGCACAGAAATGACTTTAAACACACTTATTTTCGTTGAAAAAGTAACAATTCACATCCAACAGTCATTTAAAGTCAAAAGATTAAATGTTAACATTTCTTCAATATTGACCATTTTTTGAATGTTCGACTGGTCCGGGGTCATCGTTTTTCATCAGAAAATTGATTTTTTGGACTCTACCAAAAATGATTCAAAATGTCATTTGGGTCGGGCCTCATGTTGAATAACCACTTTTTAAACCCTCACAGTGACGAAAATTGCCATTTTTACAGAGTTTTGCTTACTCAAAAGCTTCACTTTTGATGAATTTCAGGCACAGAAATGACTTTAAGCACACTTATTTTCGTTGAAATAGTAATAATTCACATCCAACCGTCATTTAAAGTCAAAAGATTAAATGTTATATTTTCATCAATATTGATCATTTTTTTAACGTTCGACTGGTCCGGGGTCATCAATTTTTCGTCAGAAAATTCACATCCAACCATCATTTAAAGTCAAAAGATTAAATGATAACATTTCATCAATATTGACCATTCTTTGAACGTTTGAATGGTCTGGGGTCATCGTTTTTCATCATAAAATTTATTTTTAGGACTCTACCAAAAATGATTCAAAATGTCATTTGGATCAGGCCTCATGTTGAATAACCACTTTTTAAACCCTTAGTGTGACCAAAATTGCCATTTTTACGGAATTTTGCTTACTCAAAAGCTTCAATTTTGACCAATTTCAGGCACAGAAATGACTTTAAACACACTTATTTTCGTTGACAAAGTAATAATTCACATCCAACCGTCATTTGAAGTCAAAAGATTAAATGTTAAAATGTCATCAATATTGACCATTTTTTGAACGTTCGACTGGTCCGGGGGCATCGTTTTTCATCAGAAAATAAATTTTTGGGACTCCACCAAAAATGATTCAAAATGTCATTTGGATCGGGCCTCATGTTAAATAACCACCTATTAAACCCTCAAAGTGACCAAAAAAGCCATTTTTACAGAGTTTTTCTTACTCAAATGCTTCAATTTTGACCAATTTCAGGCACAGAAATTACTTTAAACAATCTTTTTTTACTTGAAAAAGTAATAATTCACATCCAACCGTCATTTAAAGTCAAAAGATTAAATGTTAAAATGTCATCAATATTGACCATTTTTTGAACGTTCGACTGGTCCGGGGTCATCGTTTTTCATCAGATAATTGATTTTTTGGACTCTACCAAAAATGATTGAAAATGTCATTTGGATCAGGCCTCATGTTGAATAACCACTTTTTAAACCCTCACAGTGACCAAAATTGCCATTTTTACAGAGTTTTGCCTACTCAAAAGTTTCAATTTTGATGAATTTCTGGCACAGAAATGTCTTTAAACATACTTATTTTCGTTGAAAAAGTAATAATTCACATCCAACCGTCATTTAAAGTCAAAAGATTAAATGTTAAAATGTCATCAATATTGACCATTTTTTGAACGTTTGACTGGTCTGGGGTCATCGTTTTTCATCATAAAATTGATTTTTAGGACTCTACCATAAATGATTCAAAATGTCATTTGGATCAGGCCTCATGTTGAATATCCACTTTTTAAACCCTCAGCGTGACCAAAATTGCCATTTTTACAGAGTTTTGCTTACTCAAAAGCTTCAATTTTGACCAATTTCAGGCACAGAAATGTCTTTAAACACACTTATTTTAGTTGAAAAAGTAACAATTCACATCCAACAGTCATTTAAAGTCAAAAGATTAAATGTTAAAATTTATTCAATATTGACCATTTTTTGAACGTTCGACTGGTCCGGGGTCATCGTTTTTCATCAGAAAATTGATTTTTTGGACTCTACCAAAAATGATTCAAAATGTCATTTGTATCAGGCCTCATGTTGAATAACCACTTTTTAAACCCTCACAGTGACCAAAATAGCCATTTTTACAGAGTTTTGCTAACTCAGAAGCTTCAATTTTGACCAATTTCAGGCACAGAAATGAATTTAAAAACACTTATTTTAGTTGAAAAAGTAATAATTCACATCCAACCGTCTTTTAAAGTCAAAAGATTAAATGTAAAAATGTCATCAATATTGACCATTGTTTGAAAGTTCGACTGGTCCGGGGTCATCGATTTTTCATCAGAAAGTTGATTTTTTGGACTCTACCAAAAATGATTCAAAAAGTGATTTGGATCGGGACTCATGTTGAATAACCACTTTTTAAACCCTCACAGTGACCAAAATTGCCATTTTTACAGAGTTTTGCCTACTCAAAAGTTTCAATTTTGATGAATGTCAGGCACAGAAATGACTTTAAACACACTTATTTTAGTTGAAAAAGTAACAATTCACATCCAACAGTCATTTAAAGTCAAAAGATTAAATGTTAACATTTCTTCAATATTGACCATTTTTTGAATGTTCGACTGGTCCGGGGTCATCGTTTTTCATCAGAAAATTGATTTTTTGGACTCTACCAAAAATGATTCAAAATGTCATTTGGGTCGGGCCTCATGTTGAATAACCACTTTTTAAACCCTCACAGTGACGAAAATTGCCATTTTTACAGAGTTTTGCTTACTCAAAAGCTTCACTTTTGATGAATTTCAGGCACAGAAATGACTTTAAGCACACTTATTTTCGTTGAAATAGTAATAATTCACATCCAACCGTCATTTAAAGTCAAAAGATTAAATGTTATATTTTCATCAATATTGATCATTTTTTTAACGTTCGACTGGTCCGGGGTCATCAATTTTTCGTCAGAAAATTCACATCCAACCATCATTTAAAGTCAAAAGATTAAATGATAACATTTCATCAATATTGACCATTCTTTGAACGTTTGAATGGTCTGGGGTCATCGTTTTTCATCATAAAATTTATTTTTAGGACTCTACCAAAAATGATTCAAAATGTCATTTGGATCAGGCCTCATGTTGAATAACCACTTTTTAAACCCTTAGTGTGACCAAAATTGCCATTTTTACGGAATTTTGCTTACTCAAAAGCTTCAATTTTGACCAATTTCAGGCACAGAAATGACTTTAAACACACTTATTTTCGTTGACAAAGTAATAATTCACATCCAACCGTCATTTGAAGTCAAAAGATTAAATGTTAAAATTTCATCAATATTGACCATTTTTTGAACGTTCGACTGGTCCGGGGGCATCGTTTTTCATCAGAAAATAAATTTTTGGGACTCCACCAAAAATGATTCAAAATGTCATTTGGATCGGGCCTCATGTTAAATAACCACCTATTAAACCCTCAAAGTGACCAAAATTGCCATTTTTACAGAGTTTTGCTTACTCAAATGCTTCAATTTTGACCAATTTCAGGCACAGAAATTACTTTAAACACACTTTTTTTACTTGAAAAAGTAATAATTCACATCCAACCGTCATTTAAAGTCAAAAGATTAAATGTTAAAATGTCATCAATATTGACCATTTTTTGAACGTTCGACTGGTCCGGGGTCATCGTTTTTCATCAGATAATTGATTTTTTGGACTCTACCAAAAATGATTGAAAATGTCATTTGGATCAGGCCTCATGTTGAATAACCACTTTTTAAACCCTCACAGTGACCAAAATTGCCATTTTTACAGAGTTTTGCCTACTCAAAAGTTTCAATTTTGATGAATTTCAGGCACAGAAATGTCTTTAAACATACTTATTTTCGTTGAAAAAGTAATAATTCACATCCAACCGTCATTTAAAGTCAAAAGATTAAATGTTAAAATGTCATCAATATTGACCATTTTTTGAACGTTTGACTGGTCTGGGGTCATCGTTTTTCATCATAAAATTGATTTTTAGGACTCTACCATAAATGATTCAAAATGTCATTTGGATCAGGCCTCATGTTGAATATCCACTTTTTAAACCCTCACAGTGACCAAAATTGCCATTTTTACAGAGTTTTGCTTACTCAAAAGCTTCAATTTTGACCAATTTCAGGCACAGAAATGTCTTTAAACACACTTATTTTTGTTGAAAAAGTAACAATTCACATCCAACAGTCATTTAAAGTCAAAAGATTAAATGTTAAAATGTATTCAATATTGACCATTTTTTGAACGTTCGACTGGTCCGGGGTCATCGTTTTTCATCAGAAAATTGATTTTTTGGACTCTACCAAAAATGATTCAAAATGTCATTTGTATCAGGCCTCATGTTGAATAACCACTTTTTAAACCCTCACAGTGACCAAAATAGCCATTTTTACAGAGTTTTGCTAACTCAGAAGCTTCAATTTTGACCAATTTCAGGCACAGAAATGACTTTAAAAACACTTATTTTAGTTGAAAAAGTAATAATTCACATCCAACCGTCTTTTAAAGTCAAAAGATTAAATGTAAAAATTTCATCAATATTGACCATTGTTTGAAAGTTCGACTGGTCCGGGGTCATCGATTTTTCATCAGAAAGTTGATTTTTTGGACTCCACCAAAAATGATTCAAAAAGTGATTTGGATCGGGCCTCATGTTGAATAACCACTTTTTAAACCCTCACAGTGACCAAAATTGCCATTTTTACAGAGTTTTGCTTACTCAGAAGCTTCACTTTTGACCAATGTCAGGCACAGAAATGACTTTAAACACACTTATTTTCGTTGGCAAAGTAATAATTCACATCCAACCGTCATTTAAAGTCAAAAGATTAAATGTTAAAATGTCATCAATATTGACAATTTTTTGAACGTTCGACTGGTCCGGGGGCATCGTTTTTCATCAGAAAATGGATTTTTTGGACTCTACCAAAAATGATTCAAAATGTCATTTGGGTCGGGCCTCATGTTGAATAACCACTTTTTAAACCCTCACAGTGACCAAAATTGCCATTTTTACAGAGTTTTGCTTACTCAAAAGCTTCAATTTTGATGAATTTCAGGCACAGAAATGACTTTAAGCACACTTATTTTAGTTGAAAAAGTAATAATTCACATCCAACCGTCATTTAAAGTCAAAAGATTGAATGTTAAAATTTCATCAATATTGACCATTTTCTTAACGTTCGACTGGTCCGGGGTCATCGATTTTTCGTCAGAAAATTCACATCCAACCATCATTTAAAGTCAAAAGATTAAATGATAACATTTCATCAATATTGACCATTCTTTGAACGTTTGAATGGTCTGGGGTCATCGTTTTTCATCATAAAATTTATTTTTAGGACTCTACCAAAAATGATTCAAAATGTCATTTGGATCAGGCCTCATGTTGAATAACCACTTTTTAAACCCTTAGTGTGACCAAAATTGCCATTTTTACGGAATTTTGCTTACTCAAAAGCTTCAATTTTGACCAATTTCAGGCACAGAAATGACTTTAAACACACTTATTTTCGTTGACAAAGTAATAATTCACATCCAACCGTCATTTGAAGTCAAAAGATTAAATGTTAAAATTTCATCAATATTGACCATTGTTTGAAAGTTCGACTGGCCCGGGGTCATCGATTTTTCATCAGAAAGTTGATTTTTTGGACTCTACCAAAAATGATTCAAAAAGTGATTTGGATCGGGCCTCATGTTGAATAACCACTTTTTAAACCCTCACAGTGACCAAAATTGCCATTTTTACAGAGTTTTGCCTACTCAAAAGTTTCAATTTTGATGAATGTCAGGCACAGAAATGACTTTAAACAAACTTATTTTAGTTGAAAAAGTAACAATTCACATCCAACAGTCATTTAAAGTCAAAGGATTAAATGTTAAAATTTCTTCAATATTGACCATTTTTTGAATGTTCGACTGGTCCGGGGTCATCGTTTTTCATCGGAAAGTTGATTTTTTGGACTCTACCAAAAATGATTCAAAAAGTGATTTGGATCTGGCCTCATGTTGAATAACCACTTTTTAAACCCTCACAGTGACCAAAATTGCCATTTTTACAGAGTTTTGCTTACTCAGAAGCTTCACTTTTGACCAATGTCAGGCACAGAAATGACTTTAAACACACTTATTTTCGTTGACAAAGTAATAATTCACATCCAACCGTCATTTAAAGTCAAAAGATTAAATGTTAAAATGTCATCAATATTGACCATTTTTTGAACGTTCGACTGGTCCGGGGGCATCGTTTTTCATCAGAAAATGGATTTTTTGGACTCTACCAAAAATGATTCAAAATGTCATTTGGGTCGGGCCTCATGTTGAATAACCACTTTTTAAACCCTCACAGTGACCAAAATTGCCATTTTTACAGAGTTTTGCTTACTCAAAAGCTTCAATTTTGATGAATTTCAGGCACAGAAATGACTTTAAGCACACTTATTTTAGTTGAAAAAGTAATAATTCACATCCAACCGTCATTTAAAGTCAAAAGATTGAATGTTAAAATTTCATCAATATTGACCATTTTTTGAACGTTCGACTGGTCCGGGATCATCGTTTTTCATCAGAAAATTGATTTTGTGGACTCCACCAAAAATGATTCAAAATGTCATTTGGATCGGGCCTCATGTTGAATAACCACTTTTTAAACCCTCACAGTGACGAAAATTGCCATTTTTACAGAGTTTTGCTTACTCAAAAGTTTCAATTTTGACGAATTTCAGGCACAGAAATGACTTTAAACACACTTATTTTCGTTGAAAAAGTAATAATTCACATCCAACCGTCATTTAACCACATGGCTGCTAGGCGTTTTCCCGTCCTGTGCTGCAAATTGTTGTTTTTCATTGTTTTATGACGAGCTGGCCTTGTCATCAGCGCACGGCAGGTAAGCGCCATGACGAGCCCAGCTCGTCATTAGCTTTGAAGGGGTTAAAGTCAAAAGATTAAATGTTATAATTTCATCAATATTGATCATTTTTTTAACGTTCGACTGGTCCGGGGTCATCGATTTTTCGTCAGAAAATTCACATCCAACCATCATTTAAAGTCAAAAGATTAAATGATAACATTTCATCAATATTGACCATTTTTTGAACGTTCGACTGGTCCGGGGTCATCGTTTTTCATCAGAAAATTGATTTTGTGGACTCCACCAAAAATGATTCAAAATGTCATTTGGATCGGGCCTCATGTTGAATAACCACTTTTTAAACCCTCAAAGTGACCAAAATTGCCATTTTTACAGAGTTTTGCTTACTCAAATGCTTCAATTTTGACCAATTTCAGGCACAGAAATGACTTTAAACACACTTTTTTTAGTTGAAAAAGTAATAATTCACATCCAACCGTCATTTAAAGTCAAAAGATTAAATGTTAAAATATCATCAATATTGACCATTGTTTGAACGTTTGACTGGTCCGGGGTCATCGTTTTTCATCATAAAATTGATTTTTTGGACTCTACCAAAAATGATTCAAAATGTCATTTGGATCAGGCCTCATGTTAAATAACCACTTTTTAAACCCTCAGAGTGACCAAAATTGCCATTTTTACAGAGTTTGCTTACCCAGAAGCTTCAATTTTGACCAATTTCAGGCACAGAAATGACTTTAAACACACTTATTTTAGTTGAAAAAGTAATAATTCACATCCAACCGTCATTTAAAGTCAAAAGATTAAATGTTAAAATATCATCAATATTGACCATTTTTTGAACGTTTGACTGGCCCGGGGTCATCGTTTTTCATCATAAACTAGATTTTTTGGACTCTACCAAAAATGATTCAAAATGTCATTTGGATCAAGCCTCATGTTAAATAACTACTTTTTAAACCCTCAGAGTGACCAAAATTACAATTTTTACGGAGTTTTGCTTACTCAAAAGTTTCCATTTTGACGAATTTCAGGCACAGAATTGACTTTAAACACACTTATTTTGGTTGAAAAAGTAATAATTCACATCCAACCGTCATTTAAAGTCAAAAGATTAAATGTTATAATTTCATCAATATTGACCATTTTCTTAACATTAGACTGGTCCGGGGTCATCGATTTTTCGTCAGAAAATTCACATCCAACCATCATTTAAAGTCAAAAGATTAAATGATAACATTTCATCAATATTGACCATTCTTTGAACGTTTGACTGGTCTAGGGTCATCGTTTTTCATCATAAAATTGATTTTTAGGACTCTACCAAAAATGATTCAAAATGTCATTTGGATCAGGCCTCATGTTGAATAACCACTTTTTAAACCCTCAGTGTGACCAAAATTGCCATTTTTACGGAATTTTGCTTACTCAAAAGCTTCAATTTTGACCAATTTCAGGCACAGAAATGACTTTAAACACACTTATTTTAGTTGAAAAAGTAATAATTCACATCCAACAGTCATTTAAATTCAAAAGATTAAATGTTAAAATTTCTTCAATATTGACCATTTTTTGAACGTTCGACTGGTCCGGGGTCATCGTTTTTCATCAGAAAATTGATTTTTTGGACTCTACCAAAAATGATTCAAAAT
This sequence comes from Lissotriton vulgaris, assembly GCF_964263255.1. NCBI lineage: Eukaryota > Metazoa > Chordata > Amphibia > Caudata > Salamandridae > Lissotriton > Lissotriton vulgaris. The sequence continues at coordinate 279,830 of NW_028240817.1, read as the reverse complement.
GTCATTTGGATCGGGCCTCATGTTGAATAACCACTTTTTAAACCCTCACATTGACCAAAATTGCCATTTTTACTGAGTTTGCTTACCCAGAAGCTTCAATTTTGACCAATTTCAGGCACAGAAATGACTTTAAACACACTTATTTTAGTTGAAAAAGTAATAATTCACATCCAACCGTCATTTAAAGTCAAAAGATTAAATGTTAAAATATCATCAATATTGACCATTTTTTGAACGTTCGACTGGTCCGGGGGCATCGTTTTTCATCAGAAAATAAATTTTTGGGACTCCACCAAAAATGATTCAAAATGTCATTTGGATCGGGCCTCATGTTGAATAACCACTTTTTAAAACCCTCACAGTGACCAAAATTACCATTTTAACAGAGTTTTGCTTACTCAAAATCTTCAATTTTTAGCCAATTTCAGGCACAGAAATGACTTTAAACACACTTATTTTTGCTGTAAAAGTAATAATTCACATCCAACCGTCATTTAAAGTCAAAAGATTAAATGTTAAAATTTCATCAATATTGACCATTTTTTGAACGTTCGACTGGTCCGGGGTCATCGTTTTTCATCAGATAATTGATTTTTTGGACTCCACCAAAAATGATTCAAAATGTCATTTGGATCGGGCCTCAAGTTGAATAACCACTTTTTAAACCCTCACAGTGACCAAAATTGCCATTTTTACAGAGTTTTGCCTACTCAAAAGTTTCAATTTTGATGAATTTCAGGCACAGAAATGTCTTTAAACACACTTATTTTCGTTGAAAAAGTAATAATTCACATCCAACCGTCATTTAAAGTCAAAAGATTAAATGTTAAAATGTCATCAATATTGACCATTTTTTGAACGTTTGACTGGTCTGGGGTCATCGTTTTTCATCATAAAATTGATTTTTAGGACTCTACCATAAACGATTCAAAATGTCATTTGGATCAGGCCTCATGTTGAATAACCACTTTTTAAACCCTCACATTGACCAAAATTGCCATTTTTATGGAGTTTTGCTTACTCAAAAGCTTCAATTTTGACCAATTTCAGGCACAGAAATGACTTAAACACACTCATTTTAGTTGAAAAAGTAACAATTCACATCCAACAGTCATTTAAAGTCAAAAGATTAAATGTTAACATTTCTTCAATATTGACCATTTTTTGAACGTTCGACTGGTCCGGGGTCATCGTTTTTCATCAGAAAATTGATTTTTTGGACTCTACCAAAAATGATTCAAAATGTCATTTGGATCGGACCTCATGTTGAATAACCACTTTTTAAACCCTCACATTGACCAAAATTGCCATTTTTACAGAGTTTGCTTACCCAGAAGCTTCAATTTTGACCAATTTCAGGCACAGAAATGACTTTAAACACACTTATTTTAGTTGAAAAAGTAATAATTCACATCCAACCGTCATTTAAAGTCAAAAGATTAAATGTTAAAATATCATCAATATTGACCATTTTTTGAACGTTTGACTGGCCCGGGGTCATCGTTTTTCATCATAAAATAGATTTTTTGGACTCTACCAAAAATGATTCAAAATGTCATTTGGATCAAGCCTCATGTTAAATAACTACTTTTTAAACCCTCAGAGTGACCAAAATTACAATTTTTACGGAGTTTTGCTTACTCAAAAGTTTCCATTTTGACGAATTTCAGGCACAGAATTGACTTTAAACACACTTATTTTGGTTGAAAAAGTAATAATTCACATCCAACCGTCATTTAAAGTCAAAAGATTAAATGTTATAATTTCATCAATATTGATCATTTTCTTAACGTTAGACTGGCCCGGGGTCATCGATTTTTCGTCAGAAAATTCACATCCAACCATCATTTAAAGTCAAAAGATTAAATGATAACATTTCATCAATATTGACCATTCTTTGAACGTTTGACTGGTCTGGGGTCATCGTTTTTCATCATAAAATTGATTTTTAGGACTCTACCAAAAATGATTCAAAATGTCATTTGGATCAGGCCTCATGTTGAATAACCACTTTTTAAACCCTCAGTGTGACCAAAATTGCCATTTTTACGGAATTTTGCTTACTCAAAAGCTTCAATTTTGACCAATTTCAGGCACAGAAATGACTTTAAACACACTTATTTTAGTTGAAAAAGTAATAATTCACATCCAACAGTCATTTAAAGTCAAAAGATTAAATGTTAAAATTTCTTCAATATTGACCATTTTTTGAACGTTCGACTGGTCCAGGGTCATCGTTTTTCATCAGAAAATTGATTTTTTGGACTCTACCAAAAATGATTCAAAATGTCATTTGTATCAGGCCTCATGTTGAATAACCACTTTTTAAACCCTCACAGTGACCAAAATAGCCATTTTTACAGAGTTTTGCTAACTCAGAAGCTTCAATTTTGACCAATTTCAGGCACAGAAATGACTTTAAAAACACTTATTTTAGTTGAAAAAGTAATAATTCACATCCAACCGTCTTTTAAAGTCAAAAGATTAAATGTAAAAATTTCTTCAACATTGACCATTGTTTGAACGTTCGACTGGTCCGGGGTCATCGTTTTTCATCACAAAATTGATTTTTAGGACTCTACCAAAAATGATTCAAAATGTCATTTGGATCAGGCCTCATGTTGAATAACCACTTTTTAAACCCTCAGTGTGACCAAAATTGCCATTTTTACGGAATTTTGCTTACTCAAAAGCTTCAATTTTGACCAATTTCAGGCACAGAAATGACTTTAAACACACTTATTTTAGTTGAAAAAGTAATAATTCACATCCAACAGTCATTTAAATTGAAAAGATTAAATGTTAAAATTTCTTCAATATTGACCATTTTTTGAACGTTCGACTGCTCCGGGGTCATCGTTTTTCATCAGAAAATTGATTTTTTAGACTCTACCAAAAATGATTAAAAAAGTCATTTGAATCGGGCCTCATGTTGAATAACCACTTTTTAAACCCTCACAGTGACCAAAATTGCCATTTTTACAGAGTTTTGCTTACTCAGAAGCTTCACTTTTGACCAATTTCAGGCACAGAAATGACTTTAAACACACTTATTTTCGTTGACAAAGTAATAATTCACATCCAACCATCATTTAAAGTCAAAAGATTAAATGTTAAAATTTCATCAATATTGACCATTTTTTGAACGTTCGACTGGTCCGGGGGCATCGTTTTTCATCAGAAAATTGATTTTGTGGACTCCACCAAAAATGATTCAAAATGTCATTTGGATCAGGCCTCATGTTAAATAACCACTTTTTAAACCCTCAGAGTGACCAAAATTACAATTTTTACGGAGTTTTGCTTACTTAAAAGCTCCAATTTTTACCAATTTCAGGCACAGAAATGACTTTAAACACACTTATTTCAGTTGAAAAAGTAATAATTCACATCCAACAGTCATTTAAAGTCAAAAGATTAAATGTTAAAATTTCATCAATATTGACCATTTTTTGAACGTTTGACTGGTCCGGGGTCATCGTTTTTCATCAGATAATTGATTTTTTGGACTCTACCAAAAATGATTGAAAATGTCATTTGGATCAGGCCTCATGTTGAATAACCACTTTTTAAACCCTCACAGTGACCAAAATTGCCATTTTTACAGAGTTTTGCCTACTCAAAAGTTTCAATTTTGATGAATTTCAGGCACAGAAATGTCTTTAAACATACTTATTTTCGTTGAAAAAGTAATAATTCACATCCAACCGTCATTTAAAGTCAAAAGATTAAATGTTAAAATATCATCAATATTGACCATTTTTTGAACGTTTGACTGGTCTGGGGTCATCGTTTTTCATCATAAAATTGATTTTTAGGACTCTACCATAAATGATTCAAAATGTCATTTGGATCAGGCCTCATGTTGAATAACCACTTTTTAAACCCTCAGTGTGACCAAAATTGCCATTTTTACAGAGTTTTGCTTACTCAAAAGCTTCAATTTTGACCAATTTCAGGCACAGAAATGACTTTCAACACACTTATTTTAGTTGAAAAAGTAACAATTCACATCCAACCGTCATTTAAAGTCAAAAGATTAAATGTTAAAATTTCATCAATATTGACCATTTTTTGAACGTTCGACTGGTCCGGGGGCATCGTTTTTCATCAGAAAATTGATTTTGTGGACTCCACCAAAAATGATTCAAAATGTCATTTGGATCAGGCCTGATGTTAAATAACCACTTTTTAAACCCTCAGAGTGACCAAAATTACAATTTTTACTGAGTTTTGCTTACTCAAAAGCTTCAATTTTGACCAAATTCAGGCACAGAAATGACTTTAAAAACACTTATTTTAGTTGAAAAAGTAATAATTCACATCCAACAGTCTTTTAAAGTCAAAAGATTAAATGTAAAAATTTCTTCAATATTGACCATTGTTTGAACGTTCGACTGGTCCGGGGTCATCGTTTTTCATCAGAAAATTGATTTTTTTTGGACTCTACCAAAAATGATTCAAAATGTCATTTGTATCAGGCCTCATGTTGAATAACCACTTTTTAAACCCTCAGAGTGACCAAAATTGCAATTTTTACGGAGTTTTGCTTACTCAAAAGTTTCCATTTTGACGAATTTCAGGCACAGAATTGACTTAAAACACACCTATTTTCGTTGAAAAAGTAATAATTCACATCCAACCGTCATTTAAAGTCAAAAGATTAAATGTTATAATTTCATCAATATTGACCATTTTCTTAACGTTCGACTGGTCTGGGGTCATCGATTTTTCATCAGAAAATTCACATCCAACCATCATTTAAAGTCAAAAGATTAAATGATAACATTTCATCAATATTGACCATTCTTTGAACGTTTGACTGGTCTGGGGTCATCGTTTTTCATCATAAAATTGATTTTTAGGACTCTACCAAAAATGATTCAAAATGTCATTTGGATCAGGCCTCATGTTGAATAACCACTTTTTAAACCCTCAGTGTGACCAAAATTGCCATTTTTACGGAATTTTGCTTACTCAAAAGCTTCAATTTTGACCAATTTCAGGCACAGAAATGACTTTAAACACACTTATTTTAGTTGAAAAAGTAATAATTCACATCCAACAGTCATTTAAATTCAAAAGATTAAATGTTAAAATGTCTTCAATATTGACCATTTTTTGAACGTTCGACTGCTCTGGGGTCATTGTTTTTCATCAGAAAATAAATTTTTTGGACTCCACCAAAAATGATTCAAAATGTCATTTGGATCGGGCCTCATGTTGAATAACTACTTTTTAAACCCTCACAGTGACCAAAATTGCCATTTTTACAGAGTTTTGCTTACTCAGAAGCTTCACTTTTGACCAATTTCAGGCACAGAAATGACTTTAAACACACTTATTTTCGTTGAAAAAGTAATAATTCACATCCAACCGTCATTTAAAGTCAGAAGATTAAATGTTATAATTTCATCAATATTGACCATTTTCTTAACGTTCGACTGGTCCGGGGTCATCGATTTTTCGTCAGAAAATTCACATCCAACCATCATTTAAAGTCAAAAGATTAAATGATAACATTTCATCAATATTGACCATTCTTTGAACGTTTGACTGGTCTGGGGTCATCGTTTTTCATCATAAAATTGATTTTTAGGACTCTACCAAAAATGATTCAAAAAGTGATTTGGATCGGGCCTCATGTTGAATAACCACTTTTTAAACCCTCACAGTGACCAAAATTGCCATTTTTACAGAGTTTTGCTTACTCAAAAGCTTCAATTTTGGCCAATTTCAGGCACAGAAATGACTTTAAACACACTTATTTTAGTTGAAAAAGTAATAATTCACAACCAACAGTCATTTAAAGTCAAAAGATTAAATGTTACAATTTCTTCAATATTGACCATTTTTTGAACGTTCGACTGGTCCGGGGTCATCGTTTTTCATCAGAAAATTGATTTTTTTGGACTCTACCAAAAATGATTCAAAATGTCATTTGGATCGGGCCTCATGTTGAATAACCACTTTTTAAACCCTCACATTGACCAAAATTGCCATTTTTACAGAGTTTGCTTACCCAGAAGCTTCAATTTTGACCAATTTCAGGCACAGAAACTACTTTAAACACACTTATTTTAGTTGAAAAAGTAATAATTCACATCCAACCGTCATTTAAAGTCAAAAGATTAAATGTTAAAATATCATCAATATTGACCATTGTTTGAACGTTTGACTGGTCCGGGGTCATCGTTTTTCATCATAAAATTGATTTTTTGGACTCTACCAAAAATGATTCAAAATGTCATTTGGATCAGGCCTCATGTTAAATAACCACTTTTTAAACCCTCAGAGTGACCAAAATTACAATTTTTACGGAGTTTTGCTTACTCAAAAGCTCCAATTTTTACCAATTTCAGGCACAGAAATGACTTTAAACACACTTATTTCAGTTGAAAAAGTAATAATTCACATCCAACTGTCATTTAAAGTCAAAAGATTAAATGTTAAAATTTCATCAATATTGACCATTTTTTGAACGTTCGACTGGTCCGGGGTCATCGTTTTTCATCAGAAAATTGATTTTTTGGACTCTACCAAAAATGATTCAAAATGTCATTTGGATCGGACCTCATGTTGAATAACCACTTTTTAAACCCTCACATTGACCAAAATTGCCATTTTTACAGAGTTTGCTTACCCAGAAGCTTCAATTTTGACCAATTTCAGGCACAGAAATGACTTTAAACACACTTATTTTAGTTGAAAAAGTAATAATTCACATCCAACCGTCATTTAAAGTCAAAAGATTAAATGTTAAAATATCATCAATATTGACCATTTTTTGAACGTTTGACTGGTCCGGGGTCATCGTTTTTCATCAGAAAATTGATTTTTTGGACTCTACCAAAAATGATTCAAAATGTCATTTGTATCAGGCCTCATGTTGAATAACCACTTTTTAAACCCTCACAGTGACCAAAATAGCTATTTTTACAGAGTTTTGCTAACTCAGAAGCTTCAATTTTGACCAATTTCAGGCACAGAAATGACTTTAAAAACACTTATTTTAGTTGAAAAAGTAATAATTCACATCCAACAGTCATTTAAATTAAAAAAATTAAATGTTAAAATGTCTTCAATATTGACCATTTTTTGAATGTTGGACTGCTCCGGGGTCATCGTTTTTCATCAGAAAATTGATTTTTTGGACTCTACCAAAAATGATTCAAAAAGTCATTTGAATCGGGCCTCATGTTGAATAACCACTTTTTAAACCCTCACAGTGACCAAAATTGCCATTTTTACAGAGTTTTGCTTACTCAGAAGCTTCACTTTTGACCAATTTCAGGCACAGAAATGACTTTAAACACACTTATTTTCGTTGACAAAGTAATAATTCATATCCAACCGTCATTTAAAGTCAAAAGATTAAATGTTAAAATTTCATCAATATTGACAATTTTTTGAACGTTCGACTGGTCCGGGGGCATCGTTTTTCATCAGAAAATAAATTTTTGGGACTCCACTAAAAATTATTCAAAATGTCATTTGGATCGGGCCTCATGTTGAATAACCACTTTTTAAACCCTCACAGTGACCAAAATTGCCATTTTTACAGAGTTTTGCTTACTCAGAAGCTTCACTTTTGACCAATTTCAGGCACAGAAATGACTTTAAACACACTTATTTTCGTTGACGAAGTAATAATTCACATCCAACCGTCATTTAAAGTCAAAAGATTAAATGTTATAATTTCATCAATATTGACCATTTTCAAAACGTTCGACTGGTCCGGGGTCATCGATTTTTCGTCAGAAAATTCACATCCAACCATCATTTAAAGTCAAAAGATTAAATGATAACATTTCATCAATATTGACCATTCTTTGAACGTTTGACTGGTCTGGGGTCATCGTTTTTCATCATAAAATTGATTTTTAGGACTCTACCAAAAATGATTCAAAATGTCATTTGGATCAGGCCTCATGTTGAATAACCACTTTTTAAACCCTCAGTGTGACCAAAATTGCCATTTTTACAGAATTTTGCTTACTCAAAAGCTTCAATTTTTACCAATTTCAGGCACAGAAATGACTTTAAACACACTTATTTTAGTTGACAAAGTAATAATTCACATCCAACCGTCATTTGAAGTCAAAAGATTAAATGTTAAAATTTCATCAATATTGACCATTTTTTGAATGTTCGACTGGTCCGGGGGCATCGTTTTTCATCAGAAAATTGATTTTGTGGACTCCACCAAAAATGATTCAAAATGTCATTTGGATCGGGCCTCATGTTAAATAACCACCTATTAAACCCTCAAAGTGACCAAAATTGCCATTTTTACAGAGTTTTGCTTACTCAAATGCTTCAATTTTGACCAATTTCAGGCACAGAAATTACTTTAAACACACTTTTTTTACTTGAAAAAGTAATAATTCACATCCAACCGTCATTTAAAGTCAAAAGATTAAATGTTAAAATGTCATCAATATTGACCATTTTTTGAACGTTTGACTGGTCTGGGGTCATCATTTTTCATCATAAAATTGATTTTTAGGACTCTACCATAAATGATTCAAAATGTCATTTGGATCAGGCCTCATGTTGAATAACCACTTTTTAAACCCTCACAGTGACCAAACTTGCCATTTTTACAGAGTTTTGCCTACTCAAAAGTTTCAATTTTGATGAATGTCAGGCACAGAAATGACTTTAAACACACTTATTTTAGTTGAAAAAGTAACAATTCACATCCAACAGTCATTTAAAGTCAAAAGATTAAATGTTAAAATTTCTTCAATATTGACCATTTTTTGAATGTTCGACTGGTCTGGGGTCATCGTTTTTCATCAGAAAATAGATTTTTTGGACTCTACCAAAAATGATTCAAAATGTCATTTGTATCAGGCCTCATGTTGAATAACCACTTTTTAAACCCTCACAGTGACCAAAATAGCCATTTTTACAGAGTTTTGCTAACTCGGAAGCTTCAATTTTGACCAATTTCAGGCACAGAAATGACTTTAAAAACACTTATTTTAGTTGAAAAAGTAATAATTCACATCCAACCGTCTTTTAAAGTCAAAAGATTAAATGTAAAAATGTCATCAATATTGACCATTGTTTGAAAGTTCGACTGGTCCGGGGTCATCGATTTTTCATCAGAAAGTTGATTTTTTGGACTCTACCAAAAATGATTCAAAAAGTGATTTGGATCGGGCCTCATGTTGAATAACCACTTTTTAAACCCTCACAGTGACCAAAATTGCCCTTTTTACAGAGTTTTGCTTACTCAGAAGCTTCACTTTTGACCAATGTCAGGCACAGAAATGACTTTAAACACACTTATTTTCGTTGACAAAGTAATAATTCACATCCAACCGTCATTTAAAGTCAAAAGATTAAATGTTAAAATGTCATCAATATTGACCATTTTTTGAACGTTCGACTGGTCCGGGGGCATCGTTTTTCATCAGAAAATTGATTTTTTTGGACTCTACCAAAAATGACTCAAAATGTCATTTGGGTCGGGCCTCATGTTGAATAACCACTTTTTAAACCCTCACAGTGACGAAAATTGCCATTTTTACAGAGTTTTGCTTACTCAAAAGCTTCAATTTTGATGAATTTCAGGCACAGAAATGACTTTAAGCACACTTATTTTCGTTGAAAAAGTAATAATTCACATCCAACCGTCATTTAAAGTCAAAAGATTAAATGTTATAATTTCATCAATATTGATCATTTTTTTAACGTTCGACTGGTCCGGGGTCATCGATTTTTCGTCAGAAAATTCACATCCAACCATCATTTAAAGTCAAAAGATTAAATGATAACATTTCATCAATATTGACCATTCTTTGAACGTTTGAATGGTCTGGGGTCATCGTTTTTCATCATAAAATTTATTTTTAGGACTCTACCAAAAATGATTCAAAATGTCATTTGGATCAGGCCTCATGTTGAATAACCACTTTTTAAACCCTTAGTGTGACCAAAATTGCCATTTTTACGGAATTTTGCTTACTCAAAAGCTTCAATTTTGACCAATTTCAGGCACAGAAATGACTTTAAACACACTTATTTTCGTTGACAAAGTAATAATTCACATCCAACCGTCATTTGAAGTCAAAAGATTAAATGTTAAAATTTCATCAATATTGACCATTTTTTGAACGTTCGACTGGTCCGGGGGCATCGTTTTTCATCAGAAAATAAATTTTTGGGACTCCACCAAAAATGATTCAAAATGTCATTTGGATCAGGCCTCATGTTGAATATCCACTTTTTAAACCCTCAGCGTGACCAAAATTGCCATTTTTACAGAGTTTTGCTTACTCAAAAGCTTCGATTTTGACCAATTTCAGGCACAGAAATGTCTTTAAACACACTTATTTTAGTTGAAAAAGTAACAATTCACATCCAACAGTCATTTAAAGTCAAAAGATTAAATGTTAAAATTTATTCAATATTGACCATTTTTTGAACGTTCGACTGGTCCGGGGTCATCGTTTTTCATCAGAAAATTGATTTTTTGGACTCTACCAAAAATGATTCAAAATGTCATTTGTATCAGGCCTCATGTTGAATAACCACTTTTTAAACCCTCACAGTGACCAACCAAAATAGCCATTTTTACAGAGTTTTGCTAACTCAGAAGCTTCAATTTTGACCAATTTCAGGCACAGAAATGAATTTAAAAACACTTATTTTAGTTGAAAAAGTAATAATTCACATCCAACCGTCTTTTAAAGTCAAAAGATTAAATGTAAAAATTTCATCAATATTGACCATTGTTTGAAAGTTCGACTGGTCCGGGGTCATCGATTTTTCATCAGAAAGTTGATTTTTTGGACTCTACCAAAAATGATTCAAAAAGTGATTTGGATCGGGACTCATGTTGAATAACCACTTTTTAAACCCTCACAGTGACCAAAATTGCCATTTTTACAGAGTTTTGCCTACTCAAACGTTTCAATTTTGATGAATGTCAGGCACAGAAATGACTTTAAACACACTTATTTTAGTTGAAAAAGTAACAATTCACATCCAACAGTCATTTAAAGTCAAAAGATTAAATGTTAACATTTCTTCAATATTGACCATTTTTTGAATGTTCGACTGGTCCGGGGTCATCGTTTTTCATCAGAAAATAGATTTTTTGGACTCTACCAAAAATGATTCAAAATGTCATTTGTATCAGGCCTCATGTTGAATAACCACTTTTTAAACCCTCACAGTGACCAAAATAGCCATTTTTACAGAGTTTTGCTAACTCGGAAGCTTCAATTTTGACCAATTTCAGGCACAGAAATGACTTTAAAAACACTTATTTTAGTTGAAAAAGTAATAATTCACATCCAACCGTCTTTTAAAGTCAAAAGATTAAATGTAAAAATGTCATCAATATTGACCATTGTTTGAAAGTTCGACTGGTCCGGGGTCATCGATTTTTCATCAGAAAGTTGATTTTTTGGACTCTACCAAAAATGATTCAAAAAGTGATTTGGATCGGGCCTCATGTTGAATAACCACTTTTTAAACCCTCACAGTGACCAAAATTGCCATTTTTACAGAGTTTTGCTTACTCAGAAGCTTCACTTTTGACCAATGTCAGGCACAGAAATGACTTTAAACACACTTATTTTCGTTGAAAAAGTAATAATTCACATCCAACCGTCTTTTAAAGTCAAAAGATTAAATGTAAAAATGTCATCAATATTGACCATTGTTTGAAAGTTCGACTGGTCCGGGGTCATCGATTTTTCATCAGAAAGTTGATTTTTTGGACTCTACCAAAAATGATTCAAAATGTCATTTGGGTCGGGCCTCATGTTGAATAACCACTTTTTAAACCCTCACAGTGACGAAAATTGCCATTTTTACAGAGTTTTGCTTACTCAAAAGCTTCAATTTTGATGAATTTCAGGCACAGAAATGACTTTAAGCACACTTATTTTCGTTGAAAAAGTAATAATTCACATCCAACCGTCATTTAAAGTCAAAAGATTAAATGTTATAATTTCATCAATATTGATCATTTTTTTAACGTTCGACTGGTCCGGGGTCATCGATTTTTCGTCAGAAAATTCACATCCAACCATCATTTAAAGTCAAAAGATTAAATGATAACATTTCATCAATATTGACCATTCTTTGAACGTTTGAATGGTCTGGGGTCATCGTTTTTCATCATAAAATTTATTTATAGGACTCTACCAAAAATGATTCAAAATGTCATTTGGATCAGGCCTCATGTTGAAAAACCACTTTTTAAACCCTTAGTGTGACCAAAATTGCCATTTTTACGGAATTTTGCTTACTCAAAAGCTTCAATTTTGACCAATTTCAGGCACAGAAATGACTTTAAACACACTTATTTTCGTTGACAAAGTAATAATTCACATCCAACCGTCATTTGAAGTCAAAAGATTAAATGTTAAAATTTCATCAATATTGACCATTTTTTGAACGTTCGACTGGTCCGGGGGCATCGTTTTTCATCAGAAAATAAATTTTTGGGACTCCACCAAAAATGATTCAAAATGTCATTTGGATCGGGCCTCATGTTAAATAACCACCTATTAAACCCTCAAAGTGACCAAAATTGCCATTTTTACAGAGTTTTGCTTACTCAAATGCTTCAATTTTGACCAATTTCAGGCACAGAAATTACTTTAAACACACTTTTTTTACTTGAAAATGTAATAATTCACATCCAACCGTCATTTAAAGTCAAAAGATTAAATGTTAAAATGTCATCAATATTGACCATTTTTTGAACGTTCGACTGGTCCGGGGTCATCGTTTTTCATCAGATAATTGATTTTTTGGACTCTACCAAAAATGATTGAAAATGTCATTTGGATCAGGCCTCATGTTGAATAACCACTTTTTAAACCCTCACAGTGACCAAAATTGCCATTTTTACAGAGTTTTGCCTACTAAAAAGTTTCAATTTTGATGAATTTCAGGCACAGAAATGTCTTTAAACATACTTATTTTCGTTGAAAAAGTAATAATTCACATCCAACCGTCATTTAAAGTCAAAAGATTAAATGTTAAAATGTCATCAATATTGACCATTTTTTGAACGTTTGACTGGTCTGGGGTCATCGTTTTTCATCATAAAATTGGTTTTTAGGACTCTACCATAAATGATTCAAAATGTCATTTGGATCAGGCCTCATGTTGAATATCCACTTTTTAAACCCTCAGCGTGACCAAAATTGCCATTTTTACAGAGTTTTGCTTACTCAAAAGCTTCAATTTTGACCAATTTCAGGCACAGAAATGTCTTTAAACACACTTATTTTAGTTGAAAAAGTAACAATTCACATCCAACAGTCATTTAAAGTCAAAAGATTAAATGTTAAAATGTATTCAATATTGACCATTTTTTGAACGTTCGACTGGTCCGGGGTCATCGTTTTTCATCAGAAAATTGATTTTTTGGACTCTACCAAAAATGATTCAAAATGTCATTTGTATCAGGCCTCATGTTGAATAACCACTTTTTAAACCCTCACAGTGACCAAAATAGCCATTTTTACAGAGTTTTGCTAACTCAGAAGCTTCAATTTTGACCAATTTCAGGCACAGAAATGAATTTAAAAACACTTATTTTAGTTGAAAAAGTAATAATTCACATCCAACCGTCTTTTAAAGTCAAAAGATTAAATGTAAAAATTTCATCAATATTGACCATTGTTTGAAAGTTCGACTGGTCCGGGGTCATCGATTTTTCATCAGAAAGTTGATTTTTTGGACTCTACCAAAAATGATTCAAAAAGTGATTTGGATCGGGACTCATGTTGAATAACCACTTTTTAAACCCTCACAGTGACCAAAATTGCCATTTTTACAGAGTTTTGCCTACTCAAAAGTTTCAATTTTGATGAATGTCAGGCACAGAAATGACTTTAAACACACTTATTTTAGTTGAAAAAGTAACAATTCACATCCAACAGTCATTTAAAGTCAAAAGATTAAATGTTAACATTTCTTCAATATTGACCCTTTTTTGAATGTTCGACTGGTCCGGGGTCATCGTTTTTCATCAGAAAATAGATTTTTTGGACTCTACCAAAAATGATTCAAAATGTCATTTGTATCAGGCCTCATGTTGAATAACCACTTTTTAAACCCTCACAGTGACCAAAATAGCCATTTTTACAGAGTTTTGCTAACTCGGAAGCTTCAATTTTGACCAATTTCAGGCACAGAAATGACTTTAAAAACACATATTTTAGTTGAAAAAGTAATAATTCACATCCAACCGTCTTTTAAAGTCAAAAGATTAAATGTAAAAATGTCATCAATATTGACCATTGTTTGAAAGTTCGACTGGTCCGGGGTCATCGATTTTTCATCAGAAAGTTGATTTTTTGGACTCTACCAAAAATGATTCAAAAAGTGATTTGGATCGGGCCTCATGTTGAATAACCACTTTTTAAACCCTCACAGTGACCAAAATTGCCATTTTTACAGAGTTTTGCTTACTCAGAAGCTTCACTTTTGACCAATGTCAGGCACAGAAATGACTTTAAACACACTTATTTTCGTTGACAAAGTAATAATTCACATCCAACCGTCATTTAAAGTCAAAAGATTAAATGTTAAAATGTCATCAATATTGACCATTTTTTGAACGTTCGACTGGTCCGGGGGCATCGTTTTTCATCAGAAAATTGATTTTTTGGACTCTACCAAAAATGATTCAAAATGTCATTTGGGTCGGGCCTCATGTTGAATAACCACTTTTTAAACCCTCACAGTGACGAAAATTGCCATTTTTACAGAGTTTTGCTTACTCAAAAGCTTCAATTTTGATGAATTTCAGGCACAGAAATGACTTTAAGCACACTTATTTTCGTTGAAAAAGTAATAATTCACATCCAACCGTCATTTAAAGTCAAAAGATTAAATGTTATAATTTCATCAATATTGATCATTTTTTTAACGTTCGACTGGTCCGGGGTCATCGATTTTTCGTCAGAAAATTCACATCCAACCATCATTTAAAGTCAAAAGATTAAATGATAACATTTCATCAATATTGACCATTCTTTGAACGTTTGAATGGTCTGGGGTCATCGTTTTTCATCATAAAATTTATTTTTAGGACTCTACCAAAAATGATTCAAAATGTCATTTGGATCAGGCCTCATGTTGAATAACCACTTTTTAAACCCTTAGTGTGACCAAAATTGCCATTTTTACGGAATTTTGCTTACTCAAAAGCTTCAATTTTGACCAATTTCAGGCACAGAAATGACTTTAAACACACTTATTTTCGTTGACAAAGTAATAATTCACATCCAACCGTCATTTGAAGTCAAAAGATTAAATGTTAAAATGTCATCAATATTGACCATTTTTTGAACGTTCGACTGGTCCGGGGGCATCGTTTTTCATCAGAAAATAAATTTTTGGGACTCCACCAAAAATGATTCAAAATGTCATTTGGATCGGGCCTCATGTTAAATAACCACCTATTAAACCCTCAAAGTGACCAAAATTGCCATTTTTACTGAGTTTTGCTTACTCAAATGCTTCAATTTTGACCAATTTCAGGCACAGAAATTACTTTAAACACACTTTTTTTACTTGAAAAAGTAATAATTCACATCCAACCGTCATTTAAAGTCAAAAGATTAAATGTTAAAATGTCATCAATATTGACCATTTTTTGAACGTTCGACTGGTCCGGGGTCATCGTTTTTCATCAGATAATTGATTTTTTGGACTCTACCAAAAATGATTGAAAATGTCATTTGGATCAGGCCTCATGTTGAATAACCACTTTTTAAACCCTCACAGTGACCAAAATTGCCATTTTTACAGAGTTTTGCCTACTCAAAAGTTTCAATTTTGATGAATTTCAGGCACAGAAATGTCTTTAAACATACTTATTTTCGTTGAAAAAGTAATAATTCACATCCAACCGTCATTTAAAGTCAAAAGAATAAATGTTAAAATGTCATCAATATTGACCATTTTTTGAACGTTTGACTGGTCTGGGGTCATCGTTTTTCATCATAAAATTGATTTTTAGGACTCTACCATAAATGATTCAAAATGTCATTTGGATCAGGCCTCATGTTGAATATCCACTTTTTAAACCCTCAGCGTGACCAAAATTGCCATTTTTACAGAGTTTTGCTTACTCAAAAGCTTCAATTTTGACCAATTTCAGGCACAGAAATGTCTTTAAACACACTTATTTTAGTTGAAAAAGTAACAATTCACATCCAACAGTCATTTAAAGTCAAAAGATTAAATGTTAAAATTTATTCAATATTGACCATTTTTTGAACGTTCGACTGGTCCGGGGTCATCGTTTTTCATCAGAAAATTGATTTTTTGGACTCTACCAAAAATGATTCAAAATGTCATTTGTATCAGGCCTCATGTTGAATAACCACTTTTTAAACCCTCACAGTGACCAAAATAGCCATTTTTACAGAGTTTTGCTAACTCAGAAGCTTCAATTTTGACCAATTTCAGGCACAGAAATGAATTTAAAAACACTTATTTTAGTTGAAAAAGTAATAATTCACATCCAACCGTCTTTTAAAGTCAAAAGATTAAATGTAAAAATTTCATCAATATTGACCATTGTTTGAAAGTTCGACTGGTCCGGGGTCATCGATTTTTCATCAGAAAGTTGATTTTTTGGACTCTACCAAAAATGATTCAAAAAGTGATTTGGATCGGGACTCATGTTGAATAACCACTTTTTAAACCCTCACAGTGACCAAAATTGCCATTTTTACAGAGTTTTGCCTACTCAAAAGTTTCAATTTTGATGAATGTCAGGCACAGAAATGACTTTAAACACACTTATTTTAGTTGAAAAAGTAACAATTCACATCCAACAGTCATTTAAAGTCAAAAGATTAAATGTTAACATTTCTTCAATATTGACCATTTTTTGATTGTTCGACTGGTCCGGGGTCATCGTTTTTCATCAGAAAATTGATTTTTTGGACTCTACCAAAAATGATTCAAAATGTCATTTGGGTCGGGCCTCATGTTGAATAACCACTTTTTAAACCCTCACAGTGACGAAAATTGCCATTTTTACAGAGTTTTGCTTACTCAAAAGCTTCAATTTTGATGAGTTTCAGGCACAGAAATGACTTTTTAGCACACTTATTTTCGTTGAAAAAGTAATAATTCACATCCAACCGTCATTTAAAGTCAAAAGATTAAATGTTATAATTTCATCAATATTGATCATTTTTTTAACGTTCGACTGGTCCGGGGTCATCGATTTTTCGTCAGAAAATTCACATCCAACCATCATTTAAAGTCAAAAGATTAAATGATAACATTTCATCAATATTGACCATTCTTTGAACGTTTGAATGGTCTGGGGTCATCGTTTTTCATCATAAAATTTATTTTTAGGACTCTACCAAAAATGATTCAAAATGTCATTTGGATCAGGCCTCATGTTGAATAACCACTTTTTAAACCCTTAGTGTGACCAAAATTGCCATTTTTACGGAATTTTGCTTACTCAAAAGCTTCAATTTTGACCAATTTCAGGCACAGAAATGACTTTAAACACACTTATTTTCATTGACAAAGTAATAATTCACATCCAACCGTCATTTGAAGTCAAAAGATTAAATGTTAAAATTTCATCAATATTGACCATTTTTTGAACGTTTGACTGGTCCGGGGGCATCGTTTTTCATCAGAAAATAAATTTTTGGGACTCCACCAAAAATGATTCAAAATGTCATTTGGATCGGGCCTCATGTTAAATAACCACCTATTAAACCCTCAAAGTGACCAAAATTGCCATTTTTACAGAGTTTTGCTTACTCAAATGCTTCAATTTTGACCAATTTCAGGCACAGAAATTACTTTAAACACACTTTTTTTACTTGAAAAAGTAATAATTCACATCCAACCGTCATTTAAAGTCAAAAGATTAAATGTTAAAATGTCATCAATATTGACCATTTTTTGAACGTTCGACTGGTCCGGGGTCATCGTTTTTCATCAGATAATTGATTTTTTGGACTTTACCAAAAATGATTGAAAATGTCATTTGGATCAGGCCTCATGTTGAATAACCACTTTTTAAACCCTCACAGTGACCAAAATTGCCATTTTTACAAAGTTTTGCCTACTCAAAAGTTTCAATTTTGATGAATTTCAGGCACAGAAATGTCTTTAAACATACTTATTTTCGTTGAAAAAGTAATAATTCACATCCAACCGTCATTTAAAGTCAAAAGATTAAATGTTAAAATGTCATCAATATTGACCATTTTTTGAACGTTTGACTGGTCTGGGGTCATCGTTTTTCATCATAAAATTGATTTTTAGGACTCTACCATAAATGATTCAAAATGTCATTTGGATCAGGCCTCATGTTGAATATCCACTTTTTAAACCCTCAGCGTGACCAAAATTGCCATTTTTACAGAGTTTTGCTTACTCAAAAGCTTCAATTTTGACCAATTTCAGGCACAGAAATGTCTTTAAACACACTTATTTCAGTTGAAAAAGTAACAATTCACATCCAACAGTCATTTAAAGTCAAAAGATTAAATGTTAAAATTTATTCAATATTGACCATTTTTTGAACGTTCGACTGGTCCGGGGTCATCGTTTTTCATCAGAAAATTGATTTTTTGGACTCTACCAAAAATGATTCAAAATGTCATTTGTATCAGGCCTCATGTTGAATAACCACTTTTTAAACCCTCACAGTGACCAAAATAGCCATTTTTACAGAGTTTTGCTAACTCAGAAGCTTCAATTTTGACCAATTTCAGGCACAGAAATGACTTTAAAAACACTTATTTTAGTTGAAAAAGTAATAATTCACATCCAACCGTCTTTTAAAGTCAAAAGATTAAATGTAAAAATTTCATCAATATTGACCATTGTTTGAAAGTTCGACTGGTCCGGGGTCATCGATTTTTCATCAGAAAGTTGATTTTTTGGACTCTACCAAAAATGATTCAAAAAGTGATTTGGATCGGGCCTCATGTTGAATAACCACTTTTTAAACCCTCACAGTGACCAAAATTGCCATTTTTACAGAGTTTTGCTTACTCAGAAGCTTCACTTTTGACCAATGTCAGGCACAGAAATGACTTTAAACACACTTATTTTCGTTGACAAAGTAATAATTCACATCCAACCGTCATTTAAAGTCAAAAGATTAAATGTTAAAATGTCATCAATATTGACCATTTTTTGAACGTTCGACTGGTCCGGGGGCCTCGTTTTTCATCAGAAAATTGATTTTTTGGACTTTACCAAAAATGATTGAAAATGTCATTTGGATCAGGCCTCATGTTGAATAACCACTTTTTAAACCCTCACAGTGACCAAAATTGCCATTTTTACAAAGTTTTGCCTACTCAAAAGTTTCAATTTTGATGAATTTCAGGCACAGAAATGTCTTTAAACATACTTATTTTCGTTGAAAAAGTAATAATTCACATCCAACCGTCATTTAAAGTCAAAAGATTAAATGTTAAAATGTCATCAATATTGACCATTTTTTGAACGTTTGACTGGTCTGGGGTCATCGTTTTTCATCATAAAATTGATTTTTAGGACTCTACCATAAATGATTCAAAATGTCATTTGGATCAGGCCTCATGTTGAATATCCACTTTTTAAACCCTCAGCGTGACCAAAATTGCCATTTTTACAGAGTTTTGCTTACTCAAAAGCTTCAATTTTGACCAATTTCAGGCACAGAAATGTCTTTAAACACACTTATTTTAGTTGAAAAAGTAACAATTCACATCCAACAGTCATTTAAAGTCAAAAGATTAAATGTTAAAATTTATTCAATATTGACCATTTTTTGAACGTTCGACTGGTCCGGGGTCATCGTTTTTCATCAGAAAATTGATTTTTTGGACTCTACCAAAAATGATTCAAAATGTCATTTGTATCAGGCCTCATGTTGAATAACCACTTTTTAAACCCTCACAGTGACCAAAATAGCCATTTTTACAGAGTTTTGCTAACTCAGAAGCTTCAATTTTGACCAATTTCAGGCACAGAAATGACTTTAAAAACACTTATTTTAGTTGAAAAAGTAATAATTCACATCCAACCGTCTTTTAAAGTCAAAAGATTAAATGTAAAAATTTCATCAATATTGACCATTGTTTGAAAGTTCGACTGGTCCGGGGTCATCGATTTTTCATCAGAAAGTTGATTTTTTGGACTCTACCAAAAATGATTCAAAAAGTGATTTGGATCGGGCCTCATGTTGAATAACCACTTTTTAAACCCTCACAGTGACCAAAATTGCCATTTTTACAGAGTTTTGCTTACTCAGAAGCTTCACTTTTGACCAATGTCAGGCACAGAAATGACTTTAAACACACTCATTTTCGTTGACAAAGTAATAATTCACATCCAACCGTCATTTAAAGTCAAAAGATTAAATGTTAAAATGTCATCAATATTGACCATTTTTTGAACGTTCGACTGGTCCGGGGGCCTCGTTTTTCATCAGAAAATTGATTTTTTGGACTTTACCAAAAATGATTGAAAATGTCATTTGGATCAGGCCTCATGTTGAATAACCACTTTTTAAACCCTCACAGTGACCAAAATTGCCATTTTTACAAAGTTTTGCCTACTCAAAAGTTTCAATTTTGATGAATTTCAGGCACAGAAATGTCTTTAAACATACTTATTTTCGTTGAAAAAGTAATAATTCACATCCAACCGTCATTTAAAGTCAAAAGATTAAATGTTAAAATGTCATCAATATTGACCATTTTTTGAACGTTTGACTGGTCTGGGGTCATCGTTTTTCATCATAAAATTGATTTTTAGGACTCTACCATAAATGATTCAAAATGTCATTTGGATCAGGCCTCATGTTGAATATCCACTTTTTAAACCCTCAGCGTGACCAAAATTGCCATTTTTACAGAGTTTTGCTTACTCAAAAGCTTCAATTTTGACCAATTTCAGGCACAGAAATGTCTTTAAACACACTTATTTTAGTTGAAAAAGTAACAATTCACATCCAACAGTCATTTAAAGTCAAAAGATTAAATGTTAAAATTTATTCAATATTGACCATTTTTTGAACGTTCGACTGGTCCGGGGTCATCGTTTTTCATCAGAAAATTGATTTTTTGGACTCTACCAAAAATGATTCAAAATGTCATTTGTATCAGGCCTCATGTTGAATAACCACTTTTTAAACCCTCACAGTGACCAAAATAGCCATTTTTACAGAGTTTTGCTAACTCAGAAGCTTCAATTTTGACCAATTTCAGGCACAGAAATGACTTTAAAAACACTTATTTTAGTTGAAAAAGTAATAATTCACATCCAACCGTCTTTTAAAGTCAAAAGATTAAATGTAAAAATTTCATCAATATTGACCATTGTTTGAAAGTTCGACTGGTCCGGGGTCATCGATTTTTCATCAGAAAGTTGATTTTTTGGACTCTACCAAAAATGATTCAAAAAGTGATTTGGATCGGGCCTCATGTTGAATAACCACTTTTTAAACCCTCACAGTGACCAAAATTGCCATTTTTACAGAGTTTTGCTTACTCAGAAGCTTCACTTTTGACCAATGTCAGGCACAGAAATGACTTTAAACACACTTATTTTCGTTGACAAAGTAATAATTCACATCCAACCGTCATTTAAAGTCAAAAGATTAAATGTTAAAATGTCATCAATATTGACCATTTTTTGAACGTTCGACTGGTCCGGGGGCCTCGTTTTTCATCAGAAAATTGATTTTTTGGACTCTACCAAAAATGATTCAAAATGTCATTTGGATCGGGCCTCATGTTGAATAACCACTTTTTAAACCCTCACAGTGACCAAAATTGTCATTTTTACAGAGTTTTGCCTACTCAAAAGTTTCAATTTTGATGAATTTCAGGCACAGAAATGTCTTTAAACATACTTATTTTCGTTGAAAAAGTAATAATTCACATCCAACCGTCATTTAAAGTCAAAAGATTAAATGTTAAAATGTCATCAATATTGACCATTTTTTGAATGTTTGACTGGTCTGGGGTCATCGTTTTTCATCATAAAATTGATTTTTAGGACTCTACCATAAATGATTCAAAATGTCATTTGTATCAGGCCTCATGTTGAATAACCACTTTTTAAACCCTCACAGTGACCAAAATAGCAATTTTTACAGAGTTTTGCTAACTCAGAAGCTTCAATTTTGACCAATTTCAGGCACAGAAATGACTTTAAAAACACTTATTTTAGTTGAAAAAGTAATAATTCACATCCAACCGTCTTTTAAAGTCAAAAGATTAAATGTAAAAATTTCTTCAATATTGACCATTGTTTGAACGTTCGACTGGTCCGGGGTCGTCGTTTTTCATCAGAAAATTGATTTTTTTTGGACTCTAACAAAAATGATTCAAAATGTCATTTGTATCAGGCCTCATGTTGAATAACCACTTTTTAAACCCTCAGAGTGACCAAAATTGCAATTTTTACGGAGTTTTGCTTACTCAAAAGTTTCCATTTTGACGAATTTCAGGCACAGAATTGACTTTAAACATACCTATTTTCGTTGAAAAAGTAATAATTCACATCCAACCGTCATTTAAAGTCAAAAGATTAAATGTTATAATTTCATCAATATTGACCATTTTCTTAACGTTCGACTGGTCCGGGGTCATCGATTTTTCGTCAGAAAATTCACATCCAACCATCATTTAAAGTCAAAAGATTAAATGTTAAAATGTCATCAATATTGACCATTGTTTGAACGTTCGACTGGTCCGGGGTCATCGTTTTTCATCAGAAAATTGATTTTTTTTGGACTCTACCAAAAATGATTCAAAATGTCATTTGTATCAGGCCTCATGTTGAATAACCACTTTTTAAACCCTCAGCGTGACCAAAATAGCCATTTTTACAGAGTTTTGCTAACTCAGAAGCTTCAATTTTGACCAATTTCAGGCACAGAAATGACTTTAAAAACACTTATTTTAGTTGAAAAAGTAATAATTCACATCCAACCGTCTTTTAAAGTCAAAAGATTAAATGTAAAAATTTCTTCAATATTGACCATTGTTTGAACGTTCGACTGGTCCGGGGTCATCGTTTTTCATCAGAAAATTGATTTTTTTTGGACTCTAACAAAAATGATTCAAAATGTCATTTGTATCAGGCCTCATGTTGAATAACCACTTTTTAAACCCTCAGAGTGACCAAAATTGCAATTTTTACGGAGTTTTGCTTACTCAAAAGTTTCTATTTTGACGAATTTCAGGCACAGAATTGACTTTAAACATACCTATTTTCGTTGAAAAAGTAATAATTCACATCCAACCGTCATTTAAAGTCAAAAGATTAAATGTTATAATTTCATCAATATTGACCATTTTCTTAACGTTCGACTGGTCCGGGGTCATCGATTTTTCGTCAGAAAATTCACATCCAACCATCATTTAAAGTCAAAAGATTAAATGTTAAAATGTCATCAATATTGACCATTGTTTGAACGTTCGACTGGTCCTGGGTCATCGTTTTTCATCAGAAAATTGATTTTTTTTTGGACTCTACCAAAAATGATTCAAAATGTCATTTGTATCAGGCCTCATGTTGAATAACCACTTTTTAAACCCTCAGCGTGACCAAAATTGCCATTTTTACAGAGTTTTGCTTACTCAAAAGCTTCAATTTTGACCAATTTCAGGCACAGAAATGACTTTAAACACACTTATTTTAGTTGAAAAAGTAACAATTCACATCCAACAGTCATTTAAAGTCAAAAGATTAAATGTTAAAATTTCTTCAATATTGACCATTTTTTGAACGTTCGACTGGTCCGGGGTCATCGTTTTTCATCAGAAAATTGATTTTTTGGACTCTACCAAAAATGATTCAAAATGTCATTTGTATCAGGCCTCATGTTGAATAACCACTTTTTAAACCCTCACAGTGACCAAAATAGCCATTTTTACAGAGTTTTGCTAACTCAGAAGCTTCAATTTTGACCAATTTCAGGCACAGAAATGACTTTAAAAACACTTATTTTAGTTGAAAAAGTAATAATTCACATCCAACCGTCTTTTAAAGTCAAAAGATTAAATGTAAAAATGTCATCAATATTGACCATTGTTTGAAAGTTCGACTGGTCCGGGGTCATCGATTTTTCATCAGAAAGTTGATTTTTTGGACTCTACCAAAAATTATTCAAAAAGTGATTTGGATCGGGCCTCATGTTGAATAACCACTTTTTAAACCCTCACAGTGACCAAAATTGTCATTTTTACAGAGTTTTGCCTACTCAAAAGTTTCAATTTTGATGAATGTCAGGCACAGAAATGACTTTAAACACACTTATTTTAGTTGAAAAAGTAACAATTCACATCCAACAGTCATTTAAAGTCAAAAGATTAAATGTTAAAATTTCTTCAATATTGACCATTTTTTGAATGTTCGACTGGTCCGGGGTCATCGTTTTTCATCAGAAAATTGATTTTTTGGACTCTACCAAAAATGATTCAAAATGTCATTTGTATCAGGCCTCATGTTGAATAACCACTTTTTAAACCCTCACAGTGACCAAAATAGCCATTTTTACAGAGTTTTGCTAACTCGGAAGCTTCAATTTTGACCAATTTCAGGCACAGAAATGACTTTAAAAACACTTATTTTAGTTGAAAAAGTAATAATTCACATCCAACCGTCTTTTAAAGTCAAAAGATTAAATGTAAAAATTTCATCAATATTGACCATTGTTTGAAAGTTCGACTGGTCCGGGGTCATCGATTTTTCATCAGAAAGTTGATTTTTTGGACTCTACCAAAAATGATTCAAAAAGTGATTTGGATCGGGCCTCATGTTGAATAACCACTTTTTAAACCCTCACAGTGACCAAAATTGCCATTTTTACAGAGTTTTGCTTACTCAGAAGCTTCACTTTTGACCAATGTCAGGCACAGAAATGACTTTAAACACACTTATTTTCGTTGACAAAGTAATAATTCACATCCAACCGTCATTTAAAGTCAAAAGATTAAATGTTAAAATGTCATCAATATTGACCATTTTTTGAACGTTCGACTGGTCCGGGGGCATCGTTTTTCATCAGAAAATGGATTTTTTGGACTCTACCAAAAATGATTCAAAATGTCATTTGGGTCGGGCCTCATGTTGAATAACCACTTTTTAAACCCTCACAGTGACCAAAATTGCCATTTTTACAGAGTTTTGCTTACTCAAAAGCTTCAATTTTGATGAATTTCAGGCACAGAAATGACTTTAAGCACACTTATTTTAGTTGAAAAAGTAATAATTCACATCCAACCGTCATTTAAAGTCAAAAGATTGAATGTTAAAATTTCATCAATATTGACCATTTTTTGAACGTTCGACTGGTCCGGGATCATCGTTTTTCATCAGAAAATTGATTTTGTGGACTCCACCAAAAATGATTCAAAATGTCAATTGGATCGGGCCTCATGTTGAATAACCACTTTTTAAACCCTCACAGTGACGAAAATTGCCATTTTTACAGAGTTTTGCTTACTCAAAAGTTTCAATTTTGACGAATTTCAGGCACAGAAATGACTTTAAACACACTTATTTTCGTTGAAAAAGTAATAATTCACATCCAACCGTCATTTAAAGTCAAAAGATTAAATGTTATAATTTCATCAATATTGATCATTTTTTTAACGTTCGACTGGTCCGGGGTCATCGATTTTTCGTCAGAAAATTCACATCCAACCATCATTTAAAGTCAAAAGATTAAATGATAACATTTCATCAATATTGACCATTCTTTGAACGTTTGACTGGTCTGGGGTCATCGTTTTTCATGATAAAATTGATTTTTAGGACTCTACCAAAAATGATTCAAAATGTCATTTGGATCAGGCCTCATGTTGAATAACCACTTTTTAAACCCTCAGTGTGACCAAAATTGCCATTTTTACGGAATTTTGCTTACTCAAAAGCTTCAATTTTGACCAATTTCAGGCACAGAAATGACTTTAAACACACTTATTTTAGTTGACAAAGTAATAATTCACATCCAACCGTCATTTGAAGTCAAAAGATTAAATGTTAAAATTTCATCAATATTGACCATTTTTTGAACGTTCGACTGGTCCGGGGGCATCGTTTTTCATCAGAAAATTGATTTTGTGGACTCCACCAAAAATGATTCAAAATGTCATTTGGATCGGGCCTCATGTTAAATAACCACCTATTAAACCCTCAAAGTGACCAAAATTGCCATTTTTACAGAGTTTTGCTTACTCAAATGCTTCAATTTTGACCAATTTCAGGCACAGAAATTACTTTAAACACACTTTTTTTACTTGAAAAAGTAATAATTCACATCCAACCGTCATTTAAAGTCAAAAGATTAAATGTTAAAATGTCATCAATATTGACCATTTTTTGAACGTTCGACTGGTCCGGGGTCATCGTTTTTCATCAGATAATTGATTTTTTGGACTCTACCAAAAATGATTGAAAATGTCATTTGGATCAGGCCTCATGTTGAATAACCACTTTTTAAACCCTCACAGTGACCAAAATTGCCATTTTTACAGAGTTTTGCCTACTCAAAAGTTTCAATTTTGATGAATTTCAGGCACAGAAATGTCTTTAAACATACTTATTTTCGTTGAAAAAGTAATAATTCACATCCAACCATCATTTAAAGTCAAAAGATTAAATGTTAAAATGTCATCAATATTGACCATTTTTTGAACGTTTGACTGGTCTGGGGTCATCGTTTTTCATCATAAAATTGATTTTTAGGACTCTACCATAAATGATTCAAAATGTCATTTGGATCAGGCCTCATGTTGAATAACCACTTTTTAAACCCTCAGCGTGACCAAAATTGCCATTTTTACAGAGTTTTGCTTACTCAAAAGCTTCAATTTTGACCAATTTCAGGCACAGAAATGACTTTAAACACACTTATTTTAGTTGAAAAAGTAACAATTCACATCCAACAGTCATTTGAAGTCAAAAGATTAAATGTTAAAATTTCTTCAATATTGACCATTTTTTGAACGTTCGACTGGTCCGGGGTCATCGTTTTTCAACAGAAAATTGATTTTTTGGACTCTACCAAAAATGATTCAAAATGTCATTTGGATCGGGCCTCATGTTGAATAACCACTTTTTAAACCCTCACAGTGACCAAAATTGCCATTTTTACAGAGTTTTGCTTACTCAAAAGCTTCAATTTTGATGAATTTCAGGCACAGAAATGACTTTAAAAACACTTATTTTAGTTGACAAAGTAATAATTCACATCCAACCGTCATTTAAAGTCAAAAGATTAAATGTTAAAATGTCATCAATATTGACCATTTTTTGAACGTTTGACTGGTCTGGGGTCATCGTTTTTCATCAGAAAATTGATTTTTAGGACTCTACCATAAATGATTCAAAATGTCATTTGGATCAGGCCTCATGTTGAATAACCACTTTTTAAACCCTCAGCGTGACCAAAATTGCCATTTTTACAGAGTTTTGCTTACTCAAAAGCTTCAATTTTGACCAATTTCAGGCACAGAAATGACTTTAAACACACTTATTTTAGTTGAAAAAGTAACAATTCACATCCAACAGTCATTTGAAGTCAAAAGATTAAATGTTAAAATTTCTTCAATATTGACCATTTTTTGAACGTTCGACTGGTCCTGGGTCATCGTTTTTCAACAGAAAATTGATTTTTTGGACTCTACCAAAAATGATTCAAAATGTCATTTGGATCGGGCCTCATGTTGAATAACCACTTTTTAAACCCTCACAGTGACCAAAATTGCCATTTTTACAGAGTTTTGCTTACTCAAAAGCTTCAATTTTGATGAATTTCAGGCACAGAAATGACTTTAAAAACACTTATTTTAGTTGAAAAAGTAATAATTCACATCCAACCATCTTTTAAAGTCAAAAGATTAAATGTAAAAATGTCATCAATATTGACCATTGTTTGAAAGTTCGACTGGTCCGGGGTCATCGATTTTTCATCAGAAAGTTGATTTTTTGGACTCTACCAAAAATGATTCAAAAAGTGATTTGGATCGGGCCTCATGTTGAATAACCACTTTTTAAACCCTCACAGTGACGAAAATTGCCATTTTTACAGAGTTTTGCTTACTCAAAAGTTTCAATTTTGACGAATTTCAGGCACAGAAATGACTTTAAACACACTTATTTTCGTTGAAAAAGTAATAATTCACATCCAACCGTCATTTAAAGTCAAAAGATTAAATGTTACAATTTCATCAATATTGACCATTTTTTTAACGTTCGACTGGTCCGGGGTCATCGATTTTTCGTCAGAAAATTCACATCCAACCATCATTTAAAGTCAAAGATTAAATGATAACATTTCATCAATATTGACCATTCTTTGAACGTTTGAATGGTCTGGGGTCATCGTTTTTCATCATAAAATTGATTTTTAGGACTCTACCATAAATGATTCAAAATGTCATTTGGATCAGGCCTCATGTTGAATAACCACTTTTTAAACCCTCAGCGTGACCAAAATTGCCATTTTTACAGAGTTTTGCTTACCCAGAAGCTTCAATTTTGACCAATTTCAGGCACAGAAATGACTTTAAACACACTTATTTTAGTTGAAAAAGTAATAATTCACATCCAACCGTCATTTAAAGTCAAAAGATTAAATGTTAAAATATCATCAATATTGACCATTTTTTGAACGTTTGACTGGTCCGGGGTCATCGTTTTTCATCATAAAATTGATTTTTTGGACTCTACCAAAAATGATTCAAAATGTCATTTGGATCAGGCCTCATGTTAAATAACCACTTTTTAAACCCTCAGAGTGACCAAAATTACAATTTTTACTGAGTTTTGCTTACTCAAAAGCTCCAATTTTTACCAATTTCAGGCACAGAAATGACTTTAAACACACTTATTTCAGTTGAAAAAGTAATAATTCACATCCAACAGTCATTTAAAGTCAAAAGAATAAATGTTAAAATTTCTTCAATATTGACCATTTTTTGAACGTTCGACTGGTCCGGGGTCATCGTTTTTCATCAGAAAATTGATTTTTTGGACTCTACCAAAAATGATTCAAAATGTCATTTGTATCAGGCCTCATGTTGAATAACCACTTTTTAAACCCTCACAGTGACCAAAATAGCCATTTTTACAGAGTTTTGCTAACTCAGAAGCTTCAATTTTGACCAATTTCAGGCACAGAAATGACTTTAAAAACACTTATTTTAGTTGAAAAAGTAATAATTCACATCCAACCGTCTTTTAAAGTCAAAAGATTAAATGTAAAAATTTCTTCAATATTGACCATTGTTTGAACGTTCGACTGGTCCGGGGTCATCGTTTTTCATCAGAAAATTGATTTTTTTGGGACTCTACCAAAAATGATTCAAAATGTCATTTGTATCAGGCCTCATGTTGAATAACCACTTTTTAAACCCTCAGAGTGACCAAAATTGCAATTTTTACGGAGTTTTGCTTACTCAAAAGTTTCCATTTTGACGAATTTCAGGCACAGAATTGACTTAAAACACATCTATTTTCGTTGAAAAAGTAATAATTCACATCCAACCGTCATTTAAAGTCAAAAGATTAAATGTTATAATTTCATCAATATTGACCATTTTCTTAACGTTCGACTGGTCCGGGGTCATCGATTTTTCGTCAGAAAATTCACATCCAACCATCATTTAAAGTCAAAAGATTAAATGATAACATTTCATCAATATTGACCATTCTTTGAACGTTTGACTGGTCTGGGGTCATCGTTTTTCATCATAAAATTGATTTTTAGGACTCTACCAAAAATGATTCAAAATAACATTTGGATCAGGCCTCATGTTGAATAACCACTTTTTAAACCCTCAGTGTGACCAAAATTGCCATTTTTACGGAATTTTGCTTACTCAAAAGCTTCAATTTTGACCAATTTCAGGCACAGAAATGACTTTAAACACACTTATTTTAGTTGAAAAAGTAATAATTCACATCCAACAGTCATTTAAATTCAAAAGATTAAATGTTAAAATGTCTTCAATATTGACCATTTTTTGAACGTTCGACTGCTCCGGGGTCATCGTTTTTCATCATAAAATTGATTTTTTGGACTCTACCAAAAATGATTCAAAATGTCATTTGGATCAGGCCTCATGTTGAATAACCACTTTTTAAACCCTCACAGTGACCAAAATTGCCATTTTTACAGAGTTTTGCCTACTCAAAAGTTTCAATTTTGGTGAATTTCAGGCACAGAAATGTCTTTAAACATACTTATTTTCGTTGAAAAAGTAATAATTCACATCCAACCGTCATTTAAAGTCAAAAGATTAAATGTTAAAATGTCATCAATATTGACCATTTTTTGAACGTTTGACTGGTCTGGGGTCATCGTTTTTCATCATAAAATTGATTTTTAGGACTCTACCATAAATGATTCAAAATGTCATTTGTATCAGGCCTCATGTTGAATAACCACTTTTTAAACCCTCACAGTGACCAAAATAGCAATTTTTACAGAGTTTTGCTAACTCAGAAGCTTCAATTTTGACCAATTTCAGGCACAGAAATGACTTTAAAAACACTTATTTTAGTTGAAAAAGTAATAATTCACATCCAACCGTCTTTTAAAGTCAAAAGATTAAATGTAAAAATTTCTTCAATATTGACCATTGTTTGAACGTTCGACTGGTCCGGGGTCATCGTTTTTCATCAGAAAATTGATTTTTTTTGGACTCTAACAAAAATGATTCAAAATGTCATTTGTATCAGGCCTCATGTTGAATAACCACTTTTTAAACCCTCAGAGTGACCAAAATTGCAATTTTTACGGAGTTTTGCTTACTCAAAAGTTTCCATTTTGACGAATTTCAGGCACAGAATTGACTTTAAACATACCTATTTTCGTTGAAAAAGTAATAATTCACATCCAACCGTCATTTAAAGTCAAAAGATTAAATGTTATAATTTCATCAATATTGACCATTTTCTTAACGTTCGACTGGTCCGGGGTCATCGATTTTTCGTCAGAAAATTCACATCCAACCATCATTTAAAGTCAAAAGATTAAATGTTAAAATGTCATCAATATTGACCATTGTTTGAACGTTCGACTGGTCCGGGGTCATCGTTTTTCATCAGAAAATTGATTTTTTTTGGACTCTACCAAAAATGATTCAAAATGTCATTTGTATCAGGCCTCATGTTGAATAACCACTTTTTAAACCCTCAGCGTGACCAAAATTGCCATTTTTACAGAGTTTTGCTTACTCAAAAGCTTCAATTTTGACCAATTTCAGGCACAGAAATGACTTTAAACACACTTATTTTAGTTGAAAAAGTAACAATTCACATCCAACAGTCATTTAAAGTCAAAAGAATAAATGTTAAAATTTCTTCAATATTGACCATTTTTTGAACGTTCGACTGGTCCGGGGTCATCGTTTTTCATCAGAAAATTGATTTTTTGGACTCTACCAAAAATGATTCAAAATGTCATTTGTATCAGGCCTCATGTTGAATAACCACTTTTTAAACCCTCACAGTGACCAAAATAGCCATTTTTACAGAGTTTTGCTAACTCAGAAGCTTCAATTTTGACCAATTTCAGGCACAGAAATGACTTTAAAAACACTTATTTTAGATGAAAAAGTAATAATTCACATCCAACCGTCTTTTAAAGTCAAAAGATTAAATGTAAAAATGTCATCAATATTGACCATTGTTTGAAAGTTCGACTGGTCCGGGGTCATCGATTTTTCATCAGAAAGTTGATTTTTTGGACTCTACCAAAAATGATTCAAAATGTCATTTGTATCAGGCCTCATGTTGAATAACCACTTTTTAAACCCTCAGAGTGACCAAAATTGCAATTTTTACGGAGTTTTGCTTACTCAAAAGTTTCCATTTTGACGAATTTCAGGCACAGAATTGACTTAAAACACATCTATTTTCGTTGAAAAAGTAATAATTCACATCCAACCGTCATTTAAAGTCAAAAGATTAAATGTTATAATTTCATCAATATTGACCATTTTCTTAACGTTCGACTGGTCCGGGGTCATCGATTTTTCGTCAGAAAATTCACATCCAACCATCATTTAAAGTCAAAAGATTAAATGATAACATTTCATCAATATTGACCATTCTTTGAACGTTTGACTGGTCTGGGGTCATCGTTTTTCATCATAAAATTGATTTTTAGGACTCTACCAAAAATGATTCAAAATAACATTTGGATCAGGCCTCATGTTGAATAACCACTTTTTAAACCCTCAGTGTGACCAAAATTGCCATTTTTACGGAATTTTGCTTACTCAAAAGCTTCAATTTTGACCAATTTCAGGCACAGAAATGACTTTAAACACACTTATTTTAGTTGAAAAAGTAATAATTCACATCCAACAGTCATTTAAATTCAAAAGATTAAATGTTAAAATGTCTTCAATATTGACCATTTTTTGAACGTTCGACTGCTCCGGGGTCATCGTTTTTCATCATAAAATTGATTTTTTGGACTCTACCAAAAATGATTCAAAATGTCATTTGGATCAGGCCTCATGTTGAATAACCACTTTTTAAACCCTCACAGTGACCAAAATTGCCATTTTTACAGAGTTTTGCCTACTCAAAAGTTTCAATTTTGGTGAATTTCAGGCACAGAAATGTCTTTAAACATACTTATTTTCGTTGAAAAAGTAATAATTCACATCCAACCGTCATTTAAAGTCAAAAGATTAAATGTTAAAATGTCATCAATATTGACCATTTTTTGAACGTTTGACTGGTCTGGGGTCATCGTTTTTCATCATAAAATTGATTTTTAGGACTCTACCATAAATGATTCAAAATGTCATTTGTATCAGGCCTCATGTTGAATAACCACTTTTTAAACCCTCACAGTGACCAAAATAGCAATTTTTACAGAGTTTTGCTAACTCAGAAGCTTCAATTTTGACCAATTTCAGGCACAGAAATGACTTTAAAAACACTTATTTTAGTTGAAAAAGTAATAATTCACATCCAACCGTCTTTTAAAGTCAAAAGATTAAATGTAAAAATTTCTTCAATATTGACCATTGTTTGAACGTTCGACTGGTCCGGGGTCATCGTTTTTCATCAGAAAATTGATTTTTTTTGGACTCTAACAAAAATGATTCAAAATGTCATTTGTATCAGGCCTCATGTTGAATAACCACTTTTTAAACCCTCAGAGTGACCAAAATTGCAATTTTTACGGAGTTTTGCTTACTCAAAAGTTTCCATTTTGACGAATTTCAGGCACAGAATTGACTTTAAACATACCTATTTTCGTTGAAAAAGTAATAATTCACATCCAACCGTCATTTAAAGTCAAAAGATTAAATGTTATAATTTCATCAATATTGACCATTTTCTTAACGTTCGACTGGTCCGGGGTCATCGATTTTTCGTCAGAAAATTCACATCCAACCATCATTTAAAGTCAAAAGATTAAATGTTAAAATGTCATCAATATTGACCATTGTTTGAACGTTCGACTGGTCCGGGGTCATCGTTTTTCATCAGAAAATTGATTTTTTTTGGACTCTACCAAAAATGATTCAAAATGTCATTTGTATCAGGCCTCATGTTGAATAACCACTTTTTAAACCCTCAGCGTGACCAAAATTGCCATTTTTACAGAGTTTTGCTTACTCAAAAGCTTCAATTTTGACCAATTTCAGGCACAGAAATGACTTTAAACACACTTATTTTAGTTGAAAAAGTAACAATTCACATCCAACAGTCATTTAAAGTCAAAAGAATAAATGTTAAAATTTCTTCAATATTGACCATTTTTTGAACGTTCGACTGGTCCGGGGTCATCGTTTTTCATCAGAAAATTGATTTTTTGGACTCTACCAAAAATGATTCAAAATGTCATTTGTATCAGGCCTCATGTTGAATAACCACTTTTTAAACCCTCACAGTGACCAAAATAGCCATTTTTACAGAGTTTTGCTAACTCAGAAGCTTCAATTTTGACCAATTTCAGGCACAGAAATGACTTTAAAAACACTTATTTTAGATGAAAAAGTAATAATTCACATCCAACCGTCTTTTAAAGTCAAAAGATTAAATGTAAAAATGTCATCAATATTGACCATTGTTTGAAAGTTCGACTGGTCCGGGGTCATCGATTTTTCATCAGAAAGTTGATTTTTTGGACTCTACCAAAAATGATTCAAAAAGTGATTTGGATCGGGCCTCATGTTGAATAACCACTTTTTAAACCCTCACAGTGACCAAAATTGCCATTTTTACAGAGTTTTGCCTACTCAAAAGTTTCAATTTTGATGAATGTCAGGCACAGAAATGACTTTAAACACACTTATTTTAGTTGAAAAAGTAACAATTCACATCCAACAGTCATTTAAAGTCAAAAGATTAAATGTTAAAATTTCTTCAATAT
This sequence comes from Lissotriton vulgaris, assembly GCF_964263255.1. Lineage (NCBI taxonomy): Eukaryota > Metazoa > Chordata > Amphibia > Caudata > Salamandridae > Lissotriton > Lissotriton vulgaris. The sequence continues at coordinate 245,434 of NW_028240817.1, read as the reverse complement.
TGACCATTTTTTGAATGTTCGACTGCTCCGGGGTCATCGTTTTTCATCAGAAAATTGATTTTTTGGACTCTACCAAAAATGATTCAAAATGTCATTTGTATCAGGCCTCATGTTGAATAACCACTTTTTAAACCCTCACAGTGACCAAAATAGCCATTTTTACAGAGTTTTGCTAACTCAGAAGCTTCAATTTTGACCAATTTCAGGCACAGAAATGACTTTAAAAACACTTATTTTAGATGAAAAAGTAATAATTCACATCCAACCGTCTTTTAAAGTCAAAAGATTAAATGTAAAAATTTCATCAATATTGACCATTGTTTGAAAGTTCGACTGGTCCGGGGTCATCGATTTTTCATCAGAAAGTTGATTTTTTGGACTCTACCAAAAATGATTCAAAAAGTGATTTGGATCGGGCCTCATGTTGAATATCCACTTTTTAAACCCTCACAGTGACCAAAATTGCCATTTTTACAGAGTTTTGCTTACTCAAAAGCTTCAATTTTTAGCCAATTTCAGGCACAGAAATGACTTTAAACACACTTATTTTTGTTGTAAAAGTAATAATTCACATCCAACCGTCATTTAAAGTCAAAAGATTAAATGTTAAAATTTCATCAATATTGACCATTTTTGGAACTTTCGACTGGTCCGGGGTCATCGTTTTTCATCAGAAAATTGATTTTGTGGACTCCACCAAAAATGATTCAAAATGTCATTTGGATCGGGCCTCATGTTGAATAACCACTTTTTAAACCCTCAAAGTGACCAAAATTGCCATTTTTACAGAGTTTTGCTTACTCAAATGCTTCAATTTTGACCAATTTCAGGCACAGAAATGACTTTAAACACACTTTTTTTACTTGAAAAAGTAATAATTCACATCCAACCGTCATTTAAAGTCAAAAGATTAAATGTTAAAATTTCATCAATATTGACCATTTTTTGAACGTTTGACTGGTCTGGGGTCATCGTTTTTCATCATAAAATTGATTTTTAGGACTCTACCATAAATGATTCAAAATGTCATTTGTATCAGGCCTCATGTTGAATAACCACTTTTTAAACCCTCACATTGACCAAAATTGCCATTTTTACAGAGTTTGCTTACCCAGAAGCTTCAATTTTGACCAATTTCAGGCACAGAAATGACTTTAAACACACTTATTTTAGTTGAAAAAGTAATAATTCACATCCAACCGTCATTTAAAGTCAAAAGATTAAATGTTAAAATATCATCAATATTGACCATTTTTTGAACGTTTGACTGGCCCGGGGTCATCGTTTTTCATCATAAAATAGATTTTTTGGACTCTACCAAAAATGATTCAAAATGTCATTTGGATCAGGCCTCATGTTAAATAACTACTTTTTAAACCCTCAGAGTGACCAAAATTAAAATTTTTACGGAGTTTTGCTTACTCAAAAGTTTCCATTTTGACGAATTTCAGGCACAGAATTGACTTTAAACACACTTATTTTGGTTGAAAAAGTAATAATTCACATCCAACCGTCATTTAAAGTCAAAAGATTAAATGTTATAATTTCATCAATATTGACCATTTTCTTAATGTTAGACTGGTACGGGGTCATCGATTTTTCGTCAGAAAATTCACATCCAACCATCATTTAAAGTCAAAAGATTAAATGATAACATTTCATCAATATTGACCATTCTTTGAACGTTTGACTGGTCTGGGGTCATCGTTTTTCATCATAAAATTGATTTTTAGGACTCTACCAAAAATGATTCAAAATGTCATTTGGATCAGGCCTCATGTTGAATAACCACTTTTTAAACCCTCAGTGTGACCAAAATTGCCATTTTTACGGAATTTTGCTTACTCAAAAGCTTCAATTTTGACCAATTTCAGGCACAGAAATGACTTTAAACACACTTATTTTAGTTGAAAAAGTAATAATTCACATCCAACTGTCATTTAAATTCAAAAGATTAAATGTTAAAATTTCTTCAATATTGACCATTTTTTGAACGTTCGACTGGTCCGGGGTCATCGTTTTTCATCAGAAAATTGATTTTTTGGACTCTACCAAAAATGATTCAAAATGTCATTTGGATCGGGCCTCATGTTGAATAACCACTTTTTAAACCCTCACATTGACCAAAATTGCCATTTTTACTGAGTTTGCTTACCCAGAAGCTTCAATTTTGACCAATTTCAGGCACAGAAATGACTTTAAACACACTTATTTTAGTTGAAAAAGTAATAATTCACATCCAACCGTCATTTAAAGTCAAAAGATTAAATGTTAAAATATCATCAATATTGACCATTTTTTGAACGTTTGACTGGCCCGGGGTCATCGTTTTTCATCATAAAATAGATTTTTTGGACTGTACCAAAAATTATTCAAAATGTCATTTGGATCAGGCCTCATGTTAAATAACTACTTTTTACTCCCTCAGAGTGACCAAAATTACAATTTTTAAGGAGTTTTGCTTACTCAAAAGTTTCCATTTTGACGAATTTCAGGCACAGAATTGACTTTAAACACACTTATTTTGGTTGAAAAAGTAATAATTCACATCCAACCGTCATTTAAAGTCAAAAGATTAAATGTTATAATTTCATCAATATTGATCATTTTCTTAACGTTAGACTGGTCCGGGGTCATCGATTTTTCGTCAGAAAATTCACATCCAACCATCATTTAAAGTCAAAAGATTAAATGATAACATTTCATCAATATTGACCATTCTTTGAACGTTTGACTGGTCTGGGGTCATCGTTTTTCATCATAAAATTGATTTTTAGGACTCTACCAAAAATGATTCAAAATGTCATTTGGATCAGGCCTCATGTTGAATAACCACTTTTTAAACCCTCAGTGTGACCAAAATTGCCATTTTTACGGAATTTTGCTTACTCAAAAGCTTCAATTTTGACCAATTTCAGGCACAGAAATGACTTTAAACACACTTATTTTAGTTGAAAAAGTAATAATTCACATCCAACAGTCATTTAAAGTCAAAAGATTAAATGTTAAAATTTCTTCAATATTGACCATTTTTTGAACGTTCGACTGGTCCAGGGTCATCGTTTTTCATCAGAAAATTGATTTTTTGGACTCTACCAAAAATGATTCAAAATGTCATTTGTATCAGGCCTCATGTTGAATAACCACTTTTTAAACCCTCAGTGTGACCAAAATTGCCATTTTTACGGAATTTTGCTTACTCAAAAGCTTCAATTTTGACCAATTTCAGGCACAGAAATGACTTTAAACACACTTATTTTAGTTGAAAAAGTAATAATTCACATCCAACAGTCATTTAAATGGAAAAGATTAAATGTTAAAATTTCTTCAATATTGACCATTTTTTGAACGTTCGACTGCTCCGGGGTCATCGTTTTTCATCAGAAAATTGATTTTTTGGACTCTACCAAAAATGATTCAAAAAGTCATTTGAATCGGGCCTCATGTTGAATAACCACTTTTTAAACCCTCACAGTGACCAAAATTGCCATTTTTACAGAGTTTTGCTTACTCAGAAGCTTCACTTTTGACCAATTTCAGGCACAGAAATGACTTTAAACACACTTATTTTCGTTGACAAAGTAATAATTCACATCCAACCATCATTTAAAGTCAAAAGATTAAATGTTAAAATTTCATCAATATTGACCATTTTTTGAACGTTCGACTGGTCCGGGGGCATCGTTTTTCATCAGAAAATTGATTTTGTGGACTCCACCAAAAATGATTCAAAATGTCATTTGGATCAGGCCTCATGTTAAATAACCACTTTTTAAACCCTCAGAGTGACCAAAATTACAATTTTTACGGAGTTTTGCTTACTTAAAAGCTCCAATTTTTACCAATTTCAGGCACAGAAATGACTTTAAACACACTTATTTCAGTTGAAAAAGTAATAATTCACATCCAACTGTCATTTAAAGTCAAAAGATTAAATGTTAAAATTTCATCAATATTGACCATTTTTTGAACGTTCGACTGGTCCGGGGTCATCGTTTTTCATCATAAAATAGATTTTTTGGACTGTACCAAAAATGATTCAAAATGTCATTTGGATCAAGCCTCATGTTAAATAACTACTTTTTAATCCCTCAGAGTGACCAAAATTACAATTTTTAAGGAGTTTTGCTTACTCAAAAGTTTCCATTTTGACGAATTTCAGGCACAGAATTGACTTTAAACACACTTATTTTGGTTGAAAAAGTAATAATTCACATCCAACCGTCATTTAAAGTCAAAAGATTAAATGTTATAATTTCATCAATATTGATCATTTTCTTAACGTTAGACTGGTCCGGGGTCATCGATTTTTCGTCAGAAAATTCACATCCAACCATCATTTAAAGTCAAAAGATTAAATGATAACATTTCATCAATATTGACCATTCTTTGAACGTTTGACTGGTCTGGGGTCATCGTTTTTCATCATAAAATTGATTTTTAGGACTCTACCAAAAATGATTCAAAATGTCATTTGGATCAGGCCTCATGTTGAATAACCACTTTTTAAACCCTCAGTGTGACCAAAATTGCCATTTTTACGGAATTTTGCTTACTCAAAAGCTTCAATTTTGACCAATTTCAGGCACAGAAATGACTTTAAACACACTTATTTTAGTTGAAAAAGTAATAATTCACATCCAACAGTCATTTAAAGTCAAAAGATTAAATGTTAAAATGTCTTCAATATTGACCATTTTTTGAACGTTCGACTGGTCCAGGGTCATCGTTTTTCATCAGAAAATTGATTTTTTGGACTCTACCAAAAATGATTCAAAATGTCATTTGTATCAGGCCTCATGTTGAATAACCACTTTTTAAACCCTCACAGTGACCAAAATAGCCATTTTTACAGAGTTTTGCTAACTCAGAAGCTTCAATTTTGACCAATTTCAGGCACAGAAATGACTTTAAAAACACTTATTTTAGTTGAAAAAGTAATAATTCACATCCAACCGTCTTTTAAAGTCAAAAGATTAAATGTAAAAATTTCTTCAATATTGACCATTGTTTGAACGTTCGACTGGTCCGGGGTCATCGTTTTTCATCACAAAATTGATTTTTAGGACTCTACCAAAAATGATTCAAAATGTCCTTTGGATCAGGCCTCATGTTGAATAACCACTTTTTAAACCCTCAGTGTGACCAAAATTGCCATTTTTACGGAATTTTGCTTACTCAAAAGCTTCAATTTTGACCAATTTCAGGCACAGAAATGACTTTAAACACACTTATTTTAGTTGAAAAAGTAATAATTCACATCCAACAGTCATTTAAATGGAAAAGATTAAATGTTAAAATTTCTTCAATATTGACCATTTTTTGAACGTTCGACTGCTCCGGGGTCATCGTTTTTCATCAGAAAATTGATTTTTTGGACTCTACCAAAAATGATTCAAAAAGTCATTTGAATCGGGCCTCATGTTGAATAACCACTTTTTAAACCCTCACAGTGACCAAAATTGCCATTTTTACAGAGTTTTGCTTACTCAGAAGCTTCACTTTTGACCAATTTCAGGCACAGAAATGACTTTAAACACACTTATTTTCGTTGACAAAGTAATAATTCACATCCAACCATCATTTAAAGTCAAAAGATTAAATGTTAAAATTTCTTCAATATTGACCATTTTTTGAACGTTCGACTGGTCCAGGGTCATCGTTTTTCATCAGAAAATTGATTTTTTGGACTCTACCAAAAATGATTCAAAATGTCATTTGTATCAGGCCTCATGTTGAATAACCACTTTTTAAACCCTCAGTGTGACCAAAATTGCCATTTTTACGGAATTTTGCTTACTCAAAAGCTTCAATTTTGACCAATTTCAGGCACAGAAATGACTTTAAACACACTTATTTTAGTTGAAAAAGTAATAATTCACATCCAACAGTCATTTAAATGGAAAAGATTAAATGTTAAAATTTCTTCAATATTGACCATTTTTTGAACGTTCGACTGCTCCGGGGTCATCGTTTTTCATCAGAAAATTGATTTTTTGGACTCTACCAAAAATGATTCAAAAAGTCATTTGAATCGGGCCTCATGTTGAATAACCACTTTTTAAACCCTCACAGTGACCAAAATTGCCATTTTTACAGAGTTTTGCTTACTCAGAAGCTTCACTTTTGACCAATTTCAGGCACAGAAATGACTTTAAACACACTTATTTTCGTTGACAAAGTAATAATTCACATCCAACCATCATTTAAAGTCAAAAGATTAAATGTTAAAATTTCATCAATATTGACCATTTTTTGAACGTTCGACTGGTCCGGGGGCATCGTTTTTCATCAGAAAATTGATTTTGTGGACTCCACCAAAAATGATTCAAAATGTCATTTGGATCAGGCCTCATGTTAAATAACCACTTTTTAAACCCTCAGAGTGACCAAAATTACAATTTTTACGGAGTTTTGCTTACTTAAAAGCTCCAATTTTTACCAATTTCAGGCACAGAAATGACTTTAAACACACTTATTTCAGTTGAAAAAGTAATAATTCACATCCAACTGTCATTTAAAGTCAAAAGATTAAATGTTAAAATTTCATCAATATTGACCATTTTTTGAACGTTCGACTGGTCCGGGGTCATTGTTTTTCATCATAAAATAGATTTTTTGGACTGTACCAAAAATGATTCAAAATGTCATTTGGATCAAGCCTCATGTTAAATAACTACTTTTTAATCCCTCAGAGTGACCAAAATTACAATTTTTAAGGAGTTTTGCTTACTCAAAAGTTTCCATTTTGACGAATTTCAGGCACAGAATTGACTTTAAACACACTTATTTTGGTTGAAAAAGTAATAATTCACATCCAACCGTCATTTAAAGTCAAAAGATTAAATGTTATAATTTCATCAATATTGATCATTTTCTTAACGTTAGACTGGTCCGGGGTCATCGATTTTTCGTCAGAAAATTCACATCCAACCATCATTTAAAGTCAAAAGATTAAATGATAACATTTCATCAATATTGACCATTCTTTGAACGTTTGACTGGTCTGGGGTCATCGTTTTTCATCATAAAATTGATTTTTAGGACTCTACCAAAAATGATTCAAAATGTCATTTGGATCAGGCCTCATGTTGAATAACCACTTTTTAAACCCTCAGTGTGACCAAAATTGCCATTTTTACGGAATTTTGCTTACTCAAAAGCTTCAATTTTGACCAATTTCAGGCACAGAAATGACTTTAAACACACTTATTTTAGTTGAAAAAGTAATAATTCACATCCAACAGTCATTTAAAGTCAAAAGATTAAATGTTAAAATGTCTTCAATATTGACCATTTTTTGAACGTTCGACTGGTCCAGGGTCATCGTTTTTCATCAGAAAATTGATTTTTTGGACTCTACCAAAAATGATTCAAAATGTCATTTGTATCAGGCCTCATGTTGAATAACCACTTTTTAAACCCTCACAGTGACCAAAATAGCCATTTTTACAGAGTTTTGCTAACTCAGAAGCTTCAATTTTGACCAATTTCAGGCACAGAAATGACTTTAAAAACACTTATTTTAGTTGAAAAAGTAATAATTCACATCCAACCGTCTTTTAAAGTCAAAAGATTAAATGTAAAAATTTCTTCAATATTGACCATTGTTTGAACGTTCGACTGGTCCGGGGTCATCGTTTTTCATCACAAAATTGATTTTTAGGACTCTACCAAAAATGATTCAAAATGTCCTTTGGATCAGGCCTCATGTTGAATAACCACTTTTTAAACCCTCAGTGTGACCAAAATTGCCATTTTTACGGAATTTTGCTTACTCAAAAGCTTCAATTTTGACCAATTTCAGGCACAGAAATGACTTTAAACACACTTATTTTAGTTGAAAAAGTAATAATTCACATCCAACAGTCATTTAAATGGAAAAGATTAAATGTTAAAATTTCTTCAATATTGACCATTTTTTGAACGTTCGACTGCTCCGGGGTCATCGTTTTTCATCAGAAAATTGATTTTTTGGACTCTACCAAAAATGATTCAAAAAGTCATTTGAATCGGGCCTCATGTTGAATAACCACTTTTTAAACCCTCACAGTGACCAAAATTGCCATTTTTACAGAGTTTTGCTTACTCAGAAGCTTCACTTTTGACCAATTTCAGGCACAGAAATGACTTTAAACACACTTATTTTCGTTGACAAAGTAATAATTCACATCCAACCATCATTTAAAGTCAAAAGATTAAATGTTAAAATTTCATCAATATTGACCATTTTTTGAACGTTCGACTGGTCCGGGGGCATCGTTTTTCATCAGAAAATTGATTTTGTGGACTCCACCAAAAATGATTCAAAATGTCATTTGGATCAGGCCTCATGTTAAATAACCACTTTTTAAACCCTCAGAGTGACCAAAATTACAATTTTTACGGAGTTTTGCTTACTTAAAAGCTCCAATTTTTACCAATTTCAGGCACAGAAATGACTTTAAACACACTTATTTCAGTTGAAAAAGTAATAATTCACATCCAACTGTCATTTAAAGTCAAAAGATTAAATGTTAAAATTTCATCAATATTGACCATTTTTTGAACGTTCGACTGGTCCGGGGTCATCGGTTTTCATCATAAAATAGATTTTTTGGACTGTACCAAAAATGATTCAAAATGTCATTTGGATCAGGCCTCATGTTAAATAACTACTTTTTAATCCCTCAGAGTGACCAAAATTACAATTTTTAAGGAGTTTTGCTTACTCAAAAGTTTCCATTTTGACGAATTTCAGGCACAGAATTGACTTTAAACACACTTATTTTGGTTGAAAAAGTAATAATTCACATCCAACCGTCATTTAAAGTCAAAAGATTAAATGTTATAATTTCATCAATATTGATCATTTTCTTAACGTTAGACTGGTCCGGGGTCATCGATTTTTCGTCAGAAAATTCACATCCAACCATCATTTAAAGTCAAAAGATTAAATGATAACATTTCATCAATATTGACCATTCTTTGAACGTTTGACTGGTCTGGGGTCATCGTTTTTCATCATAAAATTGATTTTTAGGACTCTACCAAAAATGATTCAAAATGTCATTTGGATCAGGCCTCATGTTGAATAACCACTTTTTAAACCCTCAGTGTGACCAAAATTGCCATTTTTACGGAATTTTGCTTACTCAAAAGCTTCAATTTTGACCAATTTCAGGCACAGAAATGACTTTAAACACACTTATTTCAGTTGAAAAAGTAATAATACACATCCAACTGTCATTTAAAGTCAAAAGATTAAATGTTAAAATTTCATCAATATTGACAATTTTTTGAACGTTCGACTGGTCCGGGGTCATCGTTTTTCATCAGAAAATTGATTTTTTGGACTCTACCAAAAATGATTCAAAATGTCATTTGGATCGGACCTCATGTTGAATAACCACTTTTTAAACCCTCACATTGACCAAAATTGCCATTTTTACAGAGTTTGCTTACCCAGAAGCTTCAATTTTGACCAATTTCAGGCACAGAAATGACTTTAAACACACTTATTTTAGTTGAAAAAGTAATAATTCACATCCAACCGTCATTTAAAGTCAAAAGATTAAATGTTAAAATATCATCAATATTGACCATTTTTTGAACGTTCGACTGGCCCGGGGTCATCGTTTTTCATCATAAAATAGATTTTTTGGACTCTACCAAAAATGATTCAAAATGTCATTTGGATCAGGCCTCATGTTAAATAACTACTTTTTAAACCCTCAGAGTGACCAAAATTACAATTTTTACGGAGTTTTGCTTACTCAAAAGTTTCCATTTTGACGCATTTCAGGCACAGAATTGACTTTAAACACACTTATTTTGGTTGAAAAAGTAATAATTCACATCCAACCGTCATTTAAAGTCAAAAGATTAAATGTTATAATTTCATCAATATTGACCATTTTCTTAATGTTAGACTGGTACGGGGTCATCGATTTTTCGTCAGAAAATTCACATCCAACCATCATTTAAAGTCAAAAGATTAAATGATAACATTTCATCAATATTGACCATTCTTTGAACGTTTGACTGGTCTGGGGTCATCGTTTTTCATCATAAAATTGATTTTTAGGACTCTACCAAAAATGATTCAAAATGTCATTTGGATCAGGCCTCATGTTGAATAACCACTTTTTAAACCCTCAGTGTGACCAAAATTGCCATTTTTACGGAATTTTGCTTACTCAAAAGCTTCAATTTTGACCAATTTCAGGCACAGAAATGACTTTAAACACACTTATTTTAGTTGAAAAAGTAATAATTCACATCCAACAGTCATTTAAATTCAAAAGATTAAATGTTAAAATTTCTTCAATATTGACCATTTTTTGAACGTTCGACTGGTCCGGGGTCATCGTTTTTCATCAGAAAATTGATTTTTTGGACTCTACCAAAAATGATTCAAAATGTCATTTGGATCGGGCCTCATGTTGAATAACCACTTTTTAAACCCTCACATTGACCAAAATTGCCATTTTTACTGAGTTTGCTTACCCAGAAGCTTCAATTTTGACCAATTTCAGGCACAGAAATGACTTTAAACACACTTATTTTAGTTGAAAAAGTAATAATTCACATCCAACCGTCATTTAAATTCAAAAGATTAAATGTTAAAATATCATCAATATTGACCATTTTTTGAACGTTCGACTGGTCCGGGGGCATCGTTTTTCATCAGAAAATAAATTTTTGGGACTCCACCAAAAATGATTCAAAATGTCATTTGGATCGGGCCTCATGTTGAATAACCACTTTTTAAAACCCTCACAGTGACCAAAATTACCATTTTAACAGAGTTTTGCTTACTCAAAATCTTCAATTTTTAGCCAATTTCAGGCACAGAAATGACTTTAAACACACTTATTTTTGCTGTAAAAGTAATAATTCACATCCAACCGTCATTTAAAGTCAAAAGATTAAATGTTAAAATTTCATCAATATTGACAATTTTTTGAACGTTCGACTGGTCCGGGGTCATCGTTTTTCATCAGATAATTGATTTTTTGGACTCCACCAAAAATGATTCAAAATGTCATTTGGATCGGGCCTCATGTTGAATAACCACTTTTTAAATCCTCACAGTGACCAAAATTGCCATTTTTACAGAGTTTTGCCTACTCAAAAGTTTCAATTTTGATGAATTTCAGGCACAGAAATGTCTTTAAACACACTTATTTTCGTTGAAAAAGTAATAATTCACATCCAACCGTCATTTAAAGTCAAAAGATTAAATGTTAAAATGTCATCAATATTGACCATTTTTTGAACGTTTGACTGGTCTGGTGTCATCGTTTTTCATCATAAAATTGATTTTTAGGACTCTACCATGAACGATTCAAAATGTCATTTGGATCAGGCCTCATGTTGAATAACCACTTTTTAAACCCTCACATTGACCAAAATTGCCATTTTTATGGAATTTTGCTTACTCAAAAGCTTCAATTTTGACCAATTTCAGGCACAGAAATGACTTAAACACACTTATTTTAGTTGAAAAAGTAACAATTCACATCCAACAGTCATTTAAAGTCAAAAGATTAAATGTTAAAATTTCTTCAATATTGACCATTTTTTGAACGTTCGACTGGTCCGGGGTCATCGTTTTTCATCAGAAAATTGATTTTTTGGACTCTACCAAAAATGATTCAAAATGTCATTTGGATCGGACCTCATGTTGAATAACCACTTTTTAAACCCTCACATTGACCAAAATTGCCATTTTTATGGAATTTTGCTTACTCAAAAGCTTCAATTTTGACCAATTTCAGGCACAGAAATGACTTAAACACACTTATTTTAGTTGAAAAAGTAACAATTCACATCCAACAGTCATTTAAAGTCAAAAGATTAAATGTTAAAATTTCTTCAATATTGACCATTTTTTGAACGTTTGACTGGCCCGGGGTCATCGTTTTTCATCATAAAATAGATTTTTTGGACTGTACCAAAAATGATTCAAAATGTCATTTGGATCAGGCCTCATGTTAAATAACTACTTTTTAATCCCTCAGAGTGACCAAAATTACAATTTTTAAGGAGTTTTGCTTACTCAAAAGTTTCCATTTTGACGAATTTCAGGCACAGAATTGACTTTAAACACACTTATTTTGGTTGAAAAAGTAATAATTCACATCCAACCGTCATTTAAAGTCAAAAGATTAAATGTTATAATTTCATCAATATTGATCATTTTCTTAACGTTAGACTGGTCCGGGGTCATCGATTTTTCGTCAGAAAATTCACATCCAACCATCATTTAAAGTCAAAAGATTAAATGATAACATTTCATCAATATTGACCATTCTTTGAACGTTTGACTGGTCTGGGGTCATCGTTTTTCATCATAAAATTGATTTTTAGGACTCTACCAAAAATGATTCAAAATGTCATTTGGATCAGGCCTCATGTTGAATAACCACTTTTTAAACCCTCAGTGTGACCAAAAGTGCCATTTTTACGGAATTTTGCTTACTCAAAAGCTTCAATTTTGACCAATTTCAGGCACAGAAATGACTTTAAACACACTTATTTTAGTTGAAAAAGTAATAATTCACATCCAACAGTCATTTAAAGTCAAAAGATTAAATGTTAAAATTTCTTCAATATTGACCATTTTTTGAACGTTCGACTGGTCCAGGGTCATCGTTTTTCATCAGAAAATTGATTTTTTGGACTCTACCAAAAATGATTCAAAATGTCATTTGTATCAGGCCTCATGTTGAATAACCACTTTTTAAACCCTCACAGTGACCAAAATTGCCATTTTTACAGAGTTTTGCTTACTCAGAAGCTTCACTTTTGACCAATTTCAGGCACAGAAATGACTTTAAACACACTTATTTTCGTTGAAAAAGTAATAATTCACATCCAACCATCATTTAAAGTCAAAAGATTAAATGTTAAAATTTCATCAATATTGACCATTTTTTGAACGTTCGACTGGTCCGGGGGCATCGTTTTTCATCAGAAAATTGATTTTGTGGACTCCACCAAAAATGATTCAAAATGTCATTTGGATCAGGCCTCATGTTAAATAACCACTTTTTAAACCCTCAGAGTGACCAAAATTACAATTTTTACGGAATTTTGCTTACTTAAAAGCTCCAATTTTTACCAATTTCAGGCACAGAAATGACTTTAAACACACTTATTTCAGTTGAAAAAGTAATAATTCACATCCAACAGTCATTTAAAGTCAAAAGATTAAATGTTAAAATTTCATCAATATTGACCATTTTTTGAACGTTTGACTGGTCCGGGGTCATCGTTTTTCATCAGATAATTGATTTTTTGGACTCTACCAAAAATGATTGAAAATGTCATTTGGATCAGGCCTCATGTTGAATAACCACTTTTTAAACCCTCACAGTGACCAAAATTGCCATTTTTACAGAGTTTTGCCTACTCAAAAGTTTCAATTTTGATGAATTTCAGGCACAGAAATGTCTTTAAACATACTTATTTTCGTTGAAAAAGTAATAATTCACATCCAACCGTCATTTAAAGTCAAAAGATTAAATGTTAAAATGTCATCAATATTGACCATTTTTTGAACGTTTGACTGGTCTGGGGTCATCGTTTTTCATCATAAAATTGATTTTTAGGACTCTACCAAAAATGATTCAAAATGTCATTTGGATCAGGCCTCATGTTGAATAACCACTTTTTAAACCCTCAGTGTGACCAAAATTGCCATTTTTACAGAGTTTTGCTTACTCAAAAGCTTCAATTTTGACCAATTTCAGGCACAGAAATGACTTTAAACACACTTATTTTAGTTGAAAAAGTAACAATTCACATCCAACAGTCATTTAAAGTCAAAAGATTAAATGTTAAAATTTCTTCAATATTGACCATTTTTTGAACGTTCGACTGCTCCGGGGTCATCGTTTTTCATCAGAAAATTGATTTTTTGGACTCTACCAAAAATGATTCAAAAAGTCATTTGAATCGGGCCTCATGTTGAATAACCACTTTTTAAACCCTCACAGTGACCAAAATTGCCATTTTTACAGAGTTTTGCTTACTCAGAAGCTTCACTTTTGACCAATTTCAGGCACAGAAATGACTTTAAACACACTCATTTTCGTTGACAAAGTAATAATTCACATCCAACCATCATTTAAAGTCAAAAGATTAAATGTTAAAATTTCATCAATATTGACCATTTTTTGAACGTTCGACTGGTCCGGGGGCATCGTTTTTCATCAGAAAATTGATTTTGTGGACTCCACCAAAAATGATTCAAAATGTCATTTGGATCAGGCCTCATGTTAAATAACCACTTTTTAAACCCTCAGAGTGACCAAAATTACAATTTTTGCGGAGTTTTGCTTACTTAAAAGCTCCAATTTTTACCAATTTCAGGCACAGAAATGACTTTAAACACACTTATTTCAGTTAAAAAAGTAATAATTCACATCCAACAGTCATTTAAAGTCAAAAGATTAAATGTTAAAATTTCATCAATATTGACCATTTTTTGAACGTTTGACTGGTCCGGGGTCATCGTTTTTCATCAGATAATTGATTTTTTGGACTCTACCAAAAATGATTGAAAATGTCATTTGGATCAGGCCTCATGTTGAATAACCACTTTTTAAACCCTCACAGTGACCAAAATTGCCATTTTTACAGAGTTTTGCCTACTCAAAAGTTTCAATTTTGATGAATTTCAGGCACAGAAATGTCTTTAAACATATTTATTTTCGTTGAAAAAGTAATAATTCACATCCAACCGTCATTTAAAGTCAAAAGATTAAATGTTAAAATGTCATCAATATTGACCATTTTTTGAACGTTTGACTGGTCTGGGGTCAGCGTTTTTCATCATAAAATTGATTTTTAGGACTCTACCATAAATGATTCAAAATGTCATTTGGATCAGGCCTCATGTTGAATAACCACTTTTTAAACCCTCAGTGTGACCAAAATTGCCATTTTTACAGAGTTTTGCTTACTCAAAAGCTCCAATTTTTACCAATTTCAGGCACAGAAATGACTTTAAACACACTTATTTCAGTTGAAAAAGTAATAATTCACATCCAACAGTCATTTAAAGTCAAAAGATTAAATGTTAAAATTTCTTCAATATTGACCATTTTTTGAACGTTCGACTGGTCCGGGGTCATCGTTTTTCATCAGAAAATTGATTTTTTGGACTCTACCAAAAATGATTCAAAATGTCATTTGTATCAGGCCTCATGTTGAATAACCACTTTTTAAACCCTCACAGTGACCAAAATAGCCATTTTTACAGAGTTTTGCTAACTCAGAAGCTTCAATTTTGACCAATTTCAGGCACAGAAATGACTTTAAAAACACTTATTTTAGTTGAAAAAGTAATAATTCACATCCAACCGTCTTTTAAAGTCAAAAGATTAAATGTAAAAATTTCTTCAATATTGACCATTGTTTGAACGTTCGACTGGTCCGGGGTCATCGTTTTTCATCAGAAAATTGATTTTTTCTGGACTCTACCAAAAATGATTCAAAATGTCATTTGTATCAGGCCTCATGTTGAATAACCACTTTTTAAACCCTCAGAGTGACCAAAATTGCAATTTTTACGGAGTTTTGCTTACTCAAAAGTTTCCATTTTGACGAATTTCAGGCACAGAATTGACTTAAAACACACCTATTTTCGTTGAAAAAGTAATAATTCACATCCAACCGTCATTTAAAGTCAAAAGATTAAATGTTATAATTTCATCAATATTGACCATTTTCTTAACGTTCGACTGGTCCGGGGTCATCGATTTTTCGTCAGAAAATTCACATCCAACCATCATTTAAAGTCAAAAGATTAAATGATAACATTTCATCAATATTGACCATTCTTTGAACGTTTGACTGGTCTGGGGTCATCGTTTTTCATCATAAAATTGATTTTTAGGACTCTACCAAAAATGATTCAAAATGTCATTTGGATCAGGCCTCATGTTGAATAACCACTTTTTAAACCCTCAGTGTGACCAAAATTGCCATTTTTACGGAATTTTGCTTACTCAAAAGCTTCAATTTTGACCAATTTCAGGCACAGAAATGACTTTAAACACACTTATTTTAGTTGAAAAAGTAATAATTCACATCCAACAGTCATTTAAATTCAAAAGATTAAATGTTAAAATGTCTTCAATATTGACCATTTTTTGAACGTTCGACTGCTCCGGGGTCATCGTTTTTCATCAGAAAATTGATTTTTTGGACTCTACCAAAAATGATTCAAAAAGTCATTTGAATCGGGCCTCATGTTGAATAACCACTTTTTAAACCCTCACAGTGACCAAAATTGCAATTTTTACAGAGTTTTGCTTACTCAGAAGCTTCACTTTTGACCAATTTCAGGCACAGAAATGACTTTAAACACACTTATTTTCGTTGACAAAGTAATAATTCACATCCAACCGTCATTTAAAGTCAAAAGATTAAATGTTAAAATTTCATCAATATTGACCATTTTTTGAACGTTCGACTGGTCCGGGGGCATCGTTTTTCATCAGAAAATAAATTTTTGGGACTCCACCAAAAATGATTCAAAATGTCATTTGGATCGGGCCTCATGTTGAATAACTACTTTTTAAACCCTCACAGTGACCAAAATTGCCATTTTTACAGAGTTTTGCTTACTCAGAAGCTTCACTTTTGACCAATTTCAGGCACAGAAATGACTTTAAACACACTTATTTTCGTTGAAAAAGTAATAATTCACATCCAACCGTCATTTAAAGTCAGAAGATTAAATGTTATAATTTCATCAATATTGACCATTTTCTTAACGTTCGACTGGTCCGGGGTCATCGATTTTTCGTCAGAAAATTCACATCCAACCATCATTTAAAGTCAAAAGATTAAATGATAACATTTCATCAATATTGACCATTCTTTGAACATTTGACTGGTCTGGGGTCATCGTTTTTCATCATAAAATTGATTTTTAGGACTCTACCAAAAATGATTCAAAATGTCATTTGGATCAGGCCTCATGTTGAATAACCACTTTTTAAACCCTCAGTGTGACCAAAATTGCCATTTTTACGGAATTTTGCTTACTCAAAAGCTTCAACTTTGACCAATTTCAGGCACAGAAATGACTTTAAACACACTTATTTTAGTTGAAAAAGTAATAATTCACATCCAACAGTCATTTAAATTCAAAATATTAAATGTTAAAATTTCTTCAATATTGACCATTTTTTGAACGTTCGACTGCTCAGGGGTCATCATTTTTCATCGGAAAATTGATTTTTTGGACTCTACCAAAAATGATTCAAAAAGTCATTTGAATCGGGCCTCATGTTGAATAACCACTTTTTAAACCCTCACAGTGACCAAAATTGCCATTTTTACAGAGTTTTGCCTACTCAAAAGTTTCAATTTTGATGAATTTCAGGCACAGAAATGTCTTTAAACATACTTATTTTCGTTGAAAAAGTAATAATTCACATCCAACCGTCATTTAAAGTCAAAAGATTAAATGTTAAAATGTCATCAATATTGACCATTTTTTGAACGTTTGACTGGTCTGGGGTCATCGTTTTTCATCATAAAATTGATTTTTAGGACTCTACCATAAATGATTCAAAATGTCATTTGTATCAGGCCTCATGTTGAATAACCACTTTTTAAACCCTCACAGTGACCAAAATAGCCATTTTTACAGAGTTTTGCTAACTCAGAAGCTTCAATTTTGACCAATTTCAGGCACAGAAATGACTTTAAAAACACTTATTTTAGTTGAAAAAGTAATAATTAACATCCAACCGTCTTTTAAAGTCAAAAGATTAAATGTAAAAATTTCTTCAATATTGACCATTGTTTGAACGTTCGACTGGTCCGGGGTCATCGTTTTTCATCAGAAAATTGATTTTTTTTGGACTCTAACAAAAATGATTCAAAATGTCATTTGTATCAGGCCTCATGTTGAATAACCACTTTTTAAACCCTCAGAGTGACCAAAATTGCAATTTTTACGGAGTTTTGCTTACTCAAAAGTTTCCATTTTGACGAATTTCAGGACCAGAATTGACTTTAAACATACCTATTTTCGTTGAAAAAGTAATAATTCACATCCAACCGTCATTTAAAGTCAAAAGATTAAATGTTATAATTTCATCAATATTGACCATTTTCTTAACGTTCGACTGGTCCGGGGTCATTGATTTTTCGTCAGAAAATTCACATCCAACCATCATTTAAAGTCAAAAGATTAAATGTTAAAATGTCATCAATATTGACCATTGTTTGAACGTTCGACTGGTCCGTGGTCCTCGTTTATCATCAGAAAATTGATTTTTTTTGGACTCTACCAAAAATGATTCAAAATGTCATTTGTATCAGGCCTCATGTTGAATAACCACTTTTTAAACCCTCACAGTGACCAAAAAAGCCATTTTTACAGAGTTTTGCTAACTCAGAAGCTTCAATTTTGACCAATTTCAGGCACAGAAATGACTTTAAAAACACTTATTTTAGTTGAAAAAGTAATAATTCACATCCAACCGTCTTTTAAAGTCAAAAGATTAAATGTAAAAATTTCATCAATATTGACCATTGTTTGAAAGTTCGACTGGTCCGGGGTCATCGATTTTTCATCAGAAAGTTGATTTTTTGGACTCTACCAAAAATGATTCAAAAAGTGATTTGGATCGGGCCTCATGTTGAATAACCACTTTTTAAACCCTCACAGTGACCAAAATTGCCATTTTTACAGAGTTTTGCCTACTCAAAAGTTTCAATTTTGATGAATGTCAGGCACAGAAATGACTTTAAACACACTTATTTTAGTTGAAAAAGTAACAATTCACATCCAACAGTCATTTAAAGTCAAAAGAATAAATGTTAAAATTTCTTCAATATTGACCATTTTTTGAATGTTCGACTGGTCCGGGGTCATCATTTTTCATCAGAAAATTGATTTTTTGGACTCTACCAAAAATGATTCAAAATGTCATTTGTATCAGGCCTCATGTTGAATAACCACTTTTTAAACCCTCACAGTGACCAAAATAGCCATTTTTACAGAGTTTTGCTAACTCGGAAGCTTCAATTTTGACCAATTTCAGGCACAGAAATGACTTTAAAAACACTTATTTTAGTTGAAAAAGTAATAATTCACATCCAACCGTCTTTTAAAGTCAAAAGATTAAATGTAAAAATTTCATCAATATTGACCATTGTTTGAAAGTTCGACTGGTCCGGGGTCATCGATTTTTCATCAGAAAGTTGATTTTTTGGACTCTACCAAAAATGATTCAAAAAGTGATTTGGATCGGGCCTCATGTTGAATAACCACTTTTTAAACCCTCACAGTGACCAAAATTGCCATTTTTACAGAGTTTTGCTTACTCAGAAGCTTCACTTTTGACCAATGTCAGGCACAGAAATGACTTTAAACACACTTATTTTCGTTGACAAAGTAATAATTCACATCCAACCGTCATTTAAAGTCAAAAGATTAAATGTTAAAATGTCATCAATATTGACCATTTTTTGAACGTTCGACTGGTCCTGGGCATCGTTTTTCATCAGAAAATTGATTTTTTGGACTCTACCAAAAATGATTCAAAATGTCATTTGGGTCGGGCCTCATGTTGAATAACCACTTTTTAAACCCTCACAGTGACCAAAATTGCCATTTTTACAGAGTTTGCTTACTCAAAAGCTTCAATTTTGATGAATTTCAGGCACAGAAATGACTTTAAGCACACTAATTTTAGTTGAAAAAGTAATAATTCACATCCAACCGTCATTTAAAGTCAAAAGATTGAATGTTAAAATTTCATCAATATTGACCATTTTTTGAACGTTCGACTGGTCCGGGATCATCGTTTTTCATCAGAAAATTGATTTTGTGGACTCCACCAAAAATGATTCAAAATGTCATTTGGATCGGGCCTCATGTTGAATAACCACTTTTTAAACCCTCACAGTGACGAAAATTGCCATTTTTACAGAGTTTTGCTTACTCAAAAGTTTCAATTTTGACGAATTTCAGGCACAGAAATGACTTTAAACACACTTATTTTCGTTGAAAAAGTAATAATTCACATCCAACCGTCATTTAAAGTCAAAAGAATAAATGTTATAATTTCATCAATATTGATCATTTTTTTAACGTTCGACTGGTCCGGGGTCATCGATTTTTCGTCAGAAAATTCACATCCAACCATCATTTAAAGTCAAAAGATTAAATGATAACATTTCATCAATATTGACCATTCTTTGAACGTTTGAATGGTCTGGGGTCATCGTTTTTCATCATAAAATTTATTTTTAGGACTCTACCAAAAATGATTCAAAATGTCATTTGGATCAGGCCTCATGTTGAATAACCACTTTTTAAACCCTTAGTGTGACCAAAATTGCCATTTTTACGGAATTTTGTTTACTCAAAAGGTTCAATTTTGACCAATTTCAGGCACAGAAATGACTTTAAACACACTTATTTTCGTTGACAAAGTAATAATTCACATCCAACCGTCATTTGAAGTCAAAAGATTAAATGTTAAAATTTCATCAATATTGACCATTTTTTGAACGTTCGACTGGTCCGGGGGCATCGTTTTTCATCAGAAAATAAATTTTTGGGACTCCACCAAAAATGATTCAAAATGTCATTTGGATCGGGCCTCATGTTGAATATCCACTTTTTAAACCCTCACAGTGACCAGAATTGCCATTTTTACAGAGTTTTGCTTACTCAAAAGCTTCAATTTTTAGCCAATTTCAGGCACAGAAATGACTTTAAACACACTTATTTTTGTTGTAAAAGTAATAATTCACATCCAACCGTCATTTAAAGTCAAAAGATTAAATGTTAAAATTTCATCAATATTGACCATTTTTGGAACTTTCGACTGGTCCAGGGTCATCGTTTTTCATCAGAAAATTGATTTTGTGGACTCCACCAAAAATGATTCAAAATGTCATTTGGATCGGGCCTCATGTTGAATAACCACTTTTTAAACCCTCAAAGTGACCGAAATTGCCATTTTTACAGAGTTTTGCTTACTCAAATGCTTCAATTTTGACCAATTTCAGGCACAGAAATGACTTTAAACACACTTTTTTTACTTGAAAAAGTAATAATTCACATCCAACCGTCATTTAAAGTCAAAAGATTAAATGTTAAAATTTCATCAATATTGACCAATTTTTTGAACGTTTGACTGGTCCGGGGTCATCGTTTTTCATCAGAAAATTGATTTTTTGGACTCTACCATAAATGATTCAAAATGTCATTTGGATCAGGCCTCATGTTGAATAACCACTTTTTAAACCCTCAGCATGACCAAAATTGCCATTTTTACGGAGTTTTGCTTACTCAAAAGCTTCAATTTTGGCCAATTTCAGGCACAGAAATGACTTTAAACACACTTATTTTATTTGAAAAAGTAATAATTCACAACCAACAGTCATTTAAAGTCAAAAGATTAAATGTTAAAATATCATCAATATTGACCATTGTTTGAACGTTTGACTGGTCCGGGGTCATCGTTTTTCATCATAAAATTGATTTTTTGAACTCTACCAAAAATGATTCAAAATGTCATTTGGATCAGGCCTCATGTTAAATAACCACTTTTTAAACCCTCAGAGTGACCAAAATTACAATTTTTACGGAGTTTTGCTTACTCAAAAGCTCCAATTTTTACCAATTTCAGGCACAGAAATGACTTTAAACACACTTATTTCAGTTGAAAAAGTAATAATTCACATCCAACTGTCATTTAAAGTCAAAAGATTAAATGTTAAAATTTCATCAATCTTGACCATTTTTTGAACGTTCGACTGGTCTGGGGTCATTGTTTTTCATCAGAAAATTGATTTTTTGGACTCCTAAAAAACTGATTCAAAATGTCATTTGGATCGGGCCTCATGTTGAATAACCACTTTTTAATCCGTCAGAGTGACCAAAATTGCCATTTTTACGGAGTTTTGCTTACTCAGAAGCTTCAATTTTGACCAATTTCAGGCACAGAAATGACTTTAAACACACTTATTTTAATTGAAAAAGTAATAATTCACATCCAACAGTCATTTAAAGTCAAAAGATTAAATGTTAAAATTTCATCAATATTGACCATTTTTTGAACGTTCGACTGGTCCGGGGTCATCGTTTTTCATCAAAAAATTGATTTTTTTTGGACTCTACCAAAAATGATTCAAAATGTCATTTGGATCGGGCCTCATGTTGAATAACCACTTTTTAAACCCTCACAGTGACCAAAATTGCCATTTTTACAGAGTTTTGCTAAATCAGAAGCTTCAATTTTGACCAATTTCAGGCACAGAAATGACTTTAAAAACACTTATTTTAGTTGAAAAAGTAATAATTCACATCAAACCGTCTTTTAAAGTCAAAAGATTAAATGTTAAAATTTCTTCAATATTGACCATTGTTTGAAAGTTCGACTGGTCCGGGGTCATCGATTTTTCATCAGAAAGTTTCTTTTTTGGACTCTACCAAAAATGATTCAAAATGTCATTTGGATCGGGCCTCATGTTGAATAACCACTTTTTAAACCCTCACAGTGACCAAAATTGCAATTTTTACAGAGTTTTGCTTACTCAGAAGCTTCAATTTTGATGAATTTCAGGCACAGAAATGAGCATTTTTATGTTATTCTTCCTCATTGTCTGTCCCCTCCCACTTGTCATATGTCGCCCTCCCCCCTCGTCATTGTCTGTCACCCTCTCCCGCTCACCGTTGTCTGTCGCCCACTCCACTCCCTGCTCTTACCTGCACCGAAAAACTCTGGGATCGCCCCAGGCACTAAAAGCTCTAGCTACGCCACTGCTCTAATGTTAAATACCATTGTTGTCTTTACCAGTGTAATCATGAAATGTCCATTCAAAGGAAAGCAAGAAAAGCCAGCGTGCATGTATTACAAACTGATCTTCTGGTACATTTCATCTTGGAAGAAAATGAAATCAATCTGCTTAGGATTGGAAAAATGTTCTCCGACTTCGCCGTTCACACTATGCTCGTTCTACCGGAACATGTAGGCAGGGTTACCGGACTGTAACTGAGTTCTGCCAATACGAAGGGTAGAATTCATTTCACTGTTTTACCGGGGGACTGACCTTTATTTGCTTGCAAGGAGAATGCATTGATTAGGAAACTATTTGTTCTAGCTCAAGTGTCTGAGAGATTCAAGTTTAATTTAGCATTTTCTCCTTCCCCTTTGAGATCAACGCTTAAGTCCATCTCATATTGAACGTTCACATCTGGAAGAAAGCGGCCCAACTTTGAAATAGTTGTGTTAAAAGATGCATTCTGTGGATTAACTGTGTTCAAACATTATACAGATCTTATGAGCTGGCACTTTAGGATATTTTTGTGGGGTGATCTGAAAGGACAGCTGTAACTGTGGCGCTAATACACTGAAGTAACTTAAAATGTTTTGTATTTAGAGGTACTGCTACAATGCTACATGCCAGCACTGATTGCATAAATCAGCTGGTAATTTTTAAAATCCTCTTATAGATGCCTCCGTTTCACAAGTTGTAATTTTGCAGCACCTTTAAAGAGTTACACTTCAGCGGACATTTTATTTTGCTTCTGAGACCATGTTAATGGAAATATAAAAATATGCCAAAAGAAGCCACAAGGCAAAAAGAAGTCAATTTGAGCATAAGAAACATGATGGCAACTGGGACTTTAGTATAACCTCTTACATGATGTAATGTAGTTTGCACCTGTATCTGAAGTCATTGATGCATACCAAATATTTTGCTTTATCACTGTTGCTGCTGCATTTGAAACGTATGTAATAGAAAGGGACTCATGATGGCTGCCCAAGCAGCAGGCTAAATTGTGTTTTACCAAGTATCGTGATTTGACTATTTGGGACACTTCAGACCTTGGAAAAGGATTTCTCAGCCCCTGCAGACTAACCTGAATCAAGGGAACTCCACCCCCCACCGCTGTTTACGCCAGGTGGCACTTGTGTTAACAGCTGCGAGGAAGGGGGCAGGGCAAAAATGCTACAAGCGCTTGCTTCACTCCCAATGCATGGGACCCACGTGGGTCGTGGGCTGGCCCATCCCTCTCCTGCGCACCTCTTGGGTTTTCCTTTTATGATACAGAAGGTACTGCGTTTTTCAATATCCTTTCACTGTCACTTATGTTCATAAGTTCACTCTGCCCTATCTTTCCTGCACCCTTGACTCTTAAAAGTGACATTTAAAGAGCTCTTCCTTGGGGTGACCCATCAGCCACTGTGAACTTTACACCCATGCTCAGTGTTCTTTTTCTCTGTTTGTGGGTTTTAATAAACCCTCAAGGTTGGGGAAGTGTAATGAAGTTTCTTGTATATCAAGGTTTTTTTTATTTTACTGGTCTAATTTGCCCCTCTTTGTTCTACCCCCCTCTCTTTGTTATAGATTACTTCACTAGACTACCTTCCATAACCTGGCTGATCATTGAAGTCCTTTTCCCCCACTACATTGGTTTTTGTTTTACCCTTTATTAGGGCTGTGGACCCCTTTACTCACATAGATCTGTTACAGATTGGGAAACGCAAGGCACTGGACCTCGTGCAGGGCACTGCAAAGCATAGTAAGGGATCTAAACATCCTAACAATTGTACCCTAAATGAAATAGACCTCTTTAATAGAAGAGTTCAAATCCATCGTAGGTGCGGATCCTGCAACCTAAGGCGATTTAGCAGGTAGCTCCAAGAAATAACCACAAACCTTCCCAGGTTATTTTAAAGGAAAAATGACTAGAAAATCTACTGCCCAGGCTGCCCTCTCTATCTACTGATGTAGACTCAGCATGCAGGAGAGAGCACAACACCCCACAGCACCACAGCTTACCTTCCACCGTAGAGGCCTTACCTTGCAGTAATCGCTTCTTGCCCTATGTAGGGGAGCAAGCAACCCTGCATTTCCCTGTGGGCCTATAGGTGCAAAAACTTCGCAACATTCACCCTCTGGAGACACAGCTATCATTAAATTTCAAATTATGGAATTAAGGGCAGAGGTGGAGAAACTAAAACTTCTGATTATACATTTATATGGTATGATGAACGAATTAGAAAGGGGTCTGGGTGTGTGTGTGTGTGTGGCTCTGGGTGTGTGTGTGTGTGGCTCTGGGTGTGTGTGTGTGTGGCTCTGGGTGTGTGTGTGTGGCTGTGTGTGTGTGTGTGTGTGTGGCTGTGTGTGTGTGTGTGTGTGTGGCTCTGGGTGTGTGTGTGTATGTGTGGCTCTGGGTGTGTGTGTGTGTGGCTCTGGGTGTGTGTGTGTGTGGCTCTGGGTGTGTGTGTGTGTGTGTGTGTGTGTGGGTCTGGGTGTGTGTGTGTGGCTCTGGGTCTGTGTGTGTGGCTCTGGGTGTGTGTGTGTGTGTGTGGCTCTGGGTGTGTGTGTGTGTGTGGCTCTGGGTGTGTGGCTGGCTCTGGGTGTGTGTGTGTGGTAGTAATTGCTGTCTGCTGAGCTTGTCCAGTAGGGTACAATAGGTCTCAAATTTACGAGAGATTAAGCTATTGGCTATGTAAATGACAATGCCATTTATTTATCAGTTTTCAAAACCAACACATAAATAAATAAAATTGTTGTCATTTACAATGCTAATAGCTCTAACTTTAGCAAAGGCGAAACCGTTGCATTGTAAATGCTTCTTTAACCTATGTCACTGGAATAAGGCCTACTGGTTTATTTATTCAAAATTACGCTGCAGTGTGTCCAACTCACCTCATGTCCTACATTGGGTTGTTGTGAAGAACTGCGCAGAGCACAAATGGTGTTTCTCCACTGGTTGTATGCATTCCTGGAAAGGGTACATTATAGGATTAATGTAGTACTGAGCAGTGCATGCATGGTAAATGTGTATGTATGTGTGCCTGTAAGCGATAGAGCACATGAAGGGTATGGCGCAGGGCAGTGCATGCATGGTAACTGTATGTGCTGGGTATATGAGTGCCTGTGAATGGACAATACATGGTAGAATATAGGTTCCATTTTTGAGACCCAGGTCTGCATGGTGACACATGAGAAGGTAGAGGAATCCCTCTAGACATATTTGTGTATTGCTGCTTTTCTGAAAGTTGGGTGGGACTCATTGGAGAACAGAGAGTAGGGGTTCCCCACTATGCTACCAAGGGTGCTCTTTGATTCAGAAAGAGATGGGGCTGATAAGGTGTATAAAAGTGTACCTTTTCACATTGGCAGCCCCCACTTTTTGCCTGGTATCTGATGTAACTTTGACTGAACGTGTACTGGGGTCTTGTTGACCAGGTCCCTAGTACCAAAGTTATTTCCCTAAACTGTACTATTGTTCCACGATTGGCACCCCTGTAGGATCCTAGTAAGTCCCTAGTAAGTGGTACTCCTGGTACCTTGGGCCTTGGAACTAAAGAGGGTCCTTCAGGGTTGCAGCACGAATGATGCCACCCTAATGGACCCCTTACCAAGCTCATGCAAACTGCCATTGCAGCCTGTAAGTCTTGTACAGAGAAAACTGAAGTGTCGGCATGGCCCACACCTCTGTGTGCCATGCCAGCAAAATACTGCATGTGGTATAGGTAAGTCACCCCAATGGCAGGCGTTACAGCCCAAAGGCAGGGTGCACTATCCTCATGTGTGAGCATACTTGCCTGAGTGGATGTGCCCATGTGATATCTAAGTTCACCCTTAGATATTATGAGTGCACAGGGAAGCCCTGATGAGTACATGCATTGGACACTCGTGATTACGAGTTCCCCAGCTACATGATGGCTTCACTGTACCCCAAGGTGTTTGATACCAAACTCCTCATCTTACTAAACCCACACTGATGCCAGTGCTGGATTTATTAATAAATGGAACAAGAGAGCACTTTGGAGGTGCCTCCTGAAAACCTACTGACTACTAGTATGTTGACTGACTGGTCTCCAGCAGCCAGCCACCATAGACAGATTTCTGATCTCAAGAGGACAGGAACAAATCCTGCTCTGGATGGAGGTGTTCACACCTCCTCCATGCAGGATGTGCATGGAAACTTCAAAGGCCCTGCCGTCTTGTTATGTGACCCAGGCCTCTCCAGATAGTGGAGATGCCCACCTCCCTGTCCTGACCCAACATTTTGGTGACAAGACAGGTGGGAAAATTAATAAGATTAGAATGTATGCCCACATTCAGCTAGCACCACCCCTATTGTGGGCCACCTGATGTGGATCCCACTTTTCAAATTCCTTCATCTTGTTTTTGATGAAATTAGCATTCTGGGGTCTGGGTTATGCCCACTTCCCACAGAAAGTGGTCATATAGAGGGTGTAGATACTCTAAAGGTAGGTATCCAATTGTGTACTACCTGTCACTGCCCTTAATGCCCCTAAATTGAGTATTTAGTTGACACCCCTGAACCCAATAACTCAGATTCGACGAATCAAGAGAAGAAGGATGAAGAAGAGTCAGGGCCCGATGAGAACTGCAGCAGACCTGTAGACTTCGGCGTGAAACCCTGGCCTGTCCTCAGGCCTCTCTCAACAATCACGACAGAGTGACTTATTCTGGAGGGTGAGGAACTACCATAGCTTTAGGTAGCACTTAAAAAATCACCTAGTAGAGTAGAGTCCACAGGCACCGACATTCAGAGTCCTGTCCACCGCCTTGCAGCTCCCCAGCTGACCAGCGCCGCAAATAACCAGGAGAAGGTACTTGTGCTCTGGTAGGTCAGATCTGTCTCCCCACTGAGTGTGAAGACATCAGCACCAACCAGAGACATGCAGTATCAACACCCGGGGTCCTGGACACCCTGTACCAAACACCAACAGTGAGAGTCCGGTTTCTCACTGCAAAGGGACTAAACAGCCAAACAGCATAATTTAGACCTACTTTGAGAGTGGCCCAGCTGCCTTGATTTTCCCTCTGCAAGCTGTTTGTTCCTGTAGCGCTTACGAGGCTTTAACGAACAGGCAGGAGGGGCCATTACCACAAACGTCCACCAGAGGGCGCCTGGTGTCCGCGGACTATGTTTCCCAGAGGCTTCAGGGAGACTGTCAGTAGTTCCGCGGCATACAAAGCCCTTCCGGGGCCGCGAAACGGGGCTTGTCAATCTTTGTTTTCCGGTGTTGCCCTACAGCAGAAGCCATCGAGAGTCCCCGCCATTCCCTACAGGTATTTCATCAGTGGAGGACAGAGTACAGTGCGGACGCGCTGTCAGATTTCTCCGTTCTTGCACTGACTTTCGTAGCGGCGTTTGAGAAGCCGCATTTAAAGGATAGTAGACCTCCCTTTTGTTTCCTCTGCATGGTTTCCCCGCAATACAGTAAGGCGGACTTGCCTCGAGACACGGTGACATTGAGAACAGGACAGGAGCGCGTTTCCGTTCTCTGTCACGCTAGTCTCTCAGAGGGGCTTTAATTTAGCGTTTAAATACATTGTACTTAAACCGGATACTTTGTGAGATTTGCTAGTACTGGTGCACTCTACAGAGTTTTTTCATAAGCCTTGCCAGCTCAAAACACACAAGGTTATGTGTTTCATGCTTCCTACGTTTTGCCTTCTTATGTTGCCTTGCTGATTTTGCTTCCTACGTTTTGCCTTGCTGATTTTGCTTTCTTATGTTGCCTTGCTGATTTTGCTTCCTACGTTTTCCCTTGCTGATTTTGCTTGATTACAAGTGCGCTGGCACTAGAGAGATCTGGCATTTTCCCTGAATGGATTGTGGGAAAACTAGAACAAGGTTCCCTCTCTTCTGAGTGTCTTCAAACAGAGAACCTTTACATATATTTCTGAAACTGCCAAACATGTTAGTATACGCTAAAGGGATGCCTGTTTTTGCTTCCAAGAGTTTGCTTATGGTGTACTAATCAAAGGCTTCTTGTCCTTTCTTACCTGCAGTTACCCCCGGGTTAGACGCCTCCTAGCATTCTGTGAAGGTCCACTCTGCTGACAAACAGAACCCAACAACAGGAGAAGTCTTTTTGGCATGGTTTATTATTTTATCGACTTCCCTTTTCCCTGGGGGGCATAGACGTATAGCGGTGTATACTTCACCCTATGTGTTGTGCGTCCTGGAGAAGAAGGGGGGATTACTTCTATCCATCGTTCCTGCTATCATCTCTCAGAGGTTAGTGGTTATAGTATGTGGCCATTGATGTCGTGACAGTTCCTGACTGTGAGGTGCATCTTTGCGCACCCAGCCCAGCCAGCCAAACCACCCTGCACCTCAGGCGCCCCACCCGGATCCTGATGAATTGGTGGTGCCCCCTTCCTCCAAGACCCCTTGACACCTAAACCCTCATTTGGGAGCCATTGGGCTGGCCTTCAAGTACCCCTGTGCTGCCTGTTATTGGGTGACACCCCTACACCATGGATCGCCCTAGCTGGGTAAAGAGCTATCGGTCCCATTTGCCAAGTGGACTGTTGTGCAGGCATCTGCTGTGCCGAGCGGGTTGGTGCCTGTGTATAGCAGATTTATGGTGACTCCCTATGCCAGAGTGGGTCACCAAAACTAGCAAGAAAAGCGACCTGATCTGGAACATCGCTGGAGGAGTGAGTCCGTTGTGGAATCCCTTACGTATCTACATTGGAACACAGGACCAGCTTTAGGAACTTTGCATTCCCTTATTTCCATTGAGTGAGAGCTCTAAAAACGTACCTTTCCAGGAGGAGTTGCGAGAAACCTCCGGCCACTGTGGAAGCCTAACTGTGTGTGAGGCACTCAGGCATTGCTCAGTGCAGCCATCCTGGGCCGTGTGCAGTTAACTCACCTGAACCAGCTACAGCTGCTCTGGTGCCAGGAAAGGGGTCACTCAGGAACTCCAGATGCTCTAATCCTGCAGGTGCAGGTGAAGCTGAATTGAAGGCAGTCTGCCTCGGAGAAATTTGCTCGCTAAATAGTATTATAGCGCTAGAACACTTTTGATATTGATACAGAGTCACAGTAGACTCTTGAGACTTGGACGACGATTGAGGCTTACCATGGATGCTGCCTGAAGTAAATAGGAAGCAATTCATCACTTTCTAGAGCAAGGAAGGAGTGGGTCATAGGGGACTGTGTACGAAACACTAGTGCAATGACCTCAGGGGGCCTGTGTAGTTATGTGTTGAAGTTGTATTTCTTTGTGTTGGTAACAGTAAAATAATGTACTTCTCTTTTTTCATACAAGTGAATATTTGGCTGGACAATAATTTATTGCTGCTTCTGTACATATTTTGAGTTGTGGACCTGTGTTCACTCCCTGTATCTACCTCTTCCTCAGGAGAGCGTTGGACTTCTCAAGCCACGCTAACCTTGATAGTCAAGTGCTGAAAAGGTACTTGATTCAGCTGCTCTGGATCCATAGTACCGAGCTTGGATATGGAGAAGTACAATGACCGCAATCATTGACATAGAAGGACGACACTGATGAGCTGCCCCCAATGACTCCAACACCAGCTTCTATATCACAACTGAGTAAAGGTTTATGCCTACTTTTTATTTATGCATTCAGTAGCCCAATTTAAAATACTTAAAATTACATTGGTATAGCAATGTAAGACCACATTTTTCACAATAAAAACTACATGACATTAAAACTAAATTTAATTCGTAATGGTTCAGCACCCCTTATTCATCAGTACTTATTGCTTGTTTTACATGAAAGTTCACAAGAGAAATGGTTCTATCGGGAGAGAGACAGTTTCTTAGAACATATATATAAATATATAGTCTGTTTCTTCATACAATATATGGAAACATTCAATGGACAAGGATTATTTGAAAAGGACACAACACCTTTGTTTAGTAGTCAAGAGTTACTTATTGTTTTGCAAGTATTGTTACAATTTATGTGGCAGCTGTCCGAAAGCAAGGAGGTAAAGAATCATACATAAATTGCATGGGTTTTTTTGTGACTAGAAGTGATACGTGACATGTGATATATGTAGAGATCAAAACACATTACATAAATAATATTGAAAAGTATAGATAATCATCAGTCCATATGCGTTACATTGGTCACAACAAAATGTATTCTTTTGATTTGCGTGTTGTAACTTTTCACTGACGGATTGATGTAAATAACGTCGACGTTTCGACCCTGAGACGTGGTGCACACTTAATTGCATCCGGGGCGGGTCTTCATCAAGACAGAGTGGGGGGGGCGGACAGCCTGGAGGAGATCGTTATAGCGTATCCATTGCGCTATCAAAGTAAAAAGTGTCAGCCGACACCAATCAAAGATTTCTTTTGAGTTCTTTGGGTAATCATTTAGTGGGTAAATGTAATGCACTTCACCAGCCGGTGAAGAGTGCAGGGGAGTGTCGTGGTGGCGATCACTTGTGGGTGCAGAGAAAGACGTCCGAATCCGTCAGAGATGACGGATTCGGACGTCTTTCTCTGCACCCACAAGTGATCGCAGGTTTTTTTATTGAATTCCAAGAAACTTGGGGGCATATGTACAAGCCCCTATCGCCACCAAAGTGACCTGATTTAATTTCTTTGGGGAAGCCTGGCACCTCTTTTCCCACTTCAGAGTCTAGGTGCCCTCCCTCTAGTTTCAAGAATGTCAGTGATACACTTGCACTCTCTGTGAAAGGAATCTCATCTCCATCCTCTGCACATTAGCAGGCCAGGAGTTTCCAGAGTGAATCCCATGGGACTATGTCATTATGGTTCACTCGGACACAAACTTTGTGTAAACATGGACCACACATAACATAAATACATATGTAGTTTGTACTACCTAATTGGCATGATATCAATCTAATAAAATATACGAAATACATCATGTGATTGGGATCTTAGACCAAGAATCCATGCTCTTCTGTAATAGTGGATCTTTATACTAGTCGACCAGTAAGCCTCCATTGCCATCACTTAGGTAAAATGACTGGTCAACCAAAAAGTTCCAAACACACGGTATGCTGCCGCCACCGCTGAACAGTCATGACAGGAACAATGCGCTCTGCCACTAGGAGCAGCGACCCTTCAGGTCCAGAATGGGTCCAAGACTGGACTCCTGTCAAAGAGCAGGCATATGCCTTTGCAAATACTCAAAATTCTCAAGAGACTGGGGCCATAATCCAAAAACTGGGACACCAAATATTTGCAATTTACCATCCAGGGCCGGGGACATGTTTGTACAACATGTGGTGGACAACAGGCAGTGATGAGATATTGCTAGTTTGCTCATCCTTCTTTGATTATAGGCTAATCTTTTTCTTCTGAATTTGGCAGCCCAAAGTCCTTAACTAGCCTGATAGGCATAATGAGCTGGAATAGGGGTGTTTCGACTTCCCCCACATTCTTCCCCATAGGGTGCTTGGTGCAGCTTATTTTATGGACAAAATAGGTTTTCTAGTAATCAGTTGTCTAGGTTACATTACAGCTTTCTTGTAGTGACTGCAAGTGCCTCACTTCACCAGTGCCTGAGGGGTTATGTCATAAATGTAAATGTAAATGCGTGTGTCTTGTAAAGCGCACTGCTACCCGAAGGCGTCCTGGCGCTATAGACCGCTGGGGAACCCGTCCTGGCTTTCCCTGTGAGATGTTCCCTCCTGGGTATCTCCAAGGTTAAACCAGGCATCCCTGGTGTTTGTGGGGGGCCGTTGTGAAGATGAGGCAAGCTAATGCCCAGAGTTGCCGAGTGTGGTCCCTGGTTAGAGTAGGCACTGAGGCGAGAATTATCGAGTCCGCTGACCCTGGTTCACGACCCTGCCATGTCGGGGACTGAACCCTGGTCCCGGGCCGTCCTCTGCTTCCGGGTCTGCCGCCTCTAACCAGTGAGCCACACCACTCCACTCTCTATGATCTTGACTACCCAGAGTGCCTGTGGTACAAGCTAATCTGGCCTTTTTGGGCAGGGCTGGTTTAATTGTTTTACAGTGTACAATGAGTGAGGGACCAATTTTACCGTATAAATATCCTGGGACATTCTTATCACTCAGCTAGCATAAACCCCTGTGTAGGCCCTTCTGCTCAAAATTATAGGCCTTGGTTAGATTGGCCAGAGTACTGCCATTTTCTCTTACGCAAGCAGAAGGCATGTCTGATCAAGATTTTATTTAGCTCCACTGACTGCGAGGCTTCTCGCTCCAGATTGAGCCCCCACCCTACTTGTGTGCTAAGTTCACGAACGTTAAAGTTTAACATCCCTCCTGTTCTTTCAACATGCAATGGACCACATCCTAAGACTGTGCATGAGAAAAAGGGAACTTTACCACCACAGCTATGCCCAGCTGCAGTGAAGGATGTGGCAACAGGACGTACAGATTGATACATACACATAAATAAAATCCCTTTACGCAATAAAACATTTTTCTGCTGTCCAAAAGTAAATTTATGACAAAATTCCAGTCTACGAGGCATGACCTTTAGTCTAGCATATGTGCTGTAGTTACAGGAAGAGCTAAATTTGAATGGATGGATGGGAAAAGTACGGACCTGGCCGTAAGTGACGTAGGTAGGATAAGTGGCATGGGGTGGTGTGAGATGACGTTACCATAGACTTCTCACCACCTTAAAGAATATAAAAAGGAGGTCCACAGAAATATCTTTGGACAACTCCTCGTCTGTAGGTATCGGGCAAGCGAGTTGTCTCCAAGAGCTCTGGATCAATTGATTTACGTAATATATATATATATATATATATACTAACTGTATTGTTCTTTTTTGTTCTGCCATATGAAATGTTATATCTGCTATGCTCTCTGTAACTTGTTTTAACCTTTATCACATTTTAGGCATTCAAATTGTAATTGCAGGATTTCTCACTTATAGGCAGATGTGAGTATTCTTAAATAATATGTACTTTGCTTTTTGTATGCAATCTACCTCAACTCATCAATGTGTTTTTAAGGTATAGACTCTCTCTGTCTATTAGAAATCTGTAATTCAGTAAAAGCAAGCTGATCCACGTGACTATCTGAGAATACAGAGCACTGGATTCAGAATTCTGTGATTTCTATATCTTTATATTGAAGTTTTCTGACGTTGCATCTTCTCAATAAAACTGTTAAACTTTCAGCCTCAGTTTCCATGGCTCACATATCTGTTTTTTCTATTTTTAGAGCAAGCGTTCCTGGACACCCCGGTACAAATTAAGGTGCCCCTTTGTCCCTAGCTCACTCCCACGATCATCCCAGCGTAGGTTCTCTGAGCCAATCGCCCAGTCCCTTGCCCTTCTGCCCCGTAATAAATCTCCCTCTAACATTTGGTGCCGTGACTTGGATGGCAGCACCAACAGATAGGAAACAGCTGGACCGGGAGGAAATGCAGGCTGCTAAATGATCGTACCCTCCTTTCTGACTGAGCCATAAGAGGAGCACAACACACGGGTAAGTTTATAACTGGACTTCCTGGTGCGATTGTCTTCTCTTGGTTACGGTGGATAGGTGTTTATGTTTGTGACGCAACTGTATCCCTTCCAGGTTACCGGTTTATTACTGTCTGTTGGTCTCGCTATACATATTCTCAAACTGATGGAAAATTTTGTGCGAAGTGGAATTCTGAGCCTGAGAGGGAAGTTAGGACCTTGACGTGATTTATGTGTTTATCTTTCTAGGAATAGACGAGTGTTATTACTGTGCCTCTTGTGAATACAAGGAAGGAAAGACTGTGTCTGGCATCTTTCAGCGCTTATTTTGCTTTTTTGAGAGAGAACCTCTGTCTGATGTAAAGAGACAGGGAAGGGAAAGACTGGCACTAGCATCTTTTCAATATTTATCAAAGAGAGACCCTCTGTCCAGAATAGAGTGACAGGGAAGGAAAAGACTGGAACTAGCATCTTTTCAATATTTATCAAAGAGAGACACTCTGTTCAGAATAGAGTGATAGGGAAGGAAAATCTCTATTTCAATAGTCAATAGAGAAGAGGTTAAATCTGAGAACCGAGTAGCTAACGGAATTTTGGATGTCGCCTGTGTAGACAATTTAAGTGGTTCCCCGGGATGATTAAGTGTTTTTTGTCGTAAGCATTGTGTTTTCGCCAGTTAAAAGTGTATTTTGCATTTCTTCTTCTTTTTGTGTAAACCATTATCATAGGAAGCACTTTTAGCGCCCTCTAGTGGCCGAAGTGCACAATTGTTGGTTAAAAAGTGCAAACACTAAAAACATTTGCTTTTCTTTTTTGAAACACATGTAAATTAATAGGCACTGTCAGGACTTTATGTTATTGCTTAGTGCCTAGTGGTATAGATATATAGAGGTTTTTATTAGGTTCAAAACCATAACTTTTTTGTGATTATTGTTTTTTCATGGTTATTGTATTAGAAGTCACTGGCTGGTACAGAGGCTGACTTTAGTGAGACCATAATATTTAGGTACACATTGATTGCTTTTTTGTTGATTCATTGTTTGATTATACGCACATGCATATTGATTATAAAATAATATTAGTGAAGGTCACTGCCAAATGCAGAAGACTGGTTTGTTAGTGAGATTCAATAACTAGGGAGATTGTAAATGCATTTATGTATCCCCATGTGTGATGATCTGCCACTGATTAACTGAAGAGAATTATGTTAGCCAAAGCATCTTGAGCGCCACAATTGTCACAGATATACTATTTTAATGCTGCTACCTTTCTGTGTGCATACTTGTCATTCAGGATAGCCCCCCGTCAGCACTGCAGACCTCGCTAGGAAAAAGCCAGAGAACATTCACTGTACCGTTTAAAATAACTAGGTGTCACTTAGGTCTGCAAAAAATGTTTTTCTTTTAAACTACATTTTCACACAAATGAATAGAATACATGGTTACAGAACATATAAGACAGTACACACGATACACATGCAGGTTTCTATGATAACACCAGGATTAGAGATACCCACTGTAGTGACCACCTCTTGACCCCGCAACCCCTTGCGAAGCAAGGTCCTCGTTGCTTGCTTGGGCGAACACCCTAGTGCCCTACAATTCCCTGACCTCTCTCCAGGAGGTGTTTATAACGGCCCAGATAAAGAAGAGATTAAAGAGGCATTTTATTTAGTCATTAAAGAGGTAATAGGGGACGAACTTGTACTAGACTACCCTACCTTCTTAACAACTGACACATAAGGACAGCAATATATATATATACATATATATACTTCACTAGAAGAAACAGATGAGCTATAGTGGGCAGCAACCAGTTGAGGTAGTTCTGCACATACTAGATACCAAAATAATCGCAGTACAGAACACTAGGGCACGAACCTTGACAAAATTTGACAAACGCCAACTCGCCTTGATATGTAAAGCATGGAACCTGTTGGGATTCCCACTCACACAGGGTACTGAGGTAAGAGTATCTACACTGCATCTGGTGCAACTGTGCCTCCCAGCGCAAACCTATAGATCCCCTACCCAGAACCCACACCTTATACTTGAGGGACCACAGTATTCACAGAGCTCCCCTTCTGTGGGGGACACTCAAGACATACCTTTGCAACTACCACTGGTGTCCCCATCAACATCCTATACTACTGAAGAGTCCGCCACAGAATCAATTCAGTCAGTGGGAAGTGTAGTACGTAGCGAGAACCCTGATCTCACCCACCAGCATTCATTGACATCATCCCCCCAAGCACCAACTGCCCGGAGAGGCACGGAGATTCACAAGATACTCACGCCCCACAAGGTTGTGAACATCACGCATTATTTCTGCAGGCACTATACGACCCCAACTTGCCCCTGGTTTGTGAGCATCATGCCCAGGAGCTGCATGAGCAGCTGGAGCTACAGCCCTCACCAAGTATCATAGAGCATTTACAAAGACATCCTTCCACAACGAATTACCCATTATTGTGGGCATATTTACAAAACCGCCAGGTAAAAGGAGAATAAGATTGTCAAAATTCGCTGCCACCAATTGCCCATCCCCAAGATAACTCTAGGAGATGGGCAGACAGACCACGCAAAACCCAAGACTACAGATCACGGTACACTTAGAAAACGGCTGTGTTACTACTCTTTCTGAAGATCTAACACCATCCTCTGTTCAGCTTTTACCACTGACAAGTACAGTCATCTTGACACTAATCTCAGTCCTGGGAATTGACACAACAAACTTGCAGCAGGTGAGACTGACTATAGCACCAAGTGGAGTTACACCGTGATCCCTTTCTGCACACACCGCTGAGGAATATAGACAACCCCTCTGAAACACGTGATAAAAAACTTTACAGCTCAGGAAAAGTGCATCATGAAACATTGTAGCGAGCTGCACAAACTCACGCAAAATATGCTACACTCATGGCCCAGAGAAGGTACATTCGATAGAACGGTGCTAGATCATGCTACAACATTCCTGTAGGGTAAATACTCTGGTAGCAAGCTAAAAAACGTAAAGACACCCTGGCTATGCGGAGGGTCTTTAAGGACAATGGCACACCTGCCCCAACACCCACCACACCTCCACCAGCCTATGACGAAGGTGGCATGTATCTAGGACGGGTCATCAAAACTGACCTAAAACCCTCATCGAATGACCGGGCAGCCATAGGTCATGACGATATCTCTGTCCCAGACATCTCAGATGATTCACGAGACAGTATACCAGAGAGTACACAGGGCCAGCTATCCCTAAGCTCCCAAAGCCCGGTGATGCAGGGTGCCACATCAGGAATGCCAGGTCAGATTGATGTGCTATTTACAAAAAAGATGACTCCTGCATCCAACTCTGCAGGCCCCCAGCAGGAAGAGGAGCAAGAGAGCGATGGGGCCTCTAGCGGTTCACAGCACAGCTCCCACATGCCACTCTCCAGACCTAACCGCCCAGCCCCCACATCTATCACTAGGGATCACAATACCTCAGGGACAAGAACTAGACATTATGGCCCATTTCTGTCCCTAGCCAGCAGTATTACAATATACAGACACACAAGAATGGTTGGCAGCCCCTAAACACTGGTCCCAGGCGAGGGGAAGAACACCTGCTACAATTTAATGAAGAAAACAGGGCCAGCGAACAGTATCCCTCCGAGGCAGTTACTGAGGGAGATATCAGCAGGTGGAGGACAGAGCAGGACTTATACCAAAGAACGGGTATAGAAGCAGGGGACATGTCACATGAACATTACTCAAGAAGCCCCACTGGCAATACAGCAACACTCCAGCGACTGTCATTACAAGTAGGCAGGGTAGAGGATACAATGACAACTGATGGGTGGCTTGGGCCAATTTAGTAAGAAGCGACATCCAACACTCAATGAATTAGTGAGTGCTGCAAGCCTAACAGATGCAAAAACCACAGTTGATGGACAGAATGCAGAACAATGTCATACATTCACCCCAGTACAGAGATCTGGGCCTAAATCCATCATTTTTTTGCACTCTACACCACCCCAGTTCAGACATGGCCATATGCAAATCAGTCTGACCCTGTGCCTCATGGAAACAGTCCAGCCCGAACTGCCAAGCCATGCCTTCCCTGGACCGGAAACAAGCTTCCAAGGACAAGTTTCTGGCATTTCAGCCGTCTTCAGCCCGGCTTGCTTGAATCCAGTGGTGTGGAGAGCATGGGACTCACGTCTGAGCATACCCATCCCACTCGGGGTGACAATTGCAAAAACCGCAGTTGATGGACAGAATGCAGAACAATGTCATACATTCACCCCAGTACAGAGATCTGGGCCTAAATCCATCGTTTTTTTGCACTCCACACCACCCCAGTTCAGACATGGCCATATGCAAATCAGTCTGACCCTGTGCCTCATGGGAACAGTCCAGCCCGAACTGCCAAGCCATGCCTTCCCTGGACCGGAAACAAGCTTCCAAGGACCGGTTTCCTAACAGAGTCACACAGTGGTGGGGTCCCAACTATCATGCCACAGCAAGGGCCATGGATAGACTTACATCAGGAAGCCCATAGTGTAGCCCCACCACAGAATAACGCAGCAGCTTCCCTTACAGCCAACTTAAGTGTACCCCAAGCTTCGCCAACAGTCATTAATTACCACCCCCAGGTGACATCGCCACCAACGCCTGTACCCCAGGCATCACCTCCAGTAGCTGCACCACGCAGGCTTGTAACATCAGAGCTAGACATAGACAATTTGGACCTGTCAAATGTGCTTGAATGAGCAGAAAACAGGTGGAGAAGGCAGAGAAGAACAGAAATAGAAAATCTCGCAGTGTTAGGTAACCATGGGAGACCTGATGACATCCCACAGGAATATGATGTATCAGGTACAGCACGCCTGCGCACCTCCAGATCAAGAGCACTGACCGCATGGCCCTTAACAGGCCAAGACAGTCATTCACCAAAGGTCTGACAGGAAATGAGATAGTAATACTTGGAGAAGGGTCTGACTACTATGTCAATCCATTCTCAGATGACTTGGCAGGCTGGACAGAAGCTAATGCACCACAAATGAATGTTTGGCCCTGAGATGGGTCTTTTGAAAGAGAAGAAATGGCCACTGCTGAAGAATGTATCTTGCAGGGGGCAGGAGATGACGATTGGGACTACCATTACATGCACCAAGGCCTAAGGGTCTGGCAGGAATATGCACAAAGGTATGACAACACAAGGCCCACAGGGGTAACACGCCAACTGCCCCTGCTGTTTATAAATGTCAAGGACCGGCCCATCTATGTCTCTTGGTCCCTTATGGACAAAGAAAACTTAAAGAAGGAACTCCCACACCTCACAGAGGGTGCTGGAAAGTGGATACAAGCCTTTGACAAACACACTGCTGGTGTGCCATTGGCTATTGGGGATGTTAAAAATCTGCTC
The DNA here is from genome assembly GCF_964263255.1 of Lissotriton vulgaris. Taxonomy (NCBI): domain Eukaryota; kingdom Metazoa; phylum Chordata; class Amphibia; order Caudata; family Salamandridae; genus Lissotriton; species Lissotriton vulgaris. The sequence continues at coordinate 205,811 of NW_028240817.1, read as the reverse complement.
ACCTCCCTGATTGATTCAGAAAAGGGGGTGGTGATGAACAGAGTGTCTGAATTAAGCAGACCACTCTTACCCAGTCCATAGATCAGGGCTTGATCCATCACCATTTTTTAGCTCACTGCACCATCCCAGCTCAGAACCTGGCTACATGCAAATTAGTCTGACCCTGGCCCAGTGCATCATGGGAACAGGGCAGACCAAACTACCAAGCCAATTCTTATACTGGGAAGGAAACAAGCTTCCGGGGAACGGTTTCTGGCATTTCAGCCGTCTTCGGCCCGGCTTGCTTGAATCCTGATGGTGCAATGAGCAAGGGACTCACATCTGAGTATACTCTTCCACGCTTATGGTGGACAAAAACTATTCAGAAAAGGGGGTGGTGATGAACAGAGTGTCTGAATTGAGCAGACCACTCTTACCCAGTCCAAAGATCAGGGCTTGATCCATCACCGTTTTTTAGCTCACTGCACCATCCCAGCTCAGAACCTGGCTACATGCAAATTAGTCTGACCCTGGCCCAGTGCATCATGGGAGCAGGGCAGACCAAACTACCAAGCCAATTCTTATACTGGGAAGGAAACAAGCTTCCGGGGACCGGTTTCTGGCATTTCAGCCGTCTTCGTCCCGGCTTGCTTGAATCCTGATGGTGCAATGAGCAAGGGACTCACATCTGAGTATACCCTACCAAGCTTATGGTGGACAAAAACGATTCAGAAAAGGGGGTGGTGATGAACAGAGTGTCTGAATTAAGCAGACCACTCTTACCCAGTCCAAAGATCAGGGCTTGATCCATCACCGTTTTTTAGCTCACTGCACCATCCCAGCTCAGAACCTGGCTACATGCAAATTAGTCTGACCCTGGCCCAGCGCATCATGGGAACAGGGCAGACCAAACTACCAAGCCAATTCTTATACTGGGAAGAAAACAAGCTTCCGGGGACCGGTTAATGGCATTTCAGCCGTCTTCGGCCCGGCTTGCTTGAATCCTGATGGTGCAATGAGCAAGGGACTCACATCTGAGTATACCCTTCCACGCTTATGGTGGACAAAAACGATTCAGAAAAGGGGGTGGTGATGAACAGAGTGTCTGAATTAAGCAGACCACTCTTACCCAGTCTAAAGATCAGGGCTTGATCCATCACCGTTTTTTAGCTCACTGCACCATCCCAGCTCAGAACCTGGCTACATGCAAATTAGTCTGACCCTGGCCCAGTGCATCATGGGAACAGGGCAGACCAAACTACCAAGCAAATTCTTTTACTGGGAAGGAAACAAGCTTCCGGGGAACGGTTTCTGGCATTTCAGCCGTCTTCGGCCCGGCTTGCTTGAATCCTGATGGTGCAATGAGCAAGGGACTCACATCTGAGTATACCCTTCCACGCTTATGGTGGACAAAAACGATTCAGAAAAGGGGGTGGTGATGAACAGAGTGTCTGAATTGAGCAGACCACTCTTACCCAGTCCAAAAATCAGGGCTTGATCCATCACTGTTTTTTAGCTCACTGCACCATCCCAGCTCAGAACCTCGCTACATGCAAATTAGTCTGACCCTGGCCCAGTGCATCATGGGAGCAGGGCAGACCAAACTACCAAGCCAATTCTTATACTGGGAAGGAAACAAGCTTCCGGGGACCGGTTTCTGGCATTTCAGCCGTCTTCGGCCCGGCTTGCTTGAATCCTGATGGTGCAATGAGCAAGGGACTCACATCTGAGTATACCCTTCCACGCTTATGGTGGACAAAAACGATTTAGAAAAGGGGGTGGTGATGAACAGAGTGTCTGAATTAAGCAGACCACTCTTACCCAGTCCAAAGATCAGGGCTTGATCCATCACGGTTTTTTAGCTCACTGCACCATCCCAGCTCAGAACCTGGCTACATGCAAATTAGTCTGACCCTGGCCCAGTGCATCATGGGAACAGGGCAGACCAAACTACCAAGCCAATTCTTATACGGGGAAGGAAACAAGCTTCCGGGGACAGCTGAAATGCCAGAAACCGGTCCCCGGAAGCTTGTCTCCTTTCCGGTGAAGAATTGGCTTGGTAGTTTGGTCTGCCCTGTTCCCATGAGGCACTGGGTCAGACTAATTTGCATATAGCCAGGTTCTGAACTGGGGTGATGCAGAAAGCTAAATAACGGTGATGGATCAAGCCCTGATCTCTTGACTGGGTAAGAGTGGTCTGCTTAATTCAGACACTCTGTTCATCACCACCCCCTTTTTTTAATCGTTTTTGGCCACCACAAGTGTGACAGGGTATACTCAGACATGAGTCCCTTGCTCACTGCACCACCAGGATTCAAGCAAGCCGGGCCGACGACGGCTGAAATGCCAGAAAACGGTCCCCGGTAGCTTGTCTCCTTTCTGGTGAAGAATTGGCTTGGTAGTTTGGTCTGCCCTGTTCCCATGAGGCACTGGGTCAGACTAATTTGCATATAGCCAGGTTCTGAACTGGGGTGATGCAGTGAGCTAAATAACAGTGATGGATCAAGCCCTGATCTCTTGACTGGGTAAGAGTGGTCTGCTTAATTCAGACACTCTGTTCATCACCACCCCCTTTTTGAATCACCTCCCTGATTGGAGAGGATGCAGATGATATGTTCACACGCATTGACACAAGACTTTCTACTACTAACACGGAATTAGATGGTAATCCCTTCAATAAAATAAGGTCTGCCCTATGGAGTGAACTACGCCGGAAGTTTCCAGATGTCTCAGACATATGATCTCTAATGTCACAAACAAATCAAAGCAATGAAGACCCAGCACAGTACATATCAAGAATGAAGGAAAAATGGCATCAGGAGTTAGGAGAGAAATGGGACGTGACTGGAGGTAACTGTAGGTTCTTCTACCATACAGGTAAAAAGGGACCGCCCACTGCAGTACAAGACAAGTTAGATGGAATAGTAGCAATGGAATGCAAACCTTGGCCAGAAATAAAATATCACATCATTCACTTTTGCAAGAAGGAGCAGGAGCAGGAGAAAAAAAGGCAATTAGCAATTGCAAACGCAGCTGCTAAATTAGTGCAACAAAAACTAAAGAAAAGGGAGGCTCTTGATGCAGTTATGGTAGCTACACCAGTGAGTCAAATGACTGCTGTCACTAATTTTCCACAAAATGCCCAGAATGCACTAGGAGGTAACACGCAGGCAGCAGCACAACCAATACAGGCACAACCCTTCCATGACAATGAACAACAACAGCAGTATTATGATAACAGGCCAATAAGGTCTGCAAATACTGGGATGCGGTGGAGGGGCAGAGGATCAGGCTCCCAAAGATCTGCACCCCAGCCAAGAGCACGACTGTGTCACCACTGCCAGTGGCCAGGTCACCTTATAAAGGATTGCCGTACTAAAATACAGGATGAAGGGAGGTCAGCGGGTAGAGGACACCCACAGCAAGTTCAGGCACCAACACAATACGTTCAGCAGCAGCCACAGACACTGCAGCCCCAAGTAGTATACACCTACCCTTCTCCAGCACAGCAACAGCCAATGCTGCAGCAGGTACAATTACAAACACCTGTGATGGCCCAAGTACAGCACAAGCACAGCCACAGCTGCTTCAGCCACAAATGCCTGTCTACCAAATGGTGCCAGAGACACAAGTTCTTGTACCTCAGGGAGCCACAGTACTGTCCCCCACCAATTCAGTTTTGTAGGGCACCACCCAGCAGTACCAGGCTGGAGGGTATTCAAGTTAGGACAGCCCACAGGCAACCCTAGTGTGTCCCTTGTTGTCGTGTCTCACAAATATTAGAGAGGGTCCAGTTATGTATGTCACGATTAACAACAAAACGTATAGTTTTCGGATTGACGCAGGTGCCACATTCTCCTGTATAAGGGAAGGAGCACTGCCCATCTCCAATCAAAGTGCAGACACACAGGGTATCTCTGGAGCAATAACAAGGGTCCCTTTCACCAAGCCAGTACCAATGGAAATAGGAGGTAAAAGTATTCAGCAGCATCTACTTTACTCAACACAGTCCCCAGTAAATCTCTTGGGACGTGATCTCATGGGCAAGTTAAATATGACAATACACTTCAATGAAAACGGCACAATGTCTTGCTCCATTCCTGGTACACCACTGACCAGAATGATGGCTGTCACTGTGGATTCTTTCCTAAGGGATCAGATGAGAGCCCGCCCAGTGGATGAACAAGAATTCTCCACACCGGTACACATTGTCATTGCCAACACATAGGAGATGAATGGGCGCACTGTCCAGCTTCCCAAAGAATTTCTCTTCCGCCCTCAATCACAGAATATCCCAGTACCTGACAAAAATATGATCCTAGGAATACACTGTCTTGAAATAACACCCACATATGGAGCTGTTCTAGCCATAGATGACTTTGCCCACACATGGGCCTGCGTCCTTTTCATTGGCCTGGACATCTGGTAAGGAACATTTCAGATCATCAACTTTTCGGTGATCCTGAGGAACATTTGAAAGCAGAAATTATGTATCGAAATCCAGTCCCCCTGTCGGTGACAGTTGAAATTAGAACACCAACACCACCCACCGTAATTGATGCTACACGTGACTCAGACTTAGCTCAGGTACCCAGAGTCCTCTGGACCACAGGTCCCAATAATGTGGGGCTCATTCAATCAGCTACGCTATTCAGAGTGACACTAAAACCAGGCGCCATTCTCCCCAGAGTGCGCCAATTTCCCTTGTCTAAAGAAGCAGAAGAAGGAATTGCCCCTACCAAACAAGCATTACTAGATCAAGGCGTGGTATACCCCTGTATCTCACCTTGTAACATGTGTCTTTTTCCTGTACGCAAACAAAAAACAAACCAATGGAAGCTAGTTCATGATCTTTGCTCGAATAACAGTATAGTGGTCCCAGAAGTTCCCATTGTCCCTGACCCTTCAGTGATCCTTACTAACATCCCACCCAATACCAAGTACTTCTCCGTCATTGACCTAAAAAATGTCTTTTTCAGTGTCCCATTGCATACTGACAGCCAGTTTTTATTCGCATTTTCTTTCAGAAATAGGGAGTTCACATATCAAAGGTTACCCCAGGGCTACTGTGAGTCCCCCAGTGTGTTCAACAGAGTTGTCAAAGATGATTTGTCAAACTTCCAATGTGACAGCACTCTGCTACAATATCTTGATGACATGCTTCTCTGCAGCACCACAGAGCAAGAGTGCCAACAAGATACACTTGATCTGCTTACAACACTAGCACAGAGTGGATACAAAGTAGACAAACAAAAACTGCAATACTGTCAGGAGGAAGTGCAGTACCTAGGTCAAATGTTTTCAGCATCAGGGAGAAGAGTTACGCCAGGAAGAGTAGAAGTAATCAGGAACACTCCAGAACCCAGACAATAAAAGACATGCAAACGTTCCTAGGACTAGTGAACTACGTCATGCAGTGGGTCTTTGACTATTCTACTGTCACTGCACCACTCCTGAAAGCTGTCAAAATGGCTAAAGATAGGCATAAGAAGATTGACTGGACACCTGAAATGACATCAGCCTTTGTAAAATTGAAAGATTAGATTACAAATGCACCAGTGTTAGGCTCTCCTGACTACACAAAGGAATTCTATCTGTTCACTCACTGTAATGGACAGGTCATGACAGCGGTCCTCACCCAAAAGTACCCCATGTGCTACAAACCAATTGCATACTTCAGTGGCATGCTAGACTCAGTGATGAGGGGCCATTATCCCTGTGAACAGGCTTTATCGACCGCAGCATTTGCTGTTGAAAAAAGCACCCCCATAGTTATGGGCTCCCCTCTGACACTATACACTGAGCATGCTGTCTTTGCAATAATACAAAAAGCTAAAACGACCCTTACCACACAAAGAGTGTCAGGATACAAAGTCATACTGTCATTACCATCCTTGAAGGTTGTTAAATGTCACACTGTGATTCCAGCCACGTTCTTTGCCCATCCCATTGCCACCACTGATGATGACACTCATGAGTGTGCCACATACTGTCCAGACGAGTCAGGAACAGCAAAAGAGGACCCATTACCAGGCAGTACAGTCTACTTTGTTGATGGTTCTTCTACGATTGATCAAGAGACAGGGATCAGATACACAGGAGCTGCAGTAGTCAGAGCACATCAGAATAACTCCTCAGACTCTCTAGACATTGTACATCAGATAACATTGCCATCACATTACCCAGCACAAGCAGCAGAGTTAGTGACACTAATTACAGCCCTCAAACATGGTGTGGAAGAAAGAATTACTGTGTACTCTGATTCTGCTTATGTCACCACAACAACCCATTCCAGCATCTTGAGATGGAAAATGTGTAGATTTCTCAAAACAGATGGCACACCTGTGATGCACAAACAGTTACTTGAAGAACTAATAGACTCATAAACATTGCCCACAGAAGTAGCTGTAGTAAAATGTGGTGCAGACACAAATGGCCAAGACTTTGTGTCCAGAGGAAATGCCATGGCAGATTGGGCTGCAAAAGCAGCAGCCAGAGGGCCCTGACCTGTACAATCTCTATCCCAGCACAAAATGACTGTGCCCCGATTCTGCTTGTCCAAGATGCACCCTCAGCAGTGCAGGAAGGTACACAAAATACAGTTGATGACACAGGTGAGTTGCCACTCTCAGATACATCTGGCCCAACAATTCCATACACCATCGATGATACACAGCAATATGATCTCATTGCACATCTGCACCTCCGAGAGATACAGGAAAATGCCCCACCTGAAGAAAAAGAGCTGTGGAAGAAGAGGGGAGTACAGCAGGATGCTTCAGTTTTCATTTACAGATAGACAATAACAAGAAAGCCTGTAATGCCACAGGATCATTTGCAAATAGCACTCACTCAGTTATACCTTCCTACACATGTCCATCGTGATATCACGTCCACACCTTTGCAGACAGAGTGGTTCATCCTCAATGCATATGAGCATATACAACTCTTTGTTCATAAATGCCTCATTTGTCAACAGTTTTCCCAGTGCTTAATTTCTAAAATATGAAGTCCAGGTGCTCAGATTTTCGTAGGAGGCCTCGCCCACTTTACCCGCTCCACCCACTGGCTCCACCCACAAGGTTGCCTGAACCCGAACCCCGAACATTGGCATTTATGTAAAACACCTATATTAGTCAACATGGATTGCACATGCTTCATTACTTTCTTTTTAGTTTCTTGTCCATGATGCGCTTTCAAGAAAGTACAGCAAGTCTGCCAAAAACCCAGTGGTCGAAGTGGGGAAAAAAAAGGTTTAATTAAGGAAAAAGCAAACACTCATAGGGAATACAGGTTTATGTAAAGCGTGCAAAATATAAGCAGGAACAACATGTTACCTTAAAACCTTTAATCTCATTGTTCAGAAATCCATGTGTATTTTTTGTTTCAAACATTGAGGACATGAATACAGGGCTCCTGCTGTACACATGTATTAGGGAGGGCTCAGAAAAGAAAGGGACTCTTCAGGAGAATCTAGACTCAAGGAAACCCACAAAGGCTCCTTCATATTCATGTCAGCCAGCCAGCTGCTCAATCATAATATAGCAAAAAGAACAACTGGTGGATAGAATGCAGAATAATGTCATACATTTACCCCAGTACAGAGATCTGGGCCTAAATCCATAGTTTTTTGCTCACCATGCCATTCCAGTTTGGACCCAGCCATATGCAAATCAGTCTTGATGCTGCGCCAATGGGAACAGTCCAGGCCGAACTGCCAGGCCAGGTCCTCCCTGGACTGGAATCAAGCATCCTATTACCCGTTTTGGGCTTTCAGCCCTCATCAGCCATGATAGCTTGATTCCAGTGGCATGGAGAGCACAGGACCCGCGTCTGGGCATACCTGTCCCACTCGGGATGACAAAAGCAAAAAGAACAACTGATGGGCAGAATGTAGAATAATGTCATACATTCACCCCAGTACAGAGATCTGGGCCTAAATCCATTGTTTTTTTGCTCACCATGCCATTCCAGTTTCCTCTTCTGCCCCATCACTTCTCCTGCCCTGTCCCTTGTCCTGCCCCATACTTCTCCTGCCCCGTCCCTTCTCCTGCCCCGTCCCTTCTCCTGCCCCGTCACCTCTTCTGCCCCGTCACTTCTCCTGCCCCGTTACCACTCCTGCCCCGTCACCTCTCCTGCCCCATCACCTCTCCTGCCTAGTCACCTCTCCTGCCTAGTCACCTCTCCTGCCCGGTCACCTCTGCTTTCCTGTTGCCTCTCCTGGCCGTCACTGCTCCTGGCCCTTCACTGCTCTTTCCCTGTCACTGGCCCTGCCCCATCACTTTTCCTGCCCCATCACCGCTCCTGCCAGTTCACCGCTCCTGCCCGTTCAGCACTCCTGCCCGATCACCGCTCCTGCCCCATCACTTCTCCTGTCTCATCCCTTCTCCTGCCCCCATCACGACTCCTATCCGTTCACTGCCCCTATCCGTTCACTGCTCCTGCCCAGTTACCGCTCCTGCTCATGACTAATCACCGCTCCTGCCCGTCACTTCTCCTGCCCTGTAACCTCTCCTTTCCTGTCTCCTCTCTTGTCCCGTCACTGCTCATGCCCAGTCACCACTCCTGCCCAGTCAATTCTCCTGCCCCTTTACTTCTCCTGTCCCTTTACTTCTCCTGCCCCGTCACTTCTCCTGCTCTGTCACTGCTCTCGGCCCGTCACTTCTCCTGCCTTGTCACTTCTCCTGCCTGTTACTTCTCCTCCCTGTTACTTCTCCTGCCCTGTCACTTCTCCTGCCCTGTCACTTCTCCTGCCCTGTCACTTCTCCCGCCCATTACTTCTCCTGCCCGGTCATCTCTCTTGCCCCATCACCTCTCCTTTCCTGTCGCCTCTTCTGTCCCATCACTGTTCCTGCCCAATTCACTATGTGTAGAACATACACAAATTACACAAGGGGGCCAGTTCCCCACAGTACTCCGTTTGGGGAAAGCTCCTCTGTTATGCCCTCCTCTTTCTTGAGCTCGCCCTTGTGCTTCTACCCATTACTTCCCCACAAGCGGCCTCCGTGTTGCTTTCCACCAATCCTTGAATTGCTTTTTCTCCTTCCTTTCCACTCTTGTTTTTGTGTTCCCTTCAGCTCTCTCCATCTGTTGCTCTTGTGTCCCTACTGTTTGCTGTGGTGCCCCCCACCTACAAAAAAACACACCTTTGCACATTCATCTTTTTTAGTTACCTGGTACAACTTGGATCAGTAATAAAAAGGTATTTAAAGCAACACATAATTTTGTAGGGGCTCACATGTATGGTGTGTGCGCCTATAAATATATCAAGGTGGCCATGTCCAATGCTTTCGTATTATTATATTTTTACGTAGCCACCCTGCATTGAATCACTGATGCTGTGAAGCGTTGCTGAAAACCATTGCCATTTATAATGGCTCACACAGGCAAGACCTAACGGCTTTGTCTGGAACATGATATGCAAAAAGGCAGGCAGCGGACGGGCGCATTGTAATTCCAAAGGGGATAATCAGCCTCAATCGGAATGACAATGGGCCTGCCCTCTGTCTGTGAGAGCTCAGGGAGGGGCTGCTGCAGCCTCTGGAGCTCAACAGAGAAGTGCGAGCAGCCCCTGGAAGCTGGATGAAAAAGTTATCGTTTTAATAAAGTACAACCATTCTTGCTGTCCCGGAATGCTTCTTTGAAAGAAAGAAGTAGGGTAACGAACTGAAATATTTTTTTTAAGTAGGGGCACGCCGTGCCCTTCCCTCCCAGCCCACTTCTACCACTGCAATTACCAAGCATCAGGGGGCGTGTATGTATGTGAATGTGCATGTGTGTGTGTAATGACAGAGAAACATAATTTAATCATGGTGTGGTGGGGAATGTGACCTATGCGTAGCGCTACGAGAACCCAGACTGCAACTAAAAGCATAGCGAATATGCAAGCCGTTTTAAAATAAGGGCAATTGGTTAGTATTATGCTCAAGACTCACTTCTTGCCCTTTCCAGCTATGCCCGTCGCAAACGCCGTCTATTTAATTGTGTTCTTACCACAGAGAGAAATGCCGATGCAGAACGTAATATATGAGCAGATGCCACTGTCATTTACACAAAGAGACTAGGGCTCTGCTACTCGTCTTACACAGTGTACATCCCATAGACACCAGAACACTAATGGATGAGCTTCTAATGTACTTTAAGACATACATTCTCTACAAATTTTAGCCACATATTTTTCAGGGTGGAATAATGGCAATATCTTTAAGACATGCATTGTGTTCTTAAACACCTCGAAATAATTATTCAAGACATCAATAAGATTCTAGGTAGAAATCCATTGCACTTTCCTCCTCCGTCCCAGAATGAAGTAAGTTATTGTCGTTCCTGGAGGCCATAGCTACAGCTGTAAACCTAGGAACGAGCCTGGCAGAGAGGAATGTGCAAGTGAAACAGTAAGGTTTGGGTAGGAAATACCATCCATGCTGAAAGCAGTCACTTTTTTCTAAATTGCTAACTCCTGTGCATATTGACAAAGGATAAGGACAACCAGGAAAGTAGTATTACGTAAAATGATGCCTCCCCCAAGCCCCAACACCTTTCGCGCAGAATGTGAAGCGAGCCCCCTGAGTCTCCCATATTTCACAGATATTCATTGGCCTTCGCCGGAATGTGGTCATTCTAAAAGTTTTGGGGGCACTTAAGGGTTGGGCCTACCACAGGAGCCTGTGTTGCCTTTGAGCCACAAACGTATTCTGTTTCTTTTCATATTGCAACATGGTCTGATTGAATTAGGCTTCTATTTCCGCTTTTGTTTTCGCAATACTGCTTGAGCTTGGTAGTGCTGCAGGATGCTGCATGGTGTACTCTGTTACGATAATGCGCTCTGCATTGCTTCTGTAGTCGCCACTGCGCAGGTGCCTATTTGAGCGCCATTCACATGTTTTATATAAAATATTTAAAATAAAGTCACTAATCCTTGTGTTGCCTTCCAGATAAAGGTAAGGCCATCTAGAGCAGCCATTTTCCTTGCTACCAAGAAGATGCCACGAAGGTGGTGCAGCTGTTGCCAAACTAACTCAATGCTCACAACCTCGTCCTTCCGGGTCAACCAGTACTACTAGTGAGTGAACTGCCATTGAACGACGATCACTAGGTGTGGCCTACCGGCCGTGGTGCGGCGGGTATGCTGGGGCATGGCACTGACTGAGGCAAATGCGTGCGCAATCAAAACTGTCACAATCTGAAAAAATCTACGCAGTGTGGAGTGCGCACGCTGCAGTGCACCGCCCCAACCCCGAGAACCAAAATCCAGACAAGCCCTGCCCTGCCCAACACCATTAGTGTCCCGCCCACTGGGCCAGCGGTGACACTGCATCAACATTCGAGCCGCGAGTGAGCAGTAAGTGAGATGAGATCATGAAGAATCTGGTCCATCCATTAAGAACTTGAAGTGACGTTGGTTAAAATGAGTGACAAGCAGAGTGCAGAGTTGCAGACAGACAGTATCTCCAGAGTCTGGAGTCGGACGAGAAGTAGAACAATTGAGTTTTAGTCCCGTAGCGATAGTGAAGAAACTAAGCAATGCTAGTAAATAAATACTAGTATAAATCAATTACGTGCACGGTGCACCAGAGTGTGTAGACCCGGCCCTGATTATTAGGTGCCGTGCTTAGCACTGGCAAGCACCAGCACAAATTAAGCACTGAGTATTCCCCTAATCCATCTATGAAAACAGTTGCATCAACAATACCAAGGCCCAAGGGTCCTTTTAGAGAGTTCCACATTGACTATGTAGAAATGATTGACAGGTGCCAGAACTACCAATACCTCATTGTAGTGGTGTGTCCTTTCGCACGGTGAATTGAAGCTGGACCATGTGTCCATTGTAAAGCAAAGGCTGCAGCCACCTTCCTGCTTTGTGAGGTCATATGTTGCTGGGGATTACCAGATGCCATTCGCAGTGACAATAGCAGCCATTTTCCAAACGCCATTTTTGACACAATTGCCACAATGTTGGGAGTAAAACATAAGTTGACGTCAACCTATCACGCCCAAAGCAGAGGTATTTGTGAGCGCCTCAACGGTCTGCTCAAAGCCAAGATCAGTAAGACAAGTGCCACAATCGGAAAGAAATGGCTCTATTGTCTTCCCATCACTCTGTTTACACTCAGAAACACTCCTAGCTCTGATCTTCACCTCACACCCCACCAGCTTTTCACTGGCAGATCAATGAATGTTGTTGTTCCCTCCACCAGACCTAAAGTAGACACTGAAACGTCTTATGAGTTTGTGAAAGCTGAATTGTTTGACTATTTTTGTGCCCTAACTCGTGCTGCTAAGTTCCTTTCTGTACAGATATCAAAGACAAAAAACAAGGGCCCCATTTCTGCTGAACTTATGCCTATCCGCCCTGGGACACAAATCTTCATAAAGAAACAAGTCCGGAAGTAGAGAGACCCCAAATATGAGGGACCATTCCAAGTCATTGACTCTTCACCTACTGCTGTTCGAGTAGCTGAACGCAAGGCAAGGGTTCATCGGAGCCACGTGAGGATCCACCCGGCACCATCCAAGATCTGAACATTGACCGAGAGGAGGGCATCATATTTCCACTGGTTTTCCAAGAACATGAGCATGGAGATCATATGATGGTCTATGGACTGAGACACAGCAACAGACCGACACCCATGTCAAGTTTTCACTGAAAAAGATATGTACAGTCAACATTATTTTCTTTGTTATGTTTGTGGCTTCAATAGCTGTGTTCCACTGGTTTGCAGTACGATCAGAAAGAGAGAGAGCTGCCACTAGCAATATTAGACCTACCACCACAACAGGGCACCCCATGTTCAAAACACCTCCTGGTAACATGCAAGATAAGATAAGCACTTGCAGCAGCTATGACACCCCTGTGCCCGCCTTGACACCTTCCACACCACCCGCAGACCCCACAGAATGGGACTTGGTACTTGATATCACCTTGAATCCCCCTGTGTCAGGTACCCCTAAACGTTCCCGCCAAAATAAACAAAGTATCAGGTATAAAATGGGTCACGAGAAAGTGCCAGTCAGATATACTTCACATACCCAACGTAAGAAAGAACAGACTGTGCAAATCTCAGAATGGGTCAGTAATCTCCAAAACACAGTGGTTTACACCTTCGACCAGCGCTTTATGCCTGATTTCCACTCCCAGCACCCTAGTAAAACAACAGAGGATAATTGGATTCACAACGCACTATAGACAACATGTGGTACAGGGACATGAGGGAGGTTAGAAGAAAGGTCACAAATGAGTCCTGCTTTGTGTGTTCACACATTCCTCACGCTGTAGGAGCAGATAAATTGCTCTTTCCCAAAGAAGTCCCACCGCCCATTGCCAAATGTCTCCTACACCTGTTTCTTTGCCGCATACATGGTCAGATACAGGTCCTGTCAGCCAAAATAGATGATGCATTTGTAAACTCTACAGAGTGGGATGACAAGTATGTTACATTTACAGTTGTCACTAGCCCATTGGAGTTTGAAAGGAGAACAGAGGTTTACCGTAATATGAAAGTGCCTGCCAACATAATGCAGGTTTGGGAATATCACTTTAAGATACTAGGATACTTCACCTTCCCAACGCCCCCATCGGAATGCCGCTCACCCAAACATCAACAAGCCAACCATACCAGTGACACATGCCCTTGTCAGTGGAGACCAACTCTGCGCCTGAAGGCCAATATTTCTTTCAACAGCAAGTGGAATGGCCCACATGACTTGATATGTAAGGCAGTCTCCTTAGGTAGACCAATTGTAGGACAAGAGCACAAACACTATATCAATCAGGATATTGGGAGGGAGTGTGCTGAGATATGGGCACAGGAAACTAGAAGATACAATTTCAATGAGGGTACAACATACAAACCAAAAAGAGCATACAAGCTGAAGTCTCCTCTCCTTTGCTTCCTAGGTAAAGGAACAGTTCCTGGGGGTCGCAATACTAATTGCAGCAACACACTTTTTAATTCGGACCTTCAGTACGGCACCTCCAGCCTCATGAACATCTATTGGGCCTGTGGGGAGCACATCTACCTGCAGCTGCCTCCCCACTGGCAAGGACTCTGTTCTATTGTCACGATGCATGAACTGCATCTGGTTGTTGCAGCAGCAAACATTTCCCACATTCATACCCACCCAATGACAGGTGATGTCACCCTGCTCCACCACCGGAAAAGGGAAGTCAAGAAGTATTTCTCAGATGGCCCATTTTCACGAGATTCCACAAGATTTCCACCTTTTCAACGATGCTGAACTTTTCTTCGGGGGCGTTGTCCCCCTGTTCCAGACCAAAGCCAATGCCCGCTGGCTGCAGTTCACAAGATATGAACTAATGCAGCTTGTCAACAATACCCGTCATAGAAGAAGAACACACCTGTTTAGAGACTAGCATCTTTCAGAGGTTATTGATACCTTGGTTCAGTCCTCCCTACTTAAGGCCATTGCACATCACCAAGCCCCAATTGGGGGCCAACAAAAAGCACTGCATTCAGTTCTGCCCACAATTTCTGGCCAGGAAGTTGTTTGTTCGTCCCTGTCCACAGTAGGAGCTGAAATTCCTGTGCCTCATAGGTATATTAAGGCACAAGCAGAAGCTAAGCACCTCATGCACTCAGATGTCTTTTAGAATGTGAAGTCTTTTTTCCCAGCCAAGCCAGGGAGAATATGTTTGGAGGACATGTATCCCACCCAATAAATATAGAATCAGACCCAAATGATGCAGTTAGAGGCACATGGAATTCAAACAGAGAAATATGTAGAATGGAAGGTGGAGTTTAATGGCTTTTGTGACTCAGAGTCTGAAGAGGACTTGAGCAGATTTTAGCCACCCCCCCCATGCACAATTCAAGAATAAGAGACAACTAGTCTCAGATATGTAGGAAGAACTGGAGGGTTCTATAGACTCAGTTGAACAACCCTGTTGGACATATTTTTTCCCGAAGATCTTTTTCACCCCAGATCTTCTGATTGAGTGCTTTTACCAAAAGTAGCAGTATATGTGCAGCCCCACCTTAGAGGGGCCTGAGAGAGAGGTCAGGAACAAATTACAGACTGTTCTTTACCTTCATAGGGAA
Source organism: Lissotriton vulgaris (assembly GCF_964263255.1). Classification (NCBI taxonomy): domain Eukaryota; kingdom Metazoa; phylum Chordata; class Amphibia; order Caudata; family Salamandridae; genus Lissotriton; species Lissotriton vulgaris. The sequence goes on along the minus strand of NW_028240817.1, from coordinate 190,773 downwards.
GTTCTCAAGGAATCCCAGAAAGGCTATCAATAGTCCATGGAGGAGGTGTAAATGGTTAATTTCTAGACCTTTCAGACTCCCTCTCTAAACGGCTGGACCTTGAAGTCACTGCCAAAGGCAAAGGTCTGCCCATCAACAAGGCCATAGAGGGGGAATGGGAGGAAAGGGCAATATGCCTTTTAAGCTATGTCAACTACGCCATCTCTGTGGAATGTGACCTTGAGTTTCATAAACAATCTATTTGTGGGTTCAGAGAGTAATCATACATTTAAGAGAGTTCAACTTTTGATTGAGAAACCCCATTGCAAGATGAAGGGATTCCATCTCCTACTTGACATCCTATCTAGGGCAATTAGATAGTTCAACTCCTTGGGTTCTAGGCATTGGCTGACATTTTATCACACTGTCATACAGAGCCACCCAGAACATCAGGCCCTAATCTCTTGCCTCTTTTAAAGACAAATGGGAGAGTGATCTGGATGAGACCCTCACTGGTTTTGAATGGGACTGAACTCTACAACATTTGTGATATACCTGCTTTAACCCTGTGGAGCAGGGTCGAGGGCGGACCGGAATAACAGGCGGGGAGGCCAGATATAGTGTGCTATGTTCAGCGATATTTATTGTAAAGTTCAGGGCAAAACAGTCTTTCCAGGGCCAAAGTGCAAGGAAATGAGATGCAGCTGCCTGGGTTTTTTTTGGGGTTCTCAGATAAGTAGGGCGCTTTACCTAGTATGTACGTTGAGAGTGTCTCAACGGTTAGGTGAAGGTATGGTGCATAAGAGTGAACGGGAAAAGCCCTTAACCGTTTAATTGGAAAGTCTGCAAGGACTCTCACAGTACACAAAGACAGCAATACTCTCGCACACAAACACAAGGTATAACACTGGTAGTCATGTAATGGTAAACATAAAACATATGTGGCCAAAAAGTAGACAGATGCAGTTTTTCGGATATATTCTTAACATGGGTTGTTTAATTGGGTCCACAACCAGCCGACACGTGTTTCGTCGTGTGTGAATGAATCACAACAACTCTTCAGGGCTTGTGGCACAACCTACATGCATGTAGGTCCGGAAGATAAAGATTTGCTTTAGGTAGGAATCAATGGTTCTTAATGGTATTCGTACGTATATCGGTTTTTCAGAGTCAAGTATTCCATAAAAACTATAAGTGTGGTCGTCTGTCGATTTCGAGCACACAGGGTAAGCGGGTGCTCTATTAATTGACGCTTAATAAGTGTGGGTATTAAGTCGGTACCGGGAGGGGATCCACCTTCCGTAAGCATACAGCAGGTATCAATTGAAATCTTGGCGTTTCTTCAGATACGTGGCATCAATGAGTTCCGGGTGGTTGCGCTGAACTGGAGTAGCTGGGAAGATGTTCTGGCCTGGCGGGGTCGTCTAGAGGGGTCCTTCGGGTGTCTGACATCGTCTCTTCCACGGTAGGGCACTGGAGCTCCTCGGAGGTATACCGGGGGAGAGATAAAGTATAGGGCTATTAGTCCTAGGCGAAATGGACTTTGGAGTACTTCCACCTGCACCGGGGAGTGAGGGGATTGGAAACTGAGCGCGAGGAAGGGGCGGTAGGGAAGGAAGGGACAAAGGCAGAGCAAAGAGAGGGATCGGGAAGAGGGTGCTGCGTGTGGGAAAAGGGTGCTCAGGACCTTATATACAGTGCCAGTGTTAGAAGCGTAAATAACAGTGCCTTCGTGCTCGTGGAGTTTTATATACACAATTTACAACAACATACAACGGGGAACACGGAGAAAGGATTAAGTGTACTCACGTGCCCCGCCGCAACTCTCCGGTGAGTTGCGGCCGCTCTCCAACCACCTCCTGAGGACGCCACCAGTCTTCAGTCCAGACGTCCTCCTCCTTGTCCTCTTCTCGGTCGTTCTGCTCTGCTCCGCTTTCTGTCGGGGGTTCTTCGCTTGCCGCTGTCTCCTGCCACAAGTCCACTGCGTTGAACGCCTCTCCTTCACTCCTGGCGGCTTTTCTATGCTCCAGGCAGGGCTCCGGTGAAGCACTTCCGGGGTGAGAGGTGGGCGCTTCCGGTTCCTCAAAGGACGCTTTACTTCCGGTAACATGGGAGAACGCTTCCGGTCCTTCGTGCGCGGCTGTTGTCGCCGGATCCTGTAGGGGAAGAGAGAGAGAAGGAGTCCTGGGTAATGGGGACGCCGCACGTCTGGCCGTCCCTGGGCGTCGCCCCGGGGAGGTAGGGGCCACTAGTTCTTCACAAACCCTCATTTAATTGACGGTAGATTTAAGGTGTAGTTGCGCATGTTAATGTTAATGTTAAATGGTTTTCTAAAGCGCATAGCTGCCCAGGGGCTTCCCAGTGCTAAGTGACTGAGCTGTGAAGGGGTAATATGTTTGTTAAAATAACTGCAAGAATAACCATGTCTTTGAGTTTTTCCGGAATCTAGATTCCAATACTACCAGTCTTAATTCATGTGGCAAAGTGTTCCAAAGCTTAGGTGCCAGATGTGAAAAGTATCTGACTTCCATCTTTCTCCCTTGTATTCTTGTAGTTCTAAGACGGGGCTCTTGAGATGATCTTATACTTATGGCACAACTAGGCCTCTAATTTTAGGGAGACCTCCAATATTTATTGGTTTATGAGTCAAGCAAACTGCCTTAACTTTAATGCTCGCGTCAACTGGTTCATGAATTGGGACCTCGCACAGAAACCTAGCTGCCGTGTTCTGCATAACTTGAAGTCTTTTTTTAACATATTTTGGGTAGCCTAGGTAAAGAGGAGTTACCATAGTTGAGGCGGGAAATCACCATGGAATGAATTACTATTTTCCTTAAGAACTTTGGGATCAACTCAATACCTTAAGGATCATTATAAGTAGTCCAAAATAAGTGCCTGCCAGATTTTTTGCTTGTTTTTCCATTGTCAATTCATTGTCCACCCAGATGTTCCAGATTCTTGATGGAAGGGTTATGGTCTGGAAAGCTCCCGATACAACTTGGCCAGCTGGACAGAGGCGTGAAAACAGTTTGGCTCCCCAGAATCATCAACTATGTCTTCTCCCCATTTACTTCAGGCAGCTGTTCGTCATCCACTCAGCCACCTTTTCCAAACATGGTGCCAATTTTTTACAGTCAGAATTTTCTCCATTATCAAAGGAGTCCACCGGCTGTGAATACGAGACCAAGGATAGGCCGAACTCCTCGACAATATCTGTCAGAGGTCGCATATAGTAATTAAATAACATAGGGCTGAGCGAGGAACCCTGTGGCACGCCACATATCAAAGGCATATTGTCTGAGAGGCAGCCAGATTCCATGACTTGGAAGGATCTAACATTTAGAAAGGACACAATCTAAACCAAGGCTTTCTCCTGGATCCCAATCTCCCTAAGTCTGTTTAGCAGAATGGCATGATCTATGGTGTCAAATGGCGCGCTCAGATCCAGGAGCAATACTGCGTCTGATCCACCTTAATTGAGAATACTTTAGAGCTCTTTAGTGACTGCCAGAAGAGCAGGTTCAGTGCTATGCTGTGCAGGAAAGCCCATCTGAGAAGGATGAAGATGATAATTATCTTCCAAAAAATCAGACAACACCCAATTTATGTGTTTCTCTAGGAGTTTTCCTATGAAAGGTAACAGTAGGTTAGGATGGTATTTGATATGTAATGATGGATCTAGATGCATTTTTTTAGAAGCGGTCTACTGATTGCATGTTTCTATATTTTTGGGACAGTTCCAGAATCTAATGAACGATTAAGAATTTCAACTGTCGGTAATGGAATAGCCTTCATGCCTTTATATAAAACGTGGCGGGCTGCCGGATCTAGGGGAGAAGACTGTCCCTGGGCTCAGGAACACTGCTAGCTACAACATCTGACGCAAGTTCAGCCTCCAATGTGAATGCCGCTAATGCTGTCTCCACAGTGCCCTCGTGAACTGGACAGGGGCAACATACATACCCTAAAGTTGTCTTCTGTTGCACACTCTTCTGCAGTGTGCCCAGTGGCACGCTCCCAGACTTCTATGGTTGAAAAGTGACCCAAACATCGGACCCCGAACAAATCTACAGTAACTCATACAGCAACTCCTTCCTACAGTATCTCCTGTTCCGGAGCAACCATCTTCCAGTACTTGCTTAGAGAGGGCGGTGTCAAAACCACTGTGGTTGGTGTAATTAATGGAGGATTTTATTGCAAAAATTAAAGACATTGAACTTGCAGAACTCTACCCAGTTCTGGCTTGTATGACAACTATTGAACTGGGGCTTGGAACAGTCCTCAGCTGCTCAAGCCCCTAGATTAGTCTATAAAGTTAGCCTTGGCAACGCACCAAATCCGTCTCTCGCATTGCCACCTGTGGGAACTGCTTTGTCCATCAGTGTGATATTGCACATTACAGATTCAACCACTAAACACAATAACCAGTTAGGGACCTTCACCCTACTCCAAATGCCAACTGGAGACTACAGGGGGACACAAAGAGCTGCGTGGGTAGTGTATTAGGAAAGTCTTTGCCCTTGTTAAATAACCACATAGCATGAAATGAAATGAAATGAAAACGGGATTTCTAGAGCGCATTGCTGCCCGGGGGCATCCCAGCGCTGGGATTGTATTAGCCACTGAGGGGGGAAGCAAAAAACGGGAAGGGAATAGGCAAATTATTGTGGGAACAGGTGGGCATCCTGTGATTAATCTTCCACCAGCATCCTGTCTCTATGTGGCAGTTGTTACAGGAGCCCCACAGTTAAGAGAAGGGGGTGCCCGAAGAGCTTACCAACAAATCCCTGAACTGGCTGGTCCAGCACAGGAACTTTCCTATCTCCTTTACAAATAACATACTTCTAACATGCAGGGTGGGGTGGCTGGGTCCAGGACAGGTTGATCACTCAGGGGATTATGTAGTGATCAACTTAAGGTCACGGCAGGTGGTGCAGAGCTTGCTCTTTGGCCATCCAAATAAAAACATAGGTGAGTCCTGCATTGACCTGTTGCACTGGGTTATTTTGATAAACTTTGCTATTCCATTGGGCCTGACTGTAACTCACACATGCATCAATTAAAGTAATCATCTGTAATGGCTTCTGCCTTTAATGAGCTAACAAGCGGGCAAGGTGCATTTAGAGGTCCCATTTCCAATCGCTTTGACGTAGCGGGAGTCGATGGACTCACACACATTAGGGACACTTTCAATACTGATCGATTTGCAGTATCAATGGAAGAGAGTAGGGAGGGAACAGCCAGGTTGCCGAGCTCTGAGAAGGGGCAGAATAAAAACATTATATTTCCAGAGTGTAGCACAAAGGGAGCACTTATAACAGAGTTATAGGCCATTCCAGGCGACAACAACAACCTATAAATGGTTCAAAGAAGGCCTTTAAGGAACAACTAGTTAATGGAAGTAACAGAGTTTGAACCTTTGGCACCCAGTAGAGGGTTGAACAGCTCTAGCCATAAAGTGCACATCACAGTTACGACCTGATGATCAGGATGGGACATCTAGGTCTGAAAATGATGCTGAGCGAGATCCTAATCAGCCAGCACCTCCTGTTAAGCTGCTTTCCTAGAACATAGCCATGCTAGAGTGTCCAGAATGGGCACAGTTTATAGACACACACAGATTCTTCCTCTTCCAGGAAACATGCTCTACCGAGCCAGTGCACTCTATAGTATATTTAAATTTCAGCAAGGAAGCAACAACTATGGACAAGGGCAGACATTTGGGGGGCTCTTTAAATACATGGATTAGCACTGCACTAACTTGCAGGGTAAAAGAAATCTTGAAATTACGTGTGTCTCATTGATATTACCGCATCTAACAGTTTACATTTATTATGTGTATCTAAGGCCAGGTAGAACAATTGTGACTCTCCAACCATTGAGCTACTGACCTCACACATGGTAATTATCCCGGTAGAAGTAATGAGATTTGTGAGTGGGGATTTCTATTGGCTATTCAAACCACTGGACGATAATACAGAAGCACTTACTTAGAAAAAAGATAGTCTGGTGTGTACGTAAATTGGTAATTCGTCAGATTAAAAACCGGTCCCCCCTGGCACTTCGAATGAAATCACTATGGTTGAAACGGGAGTTGGGAATGGTAGAACAGCCTTCGATAAGGAAAGGAAACATCATTTTAACCGAATTTCATTCACTAGCCTTATTGACTGCATATTGGTAGATGAAAGAGTCTGCTGTGATGGAGCAAGGTGAAGAACAAGATTTTGTTCAAACTTGTGAAGTTAATCTCTCATAACAAGGTAACCAGATTAATAAACTTGTGGTGAAATTATTAATCAACTTAGTTTAAGAATACATTCATCATTGCACGCGGGATAAACTAATGTGCTCTGTGTTGCAAACGCAAATAAAGAATAATAAACTAACCTTGTCTATTGTCTTTGTCAGTATTAAATGCGGCAGTTAAATTAATGGCATGTGCTTATTTTATGTGCTTATGTTATGTCTTTCGTGATAAAAGCCCATGGAGTTCCTGCTGTACGAAAAGGAGAAGTAATTATGATGCTGCCTATTTGTGTTTTTGCTAGGTAACATGATTAACAGGATTAATTAGTAAAGGGGGAGGGTAACAGAATGGGTCTCAATTCTTTAATTAATTGATGTCTTGTGTTTGTTTAATAATAGTTTCCAAAGTGAGGCCTAAAAGATGGTTCAGAAAATATGGCTGACAGAGCTGCAGATGCAAAAGCTTGTCCAGAGTGAATTCTTTACACATGCGCAGCTGTGAAGATTTTTTCTGCATTGTCATCGTGAATTAAAAAGCAGTTCTTTAGTCATGTTGAACGTGCTCATGGAGAGATGGCCCAAGGACAGGAACTTGATATGTCTGCCAAGGTTAGGAAGTTAACGTTCGGAACTTGGGAAAAAAAAGTATCATACTTGAGGAAACTGAATTACATGGACATGAAAGACAATAGGGCTTATGCGAAGCCTGGACTTGGTCAAGAGTCGGAGATGACCTAATAATTTTATCATGGACTGACACAGGACAGCCAATGAAAAGCTCGGACTCGTTTGAAAGAATGTAAAATGTAGAAAGTTTAGCTAGAGAGAAAGGTATAAAGTCTGACACAATGAGCAAGGAAAAAACTCTTACTTTCTGATTCCTGAGTGACGTGACATGCTGATGGACCTTTGGAGCATGTAAGGACAGCAGACTTTAAATGATTTTTCCTTTTCAGGTGAAGAGAGAAATAGTCAGGGAAATAGATTTAAGGAATGGGAAACTGTTATTTGCTAATAATTCATGTTTTGGGGCTTGCTTTGATATGTCAGTTTTAATTTCATTTCCTTATTAAATGCTGCTTTTTTAATTGCTAATAAAATAAAGATTCTAAAACTTAAAAGCTTTTCCCTTATGAAAAATAAAGTTAATAAAATTAGATTTGAAAAGACAAGCTGGTCTTGTTTATTCATGATCTAGTTTCCCTCAGTTGATCCAATAGCCTAAGTGATTTGATTATTAGGTGATAATATGTTTAAAACCATGGTAAAGAAGGATAAACTGCAGTTGTATATAATAATGTAAATATTATGTGAATAGATTTATTAATCAAATCACCTGATTCAGTTGCTCAAAAATTGTCTCAATAGTGTTATGGGCCTGAATATGTGTCTGATGTTTAATGGTGAGTATTGAGGTGATAGGTAGCGTTTGTGAGACAGTTTTTCAATCAGAGCGCTGGATCAATTACTTGGTTGCAGAGGTACGGTTACTATGGTAACTAGCATGTTACATGGTAATATATAGGATTAATGTCTAAAACATGTTAAGTTTGTTTAGTTGTTTTATGTAGTCGAAAGGTTTTTTCCAGCAGTGTGAAAATTCCTGGTTTGTGCTGGCATAAGTAGTTTGACAGGTGAAGTTACACAGTGCATTTGTTCTGTTTCAAAATAGTGATATTTTTTGTATATCACAAGTGTTGTGGTCGTACAGCACAAGTTTAGGGATTTTAGGTGTGTAAGGTAGAATGTATAGTGAGGATTGTCTATGAAATCGTAGCTTTCGAGTATAGGGACATCTGTCCTGTTTTAAAACTCACTGTGAAAAGAGTAGTAGAATTTATCTAAGCTTGAGTGAAGGGTAAGGAAGCGTCGTCTATCTTACTGGCGAGTGAGGATTTCTATTGGTGGGTTAAAGTCCTACTAAAGATTTATGTATGAATGGTTAGGGATTTTTCCGTATGAATGTGCGTAAATGAATTTGTAATGTACGATCGAGTGAAACTCTAAATTGTCTCTAAGAAGATGTAAAAATCTCTGTATGTGCATTTAGAGAGAAACGAGTTCGTTATTACTTGCTAGAAGGGTGAAGTAGCCTTACTTTATCGACGAATCTAAATATTCGGTGAAAATAGCATTGTCTATTTCACGTAAAAGAATACTTGAATGTTTGAAAAGCTATCACTTTATTTTTGCGGAACAGACAAATGTTTTTTTTTGTGGAGTTATTAACTGAATTTAATTGAAAGTTTTGTAAATATGGCGCTGTGAAAAATTTTTGTAAAGGAGGGGTCAGTGTAAGGAGTGAGAAACAGAGTAGCTGCAGCGGTAGCATACGTCACAAGAGTCACTCTGTAATTGGCTAACATACATCACAGTCTTCGCGCACAGATTGGTTCACGTGACTAGGCAAACTTACAGCTGATTGGCTCATCCTGAAAAACAGTAATTCTATTGGTTGAGCAAAATAGTAACGAAGCTTAACCTGATTGGTTTATTGGTAAGTTTTGCGCACGGATTGGTTGGTGTTGCGTAATAACAAGGAAGTTATCTATTCCGAAGTAAGGGAAATTGTTTAAAAACATGGATTATTATTACATGAAGGAGAAAAAGAAACTTTCATGGTTTCAGAAATTGAAAAACAAAATTAAACCTGACAAGAAAATTTCAACACGAGATGGTAGATTAATTCATAAGTATAAGACACCAGCAGCTTATATGTTAGGTGAATATGGTTATCATACTTGTCTTTGGATTGAGAACTGCATGAAGTACACTAAAAATGATGGTGTGTTAGCATGGCCAGAAGACGGATCATTTAAAATTGCGGTTTTGAAAAATTTGAGAGAAAAAGTGATGAAACTTGTACCAAGGTCTAGACCTACTCAATTTGAAGCTTTAGTTGAATGGGAAGACGAAATGCATGAACTAGAACGAGAGAGTAGAGGATTACCAAAGGGAACAAGATTAGGTCTTGATAGAGAAACACATCAAGATAGAATGCGTCGATGGAGAAGTGCAGACATGTGTGATGGCTTGTACCCAGTGAGATTAATTGATGAGGTAACTGGAAAAAAACGGTGCACAGACATAATATCGACTCCAAAATATCGATTGGACATAATATCGAGTTTTAAATATTGATTGGAAAAAATATCGACAGGACAGAATATAGATATCAAAAATATTGTTTTTAAGGTAAGTGATGTAATATCGACTGTTAAAAATATAGACAGTTAAAATATCGAAGTATATAATATAGACAGTTAAAAATATCAATTTTTTAATAATATGTAATTTTTTATAGTGTTTTTTATTTTATATTATTTGTGAAAAGTGTGTATTTATGTTATAATTAATTTTAAATAATGAATTTTGTTTTTATAATTATTGCGTAATTTAATTCTGTAGTGGGTTGTGGGTTTATAGGGGAATAGGGTGGGAAGTAATTTAATTTTAATTAATAAAATATGCAAATTTATTTAATTGTATTAATTTTTATTAATTGTTAATTAATGTATATGTGTTAATTAATTAAAATGTAATTGGTAATTAATTTTCATTAATTGATTATTTGGTAATGATATAAATTTTACTAATTTATTTTCTGTAGCGGGTTGTGGGTTTATAGGGGAATTGGGTGGGAAGTAATTTAATTATAATTAATTAAATTTGTAAAATTATTTATTTGGATTTATTTAGAATTAATTAATAATTAGGTTTTATGGGTAATTAAAAAAATGTAATTGCCAATTAATTTAATTTAATTGATTAATTGATAATTATGTTAATTTGAATAATGTATTTTCTGTAGCGGGTTTTGGGTTTATAGGGGAATAGGGTGGGAAGTAATGTATTTATAATTAATTAAATAATTAAATGTATTTAATTGTATTTAATTCGAAATAATGGTAAAATAATTTTTAATTATTAAATAATCAATTGTTAATTGGTTAATAATTTGTATTAATAGGTAACTAATAGTAATAAGTATTGTTAATTAGTATTTTTAATTACTTAATTATTATATTATATTAAATTGGTAATTAGTTTAAATTATTTTTTTATAGATATTAATTTATATTTTTTTAAATAATATATGAAGTATTTAATTTCAATAATGTTGTATTCTCTGGAGTGGGAATAGTAATTTTAACCCTTACGCTATCCAAAGCTTTCCCTACTGTTGCACTCTTTGGAGTGGGAATAGTAAATTTGACCCATACCCTATCCAACGCTTTCCCTACTGTTGCACTCTTTGGAGTGGGAATAGTAAATTTAACCTCCTCGCTATCAAACGCTTTCCCTACTGTTGCACCCACTGGAGTGGGAATAGTAAATTTTACCTCTACGCTATCCAACGCTTTCCCTAGTCTTGCACCCACTGGAGTGGGAATAGTAATATTTACCCTTACGCTATACAACGCTTTTCCTACTGTTGCACCCACTGGAGTGGAGTGGGAATAGTAATTTTAACCCCTACCTATCCAACGCTTTCCCTACTGTTGCACCCACTGGAGTGGGAATAGTCAATTTTACCTCTACGCTATCCAACGCTTTCCCTACTCTTGCACCCACTGAAGTGGGAATAGTAATTTTTACCCTTACGCTATCCAACGCTTTCCCTACTGTTGCACTCACTGGAGTGGGAATAGTAATTTTAACCCCTACGCTAACCAACGCTTTTCCTACTGTTGCACCCATTGGAGTGGGAATAGGAATTTTTACTCCTACGCTATCCAACGCTTTCCCTACTGTTGCATACACTGGAGTGGGAATAGTAATTTTAACCCCTACACTATCTAACGCTTTCCCTACGATTGCACTCTTTGGAGTGGGAATAGTAAATTTTACCTCTATGCTATCCAACGCTTTCCGCACTGTCTCACCCACTGGAGTGGGAATAGCAATTTTAACCTTTACGCTATCCAACGCTTTCCCTACTGTTGCACTCTTTGGAGTGGGAATAGTAATTTTTACCCGTACGCTATCCAACGCTTTGCCTACTGTTGCACCCACTGGAGTGGGAATAGTAATTTTTACCCCTACGCTATCCAACGGTTTCCCTACTGTTGCACCCACTGGAGTGGGAATAGTAATTTTAACCCCTACGCTATCCAACGCTTTCCCTATGATTGTACTATTTGGAGTGGGAATAGTAATTTTTACACTTCTGCTATTGTACGTTAATAATTTTGGATATTATTTAAATATATTTTGTTAATATATATATATGTTTTAACAAATATGAATTAAACATTTTTTTATAACTTTGATTAATTATTTAATTATTATAAGTTAATTTAAGTATTTTCAAGTATATTTTAGTAATTAATTTTTAGTATTAATTTAATTTAACATTGTTTTTAGTAAAGTCGATATTTTTATAAACTATATTTTAGTAAACAATATTTTAAACTCGATATTTTTGTACCTACCTGTTGGTAGATAGAAACTCGATATTCTGTCTGTCAATATTTTGTCAACGATATTTTTGTTGGTCGATATTCTGTCCCTAGATATTATTTCAGTGATCCGAAAAAAACATGCCCAAAAGAAAAATAATATTAGTGAAGAAAGTGATTTAGAAGATGCGGTATTAGAAGATATTTATACTAAAAAACCGCCACCTTATCAACCAGCTTGTACATGGACTTCTCCAAGTGCCCCACAAAGGGAAATAATTGATGAGACATCTCCTGAAACAAACCAGAATAATAGAAGAACACCTGAAAGAGTAGAAACAGGATGTAATTCAAATATATCAGGAGAAAATAGTAATTTTTCTGAAACTCCAGTTCAAAGAAATGAAACCCCAAGAAACGGAAATAGAACAGAAAGGTATGAGGGATTACCAGATACTTCAGAATATTTTCGTTCTGCAAATGAAATAATACAACAGTTAACTAAAAGTATGGAAGCAGTAACAGTGCCTGTAACGATTGGACCTGTTCTTCCAGTATTTGATCAAAAGGAAATTAGACATTCAGCTTTAACTGTTCATTAAATTCAGAAATACAGAATGTGACTGAAAAATTCTATTCAGACTTAAATGAAATACATCGAGAGAAAATGATGATGCCTGATTTAACTTTTAATCAAAGTTTGTCATGTAAAACCCCAACTGATGCAGATTCTGACTCTGGATCTCCGGAAAAGAGTCTGAGTAAAATAGATTTAACACATACCCCAGAATGCAAATTACTTGATGTTGGAAAGTTGAAAGCGGATTTAGAGGAATTAATAATTGGTACAATTGGAACTGACAGTTTGAAGGCATATCAGGATGATGAATTATTATTTATTTTGTAAAAGCATAACATGGAAAACGAAAAACAGATACAAAGAATTGGAAGATATGGCTTCTGAATTAGCAGTAGATTTAAGCAGAAGAATTTGCAGAAAAATTATAGAGTGGATTTCTCTGAAAAAGACATTGAAAATATGAGTACCTCAGAAAGAATTACTCATATAAAAGATTTAATTTTGATTTTGAGAAAATGGGGTGAATTAAGTAAATGGAGAGAAAAATGGACAACGAAAAGAGAGAAAGACAGAACAAGTTCAGCTTTTCCTGTCAGAGAAAAGGAAAAAGTAGTAAATGAGTTTCCAATGAGAGAAATAGCAGGAGGAGGGTATGTGCATGTCCCATGGACAAGACAGTACATTTTACTGTTCACAAATGATTTTCCCCGATTAAGAGAAAAACCTGTAGAATGGTATCAACAGGTAGAAAGATTTGTGAAAGTTTCAAATGTTTTGTAGGTTGATCTTGATGGATTGTTTGACATAGTTGTCCCATCAGATCTTTGTACAGAATGTAAAACTACTATAGGTTGGCCTAGTGAAGAATATGAATGAGATAAAGTAACAGGTGCTCCTTCTCCAGAGGTAATGAGAAAGTACGAACAAGTAATTGTGTTTTTGAAAAACAAGATTCCCCCAAATGAGATAGATTGGGTTAAAATAGATAGAACAATTCAAGAGTCAAAAGAATCAGTACATTCATATTATAAACGATTACTGCTGGTATTTAAACAATACAGTGGTTAGAGCCATTTTATATACAGATTTGTATATGGCTTGAGACCTGAAATTAGTGAAATGGTAAGAACTGGTATAGTTGGTTGGCAATCACATACAGTAGATGATATTTTGAGAAAAGCAAAATACTGTAGTGATGAGATAGAAGCTAACCAAAAGAAGCTGAAAGAAAAAAGCAATGTGGGCACAGGTGAAAGTGGCTGAACAACAAATAGCAACTTTAGGAAATAAAAATGTTGATCAGAATCAAGGGAAATTTAAAGGTAATTATAATAAACCAAAATTGATGGGAAATATAGAAGAGTTAAAATGGAAACTCCCATGTTTTAATTGTGGCGAAATTGGACACTGGAAGCGCGAGTGTAAGAATCTGCCCAGAACTTTTTAAAAAAATGCATAATTAAATCCACAGATGCAGAATGAGATAAATGAGCAGCAACAGCTACAGCGACAGGTAGTGAATCAGCAAAGTCAGTTACCACAACCGCCACTTCCAAACTGTGTAAATTTGCTGAGCTACAGTACAGAAACAGGATTCAGCAGAGGTGAACAGGTAAACAGATCACCGAGAGTGAATGTGTTGAATGTATCTCAACAATTTTGAATGAAAGAAGATGAAGGGAGTGAATCTGAGGATTGCTTCTGATGGTGCCTGAGAGAGGAGGAAGAGTGTGTGCTTGGAGCCACTCTTGAGGTAGATCAATCTGGTCCATTTGTAAATGGTAAAGTGAATGATGTAGAAATTACTTTCCTAGTGGATACAGGTGCTACCCGTTCTACTGTTAGATCAGTGGAAATAGAAAACCTTCCTCTCTCTGGAGAAAAGATCCAAGTAGTAGGTGTAGCTAATCAGCAAATTAAAACAGATTTAACTGAACCAGTTGAAGTTGAAATAGGTAAATTTAAAGACATGCACAGATTTGTAGTTTGTGATAACAGTCCTGTAAATCTATTAGGTAGGGATATTCTCTGTAAGATGAACTGTGCAATATATTGCTCACCGGATGGTATAGAGCCTCAAACTCCAGAAGAAGATGGGCTTTACAAATTAACAATGTCAATTGTTGAGGCAGAAGAAAGTAAATTATTTCCTGTGTTTGATAAAAAATAATTTACCTGAAGAATTAAAAGACACAGTGAATGTAAAAATTTGGGATTTCACTGGAGATGAAATGGGTTTGATGAAAAACGTAGATCCAGTACAAATATCGGTAAAACAAGGAGCAGATTATCCAAACATTCCTCAGTATAAAATGAAAGCAGAAGTGATTGAAGGAGTAACTCCTGTAATAGATAAATTCATAAAACAAGGTGTTCTAAAAGAAATCGAGAGTAGCCCATTTAACTCACCGATTATGGGAATTAAAAAGCCAAACAGAACTTTCAGAATTGTTCAGGACCTGAGAAAGGTTAATAAAATTGTTGTTGCATGTTGCCCAGTTTTACCAAACTCAGCGGTAATTTTATATCAGATTCTGCATGATGCAGAATGGTATACAGTTATTGATTTATGTAATGCATTCTTTACTGTTCCATTGCATCCAGAAAGCCAACACATTTTTGCGTTCCGGTTCAAAGATCGTATTCTAGCATGGTGAAGAATCCCTCAAGGGTACACCAAAAGTCCATCTATTTTTAATCAGTTGCTAAAGAAATCATTGGAAAATCTGGATTTACCTGGAAAATCTACAGTAGTGCAGTATATTGATGATCTCCTTGTAGCTGCAAAAACAAGAGATAATTGTGTAACAGATACCATTACTCTTGTAAATCATTTGGCAGAGGAGGGGCATAAAGTATCTCCTGCGAAATTACAGTTTTGCAAACAAGAAGTGAAATATCTTGGTCACAGAATTGCAAAGGGAATCAGACATGTGACAACAGAAAGAATTAAAATGATTCAAGCAATGCAACCTCCAAAAACACAGAGACAGGTTAGAATGTTTCTAGGAATGGTAGGTTATTGTCCCCAATGGATTAGTGGATTTTCAGTATTCGCAAAACCACTGCAGAGCCTGACAAAAGCAGACATAAAAGACCCAATTAGCTTAACAAAAACTGAATTAGAAGCTTTTGAGCAGTTAAAGAAAAGTTTATGTGAAGCTCCAGCATTGGGAATGCCTGATTATGAAAAAGAGTTTGAGCTGTATTGCAGTGAAAGAGAAGGATGTGCATTATCAGTTTTGATTCAAAGACATGGAACACTGAGAAAGCCAATAGCATATTTCTCAGCTGTTCTTGACCCTGTTACAAAAGCATTACCAGGTTGCTTAAAAGCAGTAGCTGCAACAAGTGTAAGTTTGGAACAAAGTGAAGGAATAATAATGGGATTTCCCGTAAAAGTATATGTGCCACACTCAGATGAAATTCTTCTCACTAGAAGCAAAACACAGCATTTGACATACAATATGCTGAAAAAATATGAAAAAGTTATTCTTGGATCAGACAATGTTTCAATTGCGAGATGTGTGAATTTAAATCGTTCCACATTATTACCTGACACTACTGAAACAGAAATCAAGGATGAGGTTGATCATGAATGCCTGGATGTATTAGAATATTGCACAAAACCGAGACAAGACATTAAAGATGTCCCATTACCTGAATCAGATTATGTTTTATTTGTTGATGGTTCATGCTTAAGAATAGACAAAGGTGTTCAGCATATTTGGTGTGTACAGTTGCAGATGTGATTGAAGCTTCCAGTCTTAAAGGAATTCGTTCAGCTCAAGTAGCAGAATTAATTGCTTTGATTCGTGCATGTGAATTGGGAAAAGATAAAAAAATTACCATAATGACTGATAGTCAATATGGTTATGGTGTAGTCCATGACTATGGCCAGCTCTGGTCTCAAAGAGGATATTTAACTTTTGCAGGATCACCAATAAGAAATGCTCAGCTAATAATAGATTAATTGATGGAATTCAGTTACCCGAAAAAAATGTAGTAGTTAAATGAACAGCACATAAGAAAGGCGAGGACTACATAACAAAAGGAAACTCATATGCTGATTCAATAGCAAAATTCTGTGCAAAACATAATGTGTCAGTCAATCGGAAAAAAGACAATGAACATGTTTTGAACTCACTTATGCTAATATCTGTTGTTGAGACTTGGCAAGGAGTAAAACAGTTGCAAGATGAGGCGAGTGATGAGGAAAAAGACACATGGTTAAAAGCAGGATGCAGACAAAGAGAAGAAGATGAGGTTTGGGTTTACAGAGACAACAGAGCAGTAATGCCAGACAGTATGATTTCTGACATGGCACGCATGTATCATGGTCCAGGACATATTGGAAGAGACTCAATGATTAGATTACTTAGGCAGATATGGTACAATCCAAAATTCAGAATAATTGCAGAATCCTTTTGTCAAAGATGTCTTATCTGCCAACAGATCAACCCAAACAGAAAAACGGTTGTAAGCATGGGAACCATAGGATGGGAGGGAGGTCCATTTACCAGAATACAGCTTGACTTCATTGAAATACCACCTCACAACAAACTCAGATATGTTTTGGTGATAATCTGTTTGTTTTCAAGATGGGTGGAAGCATTTCCAACACGTCACAAAGATTCATTTACTGTGGCAAAATTGCTTTTGAGAGAAATCATACCAAGGTATGGATTTCCAGTGTCGATCGAGACAGATCGCGGCACACATTTTGAAAACAGATTGCTAAAATTGATTTGTGAAGCACTAGGTATAAAGCAAAAATTACATTGTGCATACAGACCAGAACCATCAGGTGTTGTTGAGCAAGTGAATGGTACAATAAAAAACAGGATAGCTAAAATGTGCTTAGCAACAGGAATGAAGTGGACAGATGCACTTCCACTTGTTTTGATGTCTTTGAGAAGCATTCCAGATAGAAAAACAGAATTGAGCCTTCACGAGATTCTAATGGGCAGGGTCATGAGGCAAGCATTTGTTCCAGTTGATAAACTGTTGAGCATTAATGATAGCGTCATGTTGGATTACTGCAAAAATCTTTCTGATGTGGTGACTTCTGTGTTCCATCTGGTAGGAACTGAAGTATTTACAAAAGAGAAAGAACAAGCTCATGATTTGTTACCAGGAGACTGTGTAAGGTCAAAGGTACATCAAAGAAGGAATTGCCTAGTACCAAGGTGGTAGAAGGCAAGACAGGTGATATTGGACACAACAAATGCAGTGAAGTGTAAGGGATTGAAGAGATGGATTCATGCTAGCCACACCATACATGTGCGCTCACCTGAGAATCCTGACGACGAAGGTGATACAACAGCTGATTCAGATTCAGAAGAAGAACCTGAAGGAAATCCAGATTCTGAAGATCGACAAGCAAGTTGAGATCTGGAAGATTCAAATGTGAATGAGGCATTGAATGAAGAAAATGAAGAAGTTCTAATACAGAATTCTGAAGAAGAAAGTGACAAAGACCTGCTAGATCAAGAAGCAGAGATAGAAACTGAACAAGAAGTGATTCAAGATCAAGATCAGGAGAGTATTGAAAAGCAGATTGGAAACTTTGGAAGAAGGAACGAAAATTCTGAAACTGGTGAACTGGAAGTAATTGAAGAAGAAGAAGAAGAAATTCCAAGTACCAGTTATAAGGATGTTGTTCCTAACAAAGTGAAACTGCTGAGTAAAGAAGTACCTGAATCTGAAGAAGAATTTGACACAATAAAACTGATTATTAATGAATCAGCTGACAACACAGAAAGTGAAACAGATGACAGGGAAGATGAATCAAAATTGAAAAGATCAAGGAAAAGAGCTTGGGGAGTGGAATATAATTTTGCGGAACCGAAAAGGAGGTTAACAAGAAAAGGAGATAATTGGCCAAATGAAAACGAAGGCCTAACATTTAAATTAGTGAATAAAGCAAAGGAACAGGTGAATGAGATCACAAGTCAAAAAGAAGAAGACTTAAATAAGAAAAAACAAGCAGGAAAGAAAATAGAAGTGAACAGCAGCAGGGCAAAGATGAAAATAAAGCCAAATCAGAAGTACAAATCTCCTGAGTGGACCTATATAATCATACCACCAGTAGTAGAAGTAAATAGTCAAGGTAATTTAGATGATGAAAGTGATAATGATTGATTTTGTTCATTAGGTGACACAAGCTTGAAGAAATTGTGTTAGGTGACACAAGGTCGAAGAAATTGTGTTCGCTGGAAAACACATTGATGTATGACATAAGGTCGAAGAAAGGTTGTTAGTAAATAAAGTTATCTGAAAAAAAGAGGGGAGTATATTTAGTAATTTTTCATTTTTCATTTTTTCTTTTTATTTTAGGTTTCTGTTTGAAAGTAAAGATGCCTTACATTACTAATGATAATTCGAGATGCTCAGTTCTTAAAAGATGTTGCAAAGTGTCTTCAATATGTGTAATATTGATAATTTTAGTTTGGTTAATTCTAGCTATCATTTTTCCTTTTGGAATAGATAAAGAGGTATAAAGCTAACATGACTAGTAACATTTAGGATAATCATGACACAATTGATAAGACTAATAAAATTATTGTACATAAACCAGAGATTCATCAAGATAGATCTGTTGGAGATTTTTCTAGCAATACCTTTTCAAGGCTTTTATCTGAATATATTAAGGTGATGGATGCAAAAGACTGTTACATCTGTGTGAAATTACCTACTTCTGTGTCTGAAGGTGTTACATATAATATGCTTCCTCTTACTTATGGTATAACATGTAGTATAATAGCTAGTTTGTTTTATAAAAGTGGACGTTTAGAATATTTATATATTTGTAAATCTAAAAGTTGTAGATAGCTTGAATAAAGTGAAACATGCTAAACAGATGAGGGAATTTTTCTTGACAACTAGTGAACTCACTTATGAGTATGCTTTTAGAAATAATTTAACATGTAAATTGAGGTCAGAAGAGAAGTCATTCTTAAATATGGCGGAAGAGAGAAGGGCAATTTACAAGCGAAATGAGATGTTGAAAACTACTAAGTCAAAATATTGGCAAATGGAAGATGAGAAGCTTAATGATAGAAATGAAAATGTTTCAATTCATATAGATAAGCTTGTTAGTGGAAAATGTTGTATAAGAAGAGATAATACTTTGTTTGACAATTATTTTGTTGGTGTAAGTCAATGTGAAAACACTTATAGTATTATGGGGGGTTGAAGATTTAAAGGAGGCAATGATCAAATTTTTCCTGGAATTTATTTTATTTGTGGGAATAAAGCTTATTACAGTCTCCCAGACCACTGGTATGGGACGTGCTATGTAGGTTTAGTTTTTCCAAAACTTTTTCATGTAGATAAAAATGCAAAGGGTTCATTTGAAATTGGCAATCACCTGAATAGATTTAGAAGAGAAAGCTTTACAGAAATAATGGGAGATATATTTGGTGCATTAATACCTATGGTGGGAATAACCCTGAATGCAAAAAAATTTGAAAAATGTCCACAATTGTTGATAGTTTGTCAACAAACACTGCAAGCGGATTTCAATTAGTGAATACAGAGCTTATTGCAATGAGAACTATGGTGATGCAGAATCGTCTTGCATTGGACATTCTGCTAGCAAAAGAGGGTGGAGTCTGTGGAATTTTGCATGTCCAACACTGCTGTACTTACATACCTGATAAAAGTCAGAATATAGAAATGTATATAAAAAATATTACAGTATTACATACCGAGGTAGAACCTTTAGAAGATGAGAGTTTTTCAGAACGTTTAAGTAAAAGATTTGCAGTCATTAAACACTGGTTTCAAGAGATTGGTAGTTCAATTATAGGTAAAATAGTTTTTTCCTTTAATAATCATAGCTATAGTGATACTTTTGTTAAAAATTTGTTGCATGATCACAAGAGAAGAAAACATGTGATAGAAAAGAAAAGAATTTGCAAACTTAGAAAAGAAAAAGAAAAAGAAATAGAATTAGAAGAGTTTCGTAGAACTCAATATGAAAAATGCAGAAGATTAGGTGAATCTAAAGTTTAGAAATACTAATATTAAGAAAGTCCAAAACATGTTCAAGGGTTGAAAATGTATACATTTTGGGTATTATTTGGTGATTTAGAAATCACCAGATGAGGGAGTTGATGGAGCAAGGTGAAGAACAAGATTTTGTTCAAACTTGTGAAGTTAATCTCTCATAACAAAGTAGCCAGATTAATAAACTTGTGGTGAAATTATTAATCAACTTAGTTTAAGAATACATTCATCATTACACGCGGGATAAACTAATGTGCTCTATCTTGCAAACGCAAAGAAAGAATAATAAACTAACCTTGTCCATTGTCTTTGTCAGTATTAAATGCGGCAGTTAAATTAATGGCATGTGCTTATTTTATGTGCTTATGTTATGTCTTTCATGATAAAAGCCCATGGAGTTCCTGCTGTACGAAAAGGAGAAGTAATGCTGCCTATTTGTGCTTTTGCTAGGTAACATAATTAACAGGATTAATTAGTAAAGGGGGAGGAATATGCTACTACGGATAGTTCTCGGGCTGATTAGGCGTATATGTCACAAAAGGATTATAACTGTCAGGATGCAACTTCTCACCGACTACCCTCCTGTTTACACTCTTTCCCTGTATTCCCCGCCCGTTTCTCCTCCCCTCTCCCTGTTACCCTGAACCACCAACACTCACCAGGCTCCGCCGTAACTCTCCTGAGTCACAGCCGCTCCCCAGCCACCTCCGGACACCACCCGTCCTCGCACCAGCTTTCTTCCCCGTCCTCGAGGTTTCTAGGCGTCCAGGGTTTCAGCGTGTTGGGTCCCGCGTCTTCTCTCAAGTCGGGCCCCGCGTCTTCTTCCCGATAACCGGGTCCCGCGTCTTCTTCCCGCAAACCGGGTCCCGCGTCTTCTTCCCACAAACCGGGTCCCGCGTCTTCTTCCCGCAAACCGGGTCCCGCGTCTTCTCCTTCAAAGAGTCTTCTCCAACGTCCTTCCTCCCTTTCTTCAGGCCGTTTCTGCTCTCCTGTTATTGGTCCCAGGCTTCCTTTTCCAGGTAGCGATGGTGGTACTGCGGGGGCATGTCTCTGACCGTGTCCCTGTGGAGACAGAGCAGAGGCATCTGGATGTCGTGGTTCTTCCAGGTCGGTAGGGGTTTCCCTCCACCAGGCACCTTCCTCACATCCCCTTTCCCTTGCTGTCTTTCTACTAGGGGGCGTTGACTCCTGTGGATATCTAGACAGATAGTCAGCGTTCCCTTGGTCTCACCCTTTTCTATGTTGGGTGTGGAATCTATAAGGTTGTAACAATAGAACCCCCCTCATTGTGTCCCTTGTTCCTAGCTAACCATTCTAACGGTGCATGATCTGTGAAAAGAGTGAATTCTCTTCCTTCCAGATAATAACGTAAGGTCTCTATTGCCCACTTGATGGCGAGGGCCTCCTTCTCGATGGTTGCATAATTTTTCTCTCTAGGGAAGAGCTTACGACTAATGTACAAGATGGGCTTCTCTCCTTGAGGTGTCTCTTGCGAGAGGACCGCTCTTCACCCCTGATCAGAGGCGTCTGTTTGTAAGACAAAGGGCGGGAATAATCTGGACTAACCAGAACAGACTCTGATGTCAAAGAGTTTTTTAAGGTCTCAAAGGCATGTCTTACTTCAATAGGAGGGGATTGCAAAATCTGTTCAGTTTTGCTGTTCTTCTGTAGAAGATCAGTTAGTGGAGCCGCCATCTGGGAAAACTTAGGGATAAATCTTCTATAATAACCTAGTAAACCCAGGAAGGCCCTCAAATCTTTTTTTTAGTTTTGGGAAATGGTATGCAGGAAATGGCCAATAGTTTTGATGTCTGTGGTCTTATGACACCTTCCCCCAATAGGTATCCTAAGTACTTGACTGTTTGGGCAGCCTGGTGACTCTTGGCTGGGTTGATTTTTAGCCCCTGTTCGTCTAAAGTTTGAATGATTGTAGTGAGATGGGCCAAATGTTGTTCCCATGTATCGCTATATATCATCAATATAAGCCCCAGCAAACTCATCGTAGGGCCTTAGAACTGTATTCATGGCTCTCTGGAATGTTGCAGGTGCCCCATGTAAGCCAAAAGGCATCATTCTAAATTGATAGATCCCATCGGGGGTAGAAAAGGCCGTTTTTTCTTTGTCTTCTTCTTTTAATGGTATCTGCCAATACCCTTTACACAGATCAAGGGTGCTGATATATTTTGCTTTCCCTATTCTTTCCACCATTTCATCCACTCGAGGTAAGGGATAAGTGTCAAATTCTGATATTTTATTAACCTCCCTGAAATCAATACAAAACCAAACCGACCCCTCTGGCTTCGGTACGAGTACAATGGGAGAATTCCATTCACTCCTAGATGGTTCTATAATACCGATCTGTAACATCTTCTCCACTTCCTCTCTGATTGTTTGTCGCCTGGCTTCAGGTATGTGATATGGTCGTAGTTTAACCCGTTTACCAGTGGGGTTTCGATTGTATGCTCAATGAGTTTGGTCATCCCTGGACTTGTGGAAAAGACAAACTCAAGAGGCTGTAACTCCTAAATCAATCCTTCTTTCAAAGAGTTAGACAATACAGGATCAATGCATTGATGAAACAGTGGTTCCTGGGGCCCTATGCTATGGACAGCTACTGGTGCCGGTCCCTCCCATTTTTTAAGCAGATTCACATGATAAACCTGAGAGATTCTTTTGTTGCTGTCTACTTCTATATGGTAGGTTCCAGGGGTGACTTGTTGGAGCACTGTGTAATGTCCCTGCCACTGTCCCAATAGTTTCTGATCTGAAGATGCCATCATGAGTAACACTAGGTCTCCCACCTGAAAGGTTCTCAGTTTGGCCCCTTTGTCGTACTGGATCTTTTGGACGTTCTGTGCGGCTTCTAAATTGTTTCTGACGATGTCTCGGATTTGTCTCAAATGTGTTTTCGGGTTCGAGACGTATTCAGGTAAGGGCTTTGTGTCGATTTGTTCTGTTTCCCACTGTTCTCAAGCCATATCTAAAAGAGTACGGGGTTTATGCCCATATAACAACTCGAAGGGAGAGTACCCGGTACTCTTCTGTTCCTTGCACCTGATGCCAAAAAGAGCCAAGGGAAGAATGTCTTCCCACCTTCGTGTCTCTAGATCTAACAGTTTTTTCAGGGTGACTTTGATGGTGGCATTGTATCGTTCCACCAATCCATCCGTTTGTGGATGATAAGCGGCTGTTCTAATTTGTTTTACACCTAACTGTTTACAAATGTCTTTCATCATTTTGGAGACAAAAGGAGTTCCCTGATCAGTTAAGATCTCTTTGGGAAATCCCACCCAGGAAAAAACTCCAATCATGGCTTTGGCTATATTGGCGGTGTCAGGTCGGCATAGTGATATAGCCTCAGGGAACCTAGTAGCATAATCAACCATAACCAATACGTATCTATACCCGCTTCTAGAAGGTAGCAAAGGTCCAATAATGTCCATGCCTACTCGGCTAAAAGGATCATTGATAATGGGGAGTGGTTGTAACGGGGCCCTAGGTGGATGGTAACGGCTGTGCCCTTGACAAATAGGACATTCCCTGCAGTATTTCTTTACTTGCTGATAAATCCCTGGCCAGTAAAACTTCTCTACGATAGTTTTCTCGGTTTTCTCAGCACCAAAATGACCCCCTAGAAGGTGACTATGTGCAAGATATAATACCTTCTCTCGAAAAGGTTCTGGTACTAACAACTGGGCTTTTTGGTCAGGACTGCCTTTTCGATACAATAAGCCGTTCTTAGTAAAAAAAAATAGGGACCTACGTGTTGTGGGTCTTCTTCCTCAAGTGCTTTTTTCCATGCCTCCTGAAGTACAGGGTCCTCTCGCTGGGCAGCATGAAAGTTACGGTCTGTTTCCCATGGGTTTTCTATTGGAACGATGGGCATTACCAGGGGATTTTTCCCTTTTTCAGCCCTTCTCTGTCTTCCGCTTTTCCGTGGTTTAGTATTCGGCCACTCTTTTTCTGTGTCTTTAGAAAAAGGAGCTGTGGCTAACCATTTGTCCTCTTCAGCCGAAGCTGACTCCTGTAGCAACTGGGGAAGCCTAGCGTAATCATTACCTAGAATAGCTTGTTCCGGTAATCGGGGTATCAGGCCTACAGTCAGGGATGTACCTTGATCCTGGGGATGTTGAATGAGCACCCTAGCAGTGGGGTATGGTTTGGTGTCCCCATGTACACTTTTAATGGCTACCATACCTTCTATGGGACCTATACTAGTGCCTAAGTCTTGTGGCCTGACTGCACTATGCAAACAGCCCGTGTCAGCCAAGGCAGTAACTGGTTGTCCGTTCACCGAGTCCTTGCACTTGTAAGGGGGAAGTTTCTTGTTGGGGGGTGAACAATAGTAATTGCAAGCCATCCCTATTTCCATAGGCTCTTCTCTTTGTGGACAAAATCGAGCTATATGTCCCATACCTCCACATTGAAAACACTGGGGTCCCGTCACAGGGGGACGAATGAATGGAATAGTCTGTAGAGGGCCACTGGGAACGAGAGCAAGAGGTTCAGGTTTCTTTGCTATGGGAGGTCTTGATGGCCAGTGGAGTGGGTGTCCCACGGTTTTTCCTGCGTTTTCTTCTCTTCCTTTTTGAAAGTCCTGTGCCCTACTATAAGCACTAGCTATTTCTACTGCTGTTTCTAGTGTAAGGTTAGCCTGCTGTTGGACCCAACGTTGGATGGGTGGATGAAGGGATGTCAAGTATTGTTCAAGGTCGATTTTTGCCATAATCCCATCCTTATCTGTAGTGGCAGGTTTTAACCAACGGTCCGCCATGTCTTTTACTCTAAAGTACAAGGCGAGCGGTGTTTCCTGCGGTCCCTCTTTCAGTTGCCTTAATTTTATTCTATATGTTTCGTCATCTATTCCCAGTCTTTCTAGAATGCATTTTTTAATTTCTGCATAGGGAACTAACTTCCTGCAAACACAAAATATACCAGTTCTAACCCCAGAGGAAAAAATAACTTTAAATGGTGAAATAAAATCAGAGGAAGTTGCCCAAGCGATTAAAGAGTTAAAGAGAGGAAAAGCAGCAGGGCCTGATGCCCTCCCCAATGAATTCTATTTAAAGTTAAAAGATACGCTAGTCCCCCATTTAACAAAACTAGTCAACCAGATCTTCATAAACAATGCGAGAATTCCGGAATCATGGAATGACGCCATCATCTCTATTATATTAAAACCAGGAAAAAATCCAAAGCAATGCGAATCTTACCGCCCAATATCTATCTTGAATTGTGATTACAAGATTTTTACTCAAATCCTGGCAAAAAGGTTAGGGAAAATAGCGGGGACTTAAATAAATTCTAACCAGAAACGCTTCATGGCAGGAAGGCACTTACAAGACCTCACTCACGAGTTAATCGCAGCAATTGACATCTCTATAGCAGAAAAGATTCCTCTATCAATAATTACAATAGACGCTGCTAAAGCATTCGATAGAGTAAATTGGTCCTATCTAAATGAAGTACTAAAGAAATTCAATCTAGGGGAAAACATTGTAAAAGCAGTAGCCAATATCTATAACTCACCCAGAGCTAAAATATTAATTAATGGTCACCTTACTAATAACATCCTGATAGGTAGAGGTACACGCCAGGGTTGCCCCCTCTCCCCTCTACTCTTTAATTTTTATATTGAGCCGATCGCAGAACACCTTAGGAACCTTCCTTTAATCTCCCCATTTTCTTACCAAGGGTTGCACAAGAAAGTCGCATTATATGCGGACGATCTTATGATCTTTACCGCAGACCTAAAAGAGGCTCTTAAAACAACAGAAGAGACCTTGTTGAAATTTGGTAGGATATCTGGCTACCAGATAAATCAAACAAAAACTGAAACCATAAGCTGGAATGAAAACTTCGTATCTCCCTTTAGTAAAGACAAAATAAGATACCTGGGTATTGATCTGGTAAAGGAGATTGATAAAATTACACAAATAAATCTACATAGGGTAGAGGTTGAAGTAAAAAAAATATTGAATGATTGGAGAGCTCTGCCCTTAACATTCCTGGGGAAATCAAATATCATAAAAATGGCAATTCTACCAAAATTCACCTTTATTTTTAATGCTATCCCGCTTGAGTTCAATAGAGATAAGATAAAAAAGATCCAGGGAGACTTATCCAGCTTCATATGGTCATCTAAAAAACAAAGAATTGCATGGCGTAAATTAAGAAGATCAAAAGAGCAAGGAGGAATAGCAAGCCCAGACCTACTAGAATATTGCAGAGCCTTCCAATTTAAAAGTAGTAGGGTATTGTTGGGTCCATATGAAAATTACCCACTATTCTTATGTGTATTAACAAACAACACCAGCCACTTCCTATACAAATTCGGCCATCCTAAGTTCTTTAAAAAAATTAAACTAAAGGTCCTGAAATCTGCCGCAAGAGTATGGTACTGTATCAGATCTACGTTGGATATCCCCTTTTACAGTGAAAAGGCCCCGATCTGGGATTCTCATACTACACCAGACTGCCTCAAAGATAGTTTAGCAACATCGCTAAGATCAGCAGGAATAAAGGAATGGGGTCAACTCCTGTTTCAGAATAACTTGCTTGACTGGGATATATTATCTCAGAGCACAAACTTCACTCTTTCTAAATTTAAATACTACCAACTACAGAGTTGGTGTAAGTCTCTCAAAGAAACTAGAAAAGGTAATACCACCCTGGAGATGAAGATGCGGACGGCTAAATCATTTTTGAAAGAAACTTCCTACTGGTACTGGGCCTTCATCTCGGCCGGGGAGGAAGATTTCCGAATCCCAGAAGACATCTGGGGAAAAGATCTGCCGACGCTGGATACAAGTAACATATGGCAAGTATCTATGAACATGTGCTGGTCAATTGTAACATCTGCTGCTCTTAAAAGAAACCATTTGCTCACTGTACGCAGAGCCTACTGGACTCCGAAAAGATTATCCAAATTTAACGGGGCCACAGTGAAGAATTGCCCAAAGTGCGGTCTGCAGAGGGCTGACGATTTACATATGTTTTGGCGTTGTCCCAGCCTGGATGCCTTTTGGAACGAAGTGGGTACTATCTTAGAAGGGGTATTTGGAAGACAACTCTCTGTAAGTATGGACTTAGTTATTTTTGGGATCTCAAGAACAATTGTGGGAAGGCCTCTTACTAAAGCCCAAGAGAATTTACTTTTCATCCTGATTCTCTTGGCAAGGAGGGAGATCTGTGTAAAATGGATAACTCCGGTTGCCCCTACTCATAATGAATGGTTGGCCTCAATTTTGGAAGTGTTTAATTTAGATAAAAATAAGAGGTATGCCTCAAAAAAATATAGATTCTGGGACCTGTGGGAAGAATACCATAAGCATTGAACTAAAGGGTGTGTTAAATATAATGTCTATTTGAAACTTGAAGGCATTACTCCTGGCTCTCCAAATCACCTCCTCTGTTTACGGTCCAATGATTACGCTATCGCAACAATGATGAGAAAGGCTTGTAAGAGTAGCAAAAATGGCTAGCTCAACCCACTATGAACAACCATGCCTCCTCCCTATAAGTATGTGGACGTAAGGGGTTTCCTTTCTCAAGGGTGTCACGAATATCGAGAAGGATCCCTGAAAACTCCTGACTTTTAAATGTTGCGTAATGAGGACTAAAAAAAAAATAAAAAAAATAAAAATAAAGTACAAGGCGAGCGGTGTTTCCTGCGGTCCCTCTTTCAGTTGCCTTAATTTTATTCTATATGTTTCGTCATCTATTCCCAGTCTTTCTAGAATGCATTTTTTAATTTCTGCATAGGGAACTGTTCCTTGGAGGGTAGCAGCTTGGTAGGCTGCTTGCAGGTCTCCTGATAACAGGAAATTCGCGCCAGGATACTCCGGCAGTAATGGAGCGCGCTATAAAACAGCATAATAATAATAATAATAATAACAGAGGTCCTAAATACTGTCCCCATTTGTCTGCGGGCCATGAGGCTGCACTTGCCATGCGTTCGAAATTACTGAAAAAAAAATCAGGATCTTCTCCAGCTACGTATCGTTGTAGGACGACCGATGGTAGATTTGTGGGACCCCGTTGTTGTCACTGGAGTAAGTTTATCCATAGCAGCCCCTTGGGTTTGTCCTTGTCCAGCGAGTACTTGTTGCATCTTTTCTCTATCTTCCTCGACCACGTTCAAAAAACGTTCCATTACCTTCCCTAAATGTTCTTGGTTTTCGGCCATTTTCGCTAGGGCAGCCTCCATTTCGCCTTTAGATCCCACTTATGACACCACTTGTGGGAGAGCGGGCTTGGGCATGGAGGCTGAAGTATAGGTTTGAAAGATGGTTTATTGACAACAGAGGGAACTGTAGATTGTTGAGATAGAGTCTCTAGACGGTCTTCTTCTCCTTCAGATTATTCCTTTGAGCTGGAAGGGTTTGATGATAAAGGTGTTGCTCTGCTTCCTGGTTCCCCTCGTCCGTGGTGGTCACCCTGGAGGCTCATAGGAAGATAAAGAGAGGAAAAGGAGCAGTCAGAATGTTGTACTGTTTAAGAGGTAGGGTATAGTCCCATCACCACACCTTTGTGCTCTATGGTCTTTGGGTGTGCTTAGTCTAAGGTCTTGAGTACAAGAAGTCAAGGAGAAGAATGATAGATGAGGAATAAAATGGGGAAAAGAAAACGGTAAACTCCCTATCACGAGTTATAATGATGTGCCTAGGATGATGTAAGAAGAATAGTGCACAATGTGCTACTACGGACAGTTCTCGGGCTGATTAGTCGTATATGTCAAAAAAGGATTATAACTGTTAGGATGCAAATTCTCACTGACTACCCTCCTATTTATGCTCTTTCCCTGTATTCCCCACCCATTTCTCCTCCCCTCTCCCTGTTACCCTGAACCACCAAAACTCACCAGGCTCCGCTGTAACTCTCCTGAGTCACGGCCGTTCCCCAGACACCTTCGGACACCACCAGTCCTCGCACCAGCTTTCTTCCCCGTCCTCGAGGTTTCCAGGCGTCCAGGTATTCAGCGTGTCGGGTCCCGCGTCTTCTCTCAAGTCGGGTCCCGCGTCTTCTTCCCGCAAACCAGGTCCTGCGTCTTCTTCCCGTAAACCGGGTCCCGCGTCTTCTCCCCGCAAACCGGGTCCCGCGTCTTCTTCCCGCAAACCGGGTCCCGCGTCTTTTCCTTCAAAGAGTCTTCTCCAACGTCCTTCCTCCCTTTCTTCAGGCCATTTCTGCTCTCCTGTTATTGGTCCAAGGCTTTGTTTTCCGGGTAGCGAGGGCGGTACTTCCGGGGCATGTCTCTGACCACGTCCCTGTGGAGACAGAGCAGAGGCACCTGTATGTCGTGGTTCTTCCAGGTCGGTAGAGGTTTCCCTCCACAAGGCACCTTCCTCACAGTAACAGAATGTGTCTCAATTCTTTAATTAATTGATGTCTTGTGTTTGTTTAATAATAGTTTCCAAAGTGAGGCCTAAAAGATGGTTCAGAAAATATGGCTGACAGAGCTGCAGACGCAAAAGCTTGTCCAGAGTGAATTCTTTACGCATGCGCAGCTGTGAAGATTTTTGCTGCATTGTCATCGTGAATTAAAAAGCAGTTCTTTGGTCCCGTTGAACGTGCTCATGGAGAGATGGCCCAAGGACAGGAACTTGATATGTCTGCCAAGGTTAGGAAGTTAACGTTCGGAACTTGAGGAAAAAAAGTATCATACTTGAGGAAACTGAATTACATGGAAATGAAAGACAATAGGGCTTATGTGAAGCCTGGACTTGGTCAAGAGTCAGAGATGACCTAATAATTTTATCATGGACTGACACAGGACAGCCAATGAAAAGCTCGGACTCATTTGAAAGAATGTAAAATGTAGAAAGTTTAGCTAGAGAGAAAGGTATAAAGTCGGACACAATGAGCAAGGAAAAAACTCTTATTTTCCGATTCCTAAGTGACGTGACATGCTGATGGACCTTTGGCGCATGTAAGGACAGCAGACTTTAAATGATTTTTCCTTTTCAGGTGAATAGAGAAATAGTCAGGGAAATAGATTTAAGGAATGGGAAACTGTTATTTGCTAATAATTCATGTTTCTGAGCTTGCTTTGATATGTCAGTTTTAATTTCATTACCTTATTAAATGCTGCTTTTTTATTTGCTAATAAAATAAAGATTCTAAAACGTAAATGCTTTTCCCTTATGAAAAATAAAGATAATAAAATTAGATTTGAAAAGACAAGCTGGTCTTGTTTATTCATGGTCTAGTTTCCATCAGTTGATCCAATCGCCTAAGTGATTTGAATATTAGGTGATAATATGTTTAAAACCATGGTAAAGAAAGATAAACTGCAGTTGTATATAATAATGTAAATATTATGTGAATAGATTTATTAATCAAATCACCTGAGGAGGAATAGCAAGCCCAGACCTACTAGAATATTGCAGAGCCTTCCAATTTAAAAGTAGTAGGGTATTGTTGGGTCCATATGAAAATTACCCACTATTCTTATGTGTATTAACAAACAACACCAGCCACTTCCTATACAAATTCGGCCATCCTAAGTTCTTTAAAAAAATTAAACTAAAGGTCCTGAAATCTGCCGCAAGAGTATGGTACTGTATCAGATCTACGTTGGATATCCCCTTTTACAGTGAAAAGGCCCCGATCTGGGATTCTCATACTACACCAGACTGCCTCAAAGATAGTTTAGCAACATCGCTAAGATCAGCAGGAATAAAGGAATGGGGTCAACTCCTGTTTCAGAATAACTTGCTTGACTGGGATATATTATCTCAGAGCACAAACTTCACTCTTTCTAAATTTAAATACTACCAACTACAGAGTTGGTGTAAGTCTCTCAAAGAAACTAGAAAAGGTAATACCACCCTGGAGATGAAGATGCGGACGGCTAAATCATTTTTGAAAGAAACTTCCTACTGGTACTGGGCCTTCATCTCGGCCGGGGGGGAAGATTTCCGAATCCCAGAAGACATCTGGGGAAAAGATCTGCCGACGCTGGATACAAGTAACATATGGCAAGTATCTATGAACATGTGCTGGTCAATTGTAACATCTGCTGCTCTTAAAAGAAACCATTTGCTCACTGTACGCAGAGCCTACTGGACTCCGAAAAGATTATCCAAATTTAACGGGGCCACAGTGAAGAATTGCCCAAAGTGCGGTCTGCAGAGGGCTGACGATTTACATATGTTTTGGCGTTGTCCCAGCCTGGATGCCTTTTGGAACGAAGTGGGTACTATCTTAGAAGGGGTATTTGGAAGACAACTCTCTGTAAGTATGGGCTTAGTTATTTTTGGGATCTCAAGAACAATTGTGGGAAGGCCTCTTACTAAAGCCCAAGAGAATTTACTTTTCATCCTGATTCTCTTGGCAAGGAGGGAGATCTGTGTAAAATGGATAACTCCGGTTGCCCCTACTCATAATGAATGGTTGGCCTCAATTTTGAAAGTGTTTAATTTAGATAAAAATAAGAGGTATGCCTCAAAAAAATATAGATTCTGGGACCTGTGGGAAGAATACCATAAGCATTGAACTAAAGGGTGTGTTAAATATAATGTCTATTTGAAACTTGAAGGCATTACTCCTGGCTCTCCAAATCACCTCCTCTGTTTACGGTCCAATGATTACGCTATCGCAACAATGATGAGAAAGGCTTGTAAGAGTAGCAAAAATGGCTAGCTCAACCCACTATGAACAACCATGCCTCCTCCCTATAAGTATGTGGACGTAAGGGGTTTCCTTTCTCAAGGGTGTCACGAATATCGAGAAGGATCCCTGAAAACTCCTGACTTTTAAATGTTGCGTAATGAGGACTAAAAAAAAAATAAAAAATAAAAAAATAAAGTACAAGGCGAGCGGTGTTTCCTGCGGTCCCTCTTTCAGTTGCCTTAATTTTATTCTATATGTTTCGTCATCTATTCCCAGTCTTTCTAGAATGCATTTTTTAATTTCTGCATAGGGAACTGTTCCTTGGAGGGTAGCAGCTTGGTAGGCTGCTTGCAGGTCTCCTGATAACAGGAAATTCGCGCCAGGATACTCCGGCAGTAATGGAGCGCGCTATAAAACAGCATAATAATAATAATAATAATAATAATAATAACAGAGGTCCTAAATACTGTCCCCATTTGTCTGCGGGCCATGAGGCTGCACTTGCCATGCGTTCGAAATTACTGAAAAAAAAATCAGGATCTTCTCCAGCTACGTATCGTTGTAGGACGACCGATGGTAGATTTGTGGGACCCCGTTGTTGTCACTGGAGTAAGTTTATCCATAGCAGCCCCTTGGGTTTGTCCTTGTCCAGCGAGTACTTGTTGCATCTTTTCTCTATCTTCCTCGACCACGTTCAAAAAACGTTCCATTACCTTCCCTAAATGTTCTTGGTTTTCGGCCATTTTCGCTAGGGCAGCCTCCATTTCGCCTTTAGATCCCACTTATGACACCACTTGTGGGAGAGCGGGCTTGGGCATGGAGGCTGAAGTATAGGTTTGAAAGATGGTTTATTGACAACAGAGGGAACTGTAGATTGTTGAGATAGAGTCTCTAGACGGTCTTCTTCTCCTTCAGATTATTCCTTTGAGCTGGAAGGGTTTGATGATAAAGGTGTTGCTCTGCTTCCTGGTTCCCCTTGTCCGTGGTGGTCACCCTGGAGGCTCATAGGAAGATAAAGAGAGGAAAAGGAGCAGTCAGAATGTTGTACTGTTTAAGAGGTAGGGTATAGTCCCATCACCACACCTTTGTGCTCTATGGTCTTTGGGTGTGCTTAGTCTAAGGTCTTGAGTACAAGAAGTCAAGGAGAAGAATGATAGATGAGGAATAAAATGGGGAAAAGAAAACGGTAAACTCCCTATCACGAGTTATAATGATGTGCCTAGGATGATGTAGGAAGAATAGTGCACAATGTGCTACTACGGACAGTTCTCGGGCTGATTAGTCGTATATGTCAAAAAAGGATTATAACTGTTAGGATGCAAATTCTCACCGACTACCCTCCTATTTATGCTCTTTCCCTGTATTCCCCACCCATTTCTCCTCCCCTCTCCCTGTTACCCTGAACCACCAAAACTCACCAGGCTCCGCTGTAACTCTCCTGAGTCACGGCCGTTCCCCAGACACCTTCGGACACCACCAGTCCTCGCACCAGCTTTCTTCCCCGTCCTCGAGGTTTCCAGGCGTCCAGGTATTCAGCGTGTCGGGTCCCGCGTCTTCTCTCAAGTCGGGTCCCGCGTCTTCTTCCCGCAAACCGGGTCCTGCGTCTTCTTCCCGTAAACCGGGTCCCGCGTCTTCTCCCCGCAAACCGGGTCCCGCGTCTTCTTCCCGCAAACCGGGTCCCGCGTCTTTTCCTTCAAAGAGTCTTCTCCAACGTCCTTCCTCCCTTTCTTCAGGCCATTTCTGCTCTCCTGTTATTGATCCAAGGCTTCGTTTTCCGGGTAGCGAGGGCGGTACTTCCGGGGCATGTCTCTGACCACGTCCCTGTGGAGACAGAGCAGAGGCACCTGTATGTCGTGGTTCTTCCAGGTCGGTAGAGGTTTCCCTCCACAAGGCACCTTCCTCACAGTAACAGAATGTGTCTCAATTCTTTAATTAATTGATGTCTTGTGTTTGTTTAATAATAGTTTCCAAAGTGAGGCCTAAAAGATGGTTCAGAAAATATGGCTGACAGAGCTGCAGACGCAAAAGCTTGTCCAGAGTGAATTCTTTACGCATGCGCAGCTGTGAAGATTTTTGCTGCATTGTCATCGTGAATTAAAAAGCAGTTCTTTGGTCCCGTTGAACGTGCTCATGGAGAGATGGCCCAAGGACAGGAACTTGATATGTCTGCCAAGGTTAGGAAGTTAACGTTCGGAACTTGAGGAAAAAAAGTATCATACTTGAGGAAACTGAATTACATGGAAATGAAAGACAATAGGGCTTATGTGAAGCCTGGACTTGGTCAAGAGTCAGAGATGACCTAATAATTTTATCATGGACTGACACAGGACAGCCAATGAAAAGCTCGGACTCATTTGAAAGAATGTAAAATGTAGAAAGTTTAGCTAGAGAGAAAGGTATAAAGTCTGACACAATGAGCAAGGAAAAAACTCTTATTTTCCGATTCCTAAGTGACGTGACATGCTGATGGACCTTTGGCGCATGTAAGGACAGCAGACTTTAAATGATTTTTCCTTTTCAGGTGAATAGAGAAATAGTCAGGGAAATAGATTTAAGGAATGGGAAACTGTTATTTGCTAATAATTCATGTTTCTGAGCTTGCTTTGATATGTCAGTTTTAATTTCATTACCTTATTAAATGCTGCTTTTTTATTTGCTAATAAAATAAAGATTCTAAAACGTAAATGCTTTTCCCTTATGAAAAATAAAGTTAATAAAATTAGATTTGAAAAGACAAGCTGGTCTTGTTTATTCATGGTCTAGTTTCCATCAGTTGATCCAATCGCCTAAGTGATTTGATTATTAGGTGATAATATGTTTAAAACCATGGTAAAGAAAGATAAACTGCAGTTGTATATAATAATGTAAATATTATGTGAATAGATTTATTAATCAAATCACCTGATTCAGTTGCTCAAAAATTGTCTCAATGGTGTTATGTGCCTGAATATGTGTCTGATGTTTAATGGTGAGTAGTGAGGTGATAGGTAGCATTTGTGAGACAGTTTTTCAATCAGAGCGCTGGATCAGCTGCATATAATTGATATGGCTGTGCTACCTGGGCAGGACAGTGACCACAATGCCCAATAAAAGAAGTGACAAGGGTTTGGTAAATGAAGGGGGAAGGACTGCTGGATGCGGTCAGAAAAGGACATCAGTTTGCCTTTTGGAACTTGGTAGCTACGAGGAGCCAAGTAGGGTATCGCCCCACTGAGACCAATGTTCCTGCTATAGAATGGGTTGCTCATTATTCCAGCCTATATTCTGTGATGGGAGAAGAGTTCGGGCAGAGAAGGGGCGTTCTTCGGCCAGGGAGTAGGTTTGCAAGCTTGCAAGTTTGTGCTGCTTGTAAACAGTTTTCATGGCGATTCCTACCCTGAACGCACACAAAACCACTGCAACAGCCTAAGACCGTTTTGAAGTAGGTTTGAGGCGTCAAGCAGCCCATATTTGTTCTATTGCTATTTTGCAGAAAGTGCATATAAACTGATTGCTGGCGATTTTCCACTGTGTTAAAGCGACCACGAGCAGGCAAATGCCAACAGCTCTTTTCACGCACTCGTGCTTGTGCTGGCATCCACCTTGCGGGAGCGAGTAGCAGCGCGCAGGCCATCTGTTTTCAATTAGCGGGCGCACCGCTGCTTGCTCCCACAAGGTGGATGCCAGCACAAGCACGAGGACTTGAAAATTGCTGACCGATTCCTAAAGGTCACTCCTAGAGCAGCGCTACTCTCTAGGAGAGACCTAGAAAGGGTTCCCCATCGTAGCTGTCAAATTATAGGCAATTTGGGCCTATTGACTGCTCTCAAAAACTGCTTTTCAGAATACTTTTAGAAAGGTTACACGAATGGTGGCTGATAGAGCAAAATTAACACCACTACAGGACGGTTTCCAGGAATGCACCAGCACAGTGGACCAGGTTTTCCGACTTCAATTAATATTCTGGAAAACTGTGGTTTTGGGGTGTAGTCAGCTCTATGCTGTGTTTGTAGACCGTAGGTCTAAATTTGACTTGGTCCTCAGATCCATGCTCTGGCAGGTGCTGGCTGATATGGGAGTTTCCAACTATCATCTGTTCACTTTAATGAGGCTTCATGAACACAATTATGCCCAGGTTAGATCTGTACAGCTGAATGAGATGACCAAGCCACTCCCTGTAAGTAGGGGGGTCAGACAAGGTTGCGTCCTTGCCCCCTCCCTTTTCACTCTTTGTGTCAATGCTCTGATATCTTACTTGAATCAATGTGATGATGATTCCCCTTGGTTGGCAAGTGTCAAGGTACCAGCCCAGATGTATTCCAACAATACCCTCCTACTATCCAAAGCACCCATGGGGCTACAAGAAAATCTTAGATTCTTTTGACAATTGTGCGGGCACAGGGTTCTAGAAATGAATGTGGCGAAAATCAAATGCATGGTCATCAACCCTTGCTGATCCACAAGACCTAACCCCAAGCTTAATGGGACCTCCCTGGAACGTGTGCACACTTTCTAATACATCTTGCTGACTCTTACAGAGCAGCTACATTGTTGACACCACAATCAAACTAAAGCAACATACGGGGGGTTTAAAGTGCAACAAGGTTCCCAATTTATTCCAGGCAACAAAGAAGATTCACAAAGTTCCCCGGAAGGACTGGGTGGAAAAGGAAGTGTGTGTAGTGTAGAAGAAAACAATTAACCAAGAGGGAAGGAGGAAGGGGGAATTCCCTCTTGGGAACTAGAACCTTCACACACCCAGCAAGCTAGGTGTCATGCTTCATCATATGGGTCCTGGTCCTCGTCAGACTGGCGCTGCAATGTCTGACGGGCACCCGCGAAGGGGCTCTTTAGTGGAGATCTTTTGTTCCAGCCATATGGGGCATGCGTGTGAGAGGGCAGGTGAATGTGTAGTCGTGGATAGGTGGTGGTTAATTAAAAAAGGTGGGTTAGTCCACAAGGAACTTGAATGATGTGGCTAACTCCCTTGGTTAAAATGGTGGGAGGGGAGATAGACGCCACAAGTATATGTGGTGAAGATATCTGCAACCCTCTGTTTAGGTCGACATGTTTCTTGCTAATCTAGCAATTCCTCAGGACCTCAGTGCTCAGTACTACACAGTGAATTAAAAACTTGATTATACAACCTTGAGTCTTAAGGTCTGTAGTGGGACAGACCAACTGGTCCTGCCTTGAGTAATGCAACCCTAAGCGAATCCCTAAGGTGCCTCGCAGTCTGCTCTGTGGGACCTGCACAGAAGAGTCAGGGACCCAGCCGGTGTGCGGTCTCTGCCTGCAAACCTACCCCCACGCGTAATCCGGAAGGGATCTGGAGCGACTGGATTTATTCCAATCATATGGGTGTTCCAAGTATACAAACAGCAGGCCCTGGGAGCGGCCCTCTGTGGTGTGGAGCCTTGGGGCATGAGGATATAGCTATGATGGTAGCAGTGAAAAATTGATTTCTACATCAGTTGACAGGTTTAACCATTAGTACCACACTAGTACGCTTTGGGCTCAGGTATATCTCTGATGGAAACTAATCCTTTATTGGAGAAGGACCTGAGCCACCCCTGATCTCCACTCATCAAAAGGGGCGGGAGGACGTTTTAGGTATCCAAGGTTCGGGTAGCATACCTTAGATCAAGTATGTTAGCCAGACCTTAAAAAAGATGGGGAGCTAGAATTTGTGGGATGGTCTGCTGGAAGCCCCTCTTTTAATAAATCATTTATGAGGGAAAATAATGGGCAGTATAAAATGAGCCTGTTGCAGGCTCAATCTTCTTTTGGCCCCTGACTGATTCCTTCTTCTTGATGAAGGATACATTTAGTAGAACAGTTTCTTGATTACATTAACCCCATAACAGCCAGGAAGTTCTATCTCCAATTTCGATATGTCACTCTACTGCTTTCCTCTTTCACCGCCAAATGGGCCCGCACCCTGAGCCAGCTAGGTGGGCATGCCCTTCTGGTGGGGTCACCAAGAAAACAAACTGAGGAGCATGCTCTGTTTTTCTGCCCAACCTACCTGAATGTAAGGAGAAAATGGTTAGTACCAGTCTGAGAGGCTATAGCTGTCAGGAATTATTTAGAGGCCCATCGATTTTTTAAATCTGATGTGAGGCGAAGGATTGTTTTTACTGTCTCTCGCTGTCTTTTACTCATGTGGAGGAGCAGGGAAAAGACGAGTCGGCAATCAGCTGGCCCAGACACCATGGATGCACCTTGCCCCCTTTGACCCTGACCCTTTAGAAGCACTCAGCACTTTTTGTAGTTGAGATGGACAGCATACACTCGTTTTTATGGAGTTGTATTACATTGTGATTATTATGAATGGAATAGGTTTTAAAAACCGTTTTATGATTATGTAAGTTTTTGCTATAATTTATTTTATTTGCACTTGTTTTATTAGGAATGTACATTTTAAACTGTGCTTTTATGGCAGTTTGCCGAAATAAAGATTGAATTGAAATTGAAACAACAAGGGTCTCTGGGGTAAAACCAATATTGTGGTTGCATGGAGGGGTGAGGATCGAAGGACAATGTGGACAGACTAACTCGTTCTTGCTCGGTCAAGCCAGGAAACTTCCGAGCACGTTGTCCTTCACCCTCGCAAGTGCAGGGTGCTAATTTGGCTAGAGTCAGAGCTATGACACAAACAGGGCTTAACTAACTGGTGCTCCTCCTCTTCTAAATTTGGCTTCCTTTGGCCTCACAGGAGTAGGTGGAATCTGGGTCTTTTAAAGATTGTGTAGTTTCTTCTGAGCCTGCCAACCTTGAAGGCTCTTGCACGTGTTTTTGGTCATTAGGTGCACTTGTCTACCAGGAGGTTGTGTCCACTGTCTTTAAAACAGTGCATGACAACTGCTCAGGTCTCCAGCTTTTTATCAATTTAACATCATTTTATTCATTTGAGAGCATCTTTGCCTTCTGCCTATCGCTATATGGAGTACGATGGCTTCTTATTTTTGGTGTAGAGGCAAACAGGGCCCACATCATCTCTACCTATCTGTGTGCTCTCTCTACCTAGCTGTGTACTATGTGGTACCCTTCATATTTTAGCCCCCCTGGACCCAAATTCCCTGCCTATAACACAGCCCATCCAGGTAAAGCCCTGCCTCTTTTCCCTAAATGGGGAAACAGCGTTAATAACGGATCTTGAAAAACGACTGACCTGAACAATGATTACTAAACAACGACCAATCTGTTTAAATTTATATCCCCCTAAATGTATGAAGAAACCATCAAATACAACATGGGACCTGTTGAGCAAGTTATATATGCCAGCTAATGGTATATCTGTGTTGTACGCTACACCACTCTAATGTACACCACTGCACTCTATGCCAATCCACTTTACGTCACTCCACTCTACGCTGCTTCACTCATTGCCTCCCTACTCTATGCTACTCCACTCTATACCACTTCAATTTAAACCACTTCACTCTAAACCGCTTCACTCTAAGCCACTCCATCCTACACTATTCCACTCTACGCCACTTCACTCTTTGCCTCTCTACTGTACACTAATCCACTTTATGCCACTTCACTTTACAAAACTCAACTCTATGCTATTCGACTTTATGCCACTCAAGTCCACGCTACTGTACGACACTCTACTCTAAGACACTCCACTACACGTTATTGTACTCTATGCCACTACTGTTTGCCACTCTATTCTAACCCACTCCATTCTACACTATTCCTCTATACATGACTGAGCAATACACAACTCTATGACATTCCACTCCACACAATTCTAATCTATGTCACTCCTATGTATGCTATTCCACTATATGACACTCAACTCTATGCAAATTCTCTCTATTCCAATCCCTTCTATGCCCTTACACTGCACAACTCCACGGTATGCAACTCCATTCTTTGCAAGTACACTTCAGTGTACTCCACTCTACGCAACTCCAGAGTACGGCACTCCACTCTACGCTATGCCACTCTGTGCCACTCAACTGTATTCCAGTCCACTCTGCGCCACTCCACTCTACACCACTGTACCGTTAGCCACTACATCGTATGCAACTGCACTCGATGCTACTTCAGGCTATAATATTCTACTCTATGCCACTCCACTTCACTTTACGGTGTTCCATTTCATGCCACTACACTATATGCCACTTTACACTGCGCTATTCCACTCTACACCAATCCACTTCTGCGCTTCTCCACCCTACTCCAACCCACTTTACATTACTCAACTCTACTCTGTTCCACTCTATGCCACTCCCTATATGTCACTCTGTGCCTCTGCACTATTCAGTATTCCACTCTCCGAGACTCCACTATATGCTATTCTACTGTTTGCCACTACACTTGATGCCAATCCACTCCCTGCCATTTCATTCTATGCTATTCTACTCTACGCCACTCCACTCAATGCAAATCCAATTTATGTCATTCCAATCTTAACTATTCCACTTTATGCCCCTCCACATTACTCCCCTCTATGCCACTCCATTCTACGCTATTCCACCTCTACACCACTCCACTGTATGCCACTCTTTTGTACACTAATACACTCTACGCTATTCCACTCCACGTTATTCCACTTGACTCAATTT
Source organism: Lissotriton vulgaris (assembly GCF_964263255.1). Taxonomy (NCBI): domain Eukaryota; kingdom Metazoa; phylum Chordata; class Amphibia; order Caudata; family Salamandridae; genus Lissotriton; species Lissotriton vulgaris. Next base: position 150,379 of record NW_028240817.1, on the reverse strand, counting down.
TATTTATTTATAAAGTTTTCTACAGCTTGAATTTGATCCTGAGGGATATGAGAGTGCTTTACAATTTGAGAGAAAGGAAGGTAACTGTTTTGTAAATTAGTAAAATGGGAATATAAAACAGACAGTGAATCAAATAGGGCTCACATAACAAGGTCAGTTACACATCCTGGGAGTCAGCAAATAATATGCTAGTCACTGATACATAGCGACATAGGAGAGGAGCAAATAATTTAACAAGAGAGGAAGAAGAGAAAAGACAATAAAAAAATATATATACAAGATTAGCATCCAGCTCTGGGCTTCAGGGAATATGTCCAATGCATTAGAGCAGACAATCGCGCATCCTATTATGGTAAGAACTTATTCATGAGGAATCTTTTTACTTCCAATTTGAAAGCAACCTTGGAGGAGATTCTACGAATTTCCGGTGGCAGAGAGTTCCAGATTTTCGGTGCAGAGCCGGAGAAAGCTTGTTGGCATGTTTTCTTTTTGCGAAAGATCTGAGGTTTCAGAAGGAGAGATTTAGCACTCCTAGACTATCTACCCCCTCCGGATAGTTCTAGCTTTTGCGCTCGATTGTTGGGGGTTTTGAAGTGGAGGGCTTTGTGAGATAGGCAGGCAATCTTTAGCTGTATTCTTGCTTCATAGGGCAGCCAGTTTAGGGATTTTAAGACCGGGGAGATGTGTGCATTTCGCTTGGTGCCCATAACCAATCTGGCCTCTGCATTCAATGATGCACTTAGTGGGGCCAAGGAATATTTGGGGAGGCCACAGAGCGTAGCACTGCCATAGTCGAGCCTCGGAAAAACAAGCGCTTGGACCACTTGCTTGAAGTCAGCTTATGGTAGGAAAGGGTTGAGATTCCTGAGTATCCTCAGAAGGTGTTTAGCTCCCTTGCACACATTGCTGATATGAGTCTTCATGTTCAAGTGCTTGTCCAGGGTGATTCCTAGAGATATAGCTGAGTCAATAATGCGGGGGTGCAGTTGAAGGCGGTGAGTTGGTTCATCCAGAGGGCAATTGTAGAAGTGTGTTTCGGCGGAGAAATGAGGAGGAATTCTGTTTTGGAGGTGTTTAGCAGGAGATGGTTCTGAGTTAACCAATTTGAGTAGTCAATTATGGTGGAGTTGAGTGAAGTGATGTTATCCAGGGAGGATATTTTCAGATAGCATACATATGGAAGAGAATGTCCATGGATTTTAGTTCATTAGCTAATGGTTCCAGGAACAAGTTGAAGAGTATGGGAGATAGTGTGGACCCTTGGGGAACCCCCATGGAAACTGGTGAGAGACTGGTTCACCTTCACTCTTTGGGATCTGTGCTGGAGGAAGGACGAGAACCATTGCAGCACTTGACCAGAGAGGCCCATCCTGTGCTCCAGAATGGCTAGGAGGTTGTCGTGATTGAGTGTTAAAAGCAGAGGAAAGGTCAATGAGGATAAAGAGGCAAGATTGATTTCGGTCAAGCATTATTAAAAATGTCATCCATCATGTGAGTGAGAGCCGATTCCGTGCTGTGCCCACTTCGAAAGCCAGATTGATGTTGGTCCAGGAGATGGAAATTTTCAATGTGTGCACAGAGTAGCGACTATAGGGCGGAAGTTGTTAAGATCAGCACCGTCTGCTGTAGGTTTTTATAGTATAGGTGTTACCTGTGCAGCTTTTAGGCATTCTGGGACTGTGCCTTGTGACAAAGATGCATTGACAATCTTTGTCCAGATGGGAGAGATGGCATCCTTAATTTCTTTCAAGATGGAAGGTGGTAATGGGTCGCCGAAGTGATTAGATGGGTTGATACTCCGAAGAACCTTTTTGATGTCACTTTCATTGAGGGGAATAAAGGTGTCCCAGGATGCATTGTTCTTGATACCCTGGCTATTCGGTTCGAACTTGTATAGTAAGACCGGGTGTGCAGCCCTATTGGATAGCAGTAGAGCACACCTGGTTTCCAGATCCATGTTGATGAGTCTTGATTTCTCTGTAAAGAAAGCAGTCAGATCATCACATGAGGAAGGTCTGACTTCAGAGTCAGATCGGTTAGGGGCTACCACTGTTCAAAAAATTATTGAGGCGGTTTGCAGCTTGGGTAAGTTGGGATCTGAAATAGCCCGCCTTAGCTATCTTGATTTGTTTGTTATAAGAGCTTCTTGCTGATCTAAGGATTTTCTAGCTTGTCCGCAGATGGAGTGGATCTCCAGGAACGTTTGATTGCCCTTAGATTGCGACGTTCCGAGTTTAGGTTGCTGTTGAACCATGGTTTGGATATTTTTGTTGGTGCATTTTTCAGTTGGAGTGGAGCCATGGAATCCATGATGCTAGAGATAGAAGAGTTGTAAAAGTCTGTGAGTGCATGGACCTCGTACATGTCCACTTGGGAAGGGATGGGAAATTTTACAGTGGGTTGCTAGATCAGCTGTGTTGGTATCTCTGAGGTCCCTTTTCCAAATCTTCGGTTTCGTTGGTTGAACCTTCCTCACAGACACCTCCATGTTGATGTGGAAGAAAATGCTGTGATGGTCAGACCAATTGCTGAGGATAATGGAATCCATTGTGATGGTGTGTCCTTTGGAGATGATGAGGTCCAGAGTTTCCCCTTTAATATGGGTTGGCTGGTCACAATGTTGAATCATCTTGTGATCACTCAAGAAAGAACTGAGGCATGCTACTGCTTGGTCATTAGGGTTCGACCAGTGAAGGTTAAATCACCAAGGTAGATGTGGGACAGCGTAGAATCCACATTGCCAGAGATTATTTCCATTAATTGATCAATGAAGGGGAGGTTGTCCCCAGGGGGGTGATAGAATGTGTGTAGTTTGCACACCAGGTGATTGTTACTAGAGATGTTGAGACAAAGGTATTTGCATGTTGATGGTGTAGAGGACTCTTAGAGGGAGACCGCAAGCGTGCTCCGATGTATACAAGCTAGGCCACCTCCCAGCTTCTTAGCTCTCTCTAGACGAATTACGTCATGGGTAGGGGGCACTAGGAGGTCTAGGATAGGAGTGGATGAGGGATTGAGCCAAGTTTCCGTGAGGATGATGATATCTGTCTCATTGTGTTTGATGCGGTCGAAGATATCAGAGGCGTGTTGGCTGACCTGCAGTTGAGTAGTACACATATGAGTTGTGCCGGTGTATGGGGGAGGAGTCTGGGTGATATTCACTCTTATGAGGTTGTCATTGTTTATGACTCTGAGAATGTGGGGGGTTCTCTGTTCGGGTTATGGTGATTGGCTTGAATTTTTCCCTTCAGAATCTTGTTGGTGTCTGTACTAGACAACTAAGACTTGAGAAGGTCATCGATTTTGTTGGGCGCAAGATAGGTCATTGAACTTCTGGGGTGAGAGGGTGCGTTAGGTAGAGGTATGGTTTTAGAGATAGTGGGGGAGAGAGTTGGTCAAGGCGAGCTCTAACACTGGCGCTAGCAGGGGCTCTGGGCAGATTCGGATGAGAGAGGAGGGAACTTATCAAGGGGAGATATTCAAGTGAGAGGGCTTTCAAACTGTGGAGTCCGAGGGTGAGAAGGTACAGCTATAGGGAAATATCGCCCAGGCATGACACCAGGTCTGGGTGTTGGGAAAGGGGTGGACGTTGAGTGGGGAGATCTGGAGAGGAGGGAGTGTATTGTTGTTTGCCAGAGGGGTCAGAGGCGGTAATGGGAGGTTCCAGAGGGAGGGTTTGTCTCTGAGTACTTGTGGTGTTCCAGGATGCGTTGACAAAGAGGTTGGTAAAGGTGAGAGAGTTACTGGCTGCGAAATTTGTGAATCGGTCATTTCAACACCCGGCAGGGATGAAGGACGGGTGGTGGATGAGGAGGGAAGTGAATGTGAGGAGGAACTGGGAGCATCGCTTTGGGGTACCCTTGAGGTGACTAGTGCTAGCTCTTGTCGCAAAGAGGTTGCATTGTTACTACAGAGTTTTTGATATTCACAAAGAGTTTGTCGAACTGCTCTAGGTTTTGATTGGATGCTTGAATGAGAACGAGTCTGTTGTTGTAAATGGTAATGGTGAGATCGACTTTGAAGATAGGAGAGGAACTAACCAAAAGACTAAATCCATGAGGTATTTTCCTTATCTGTTTGACCACTCTATGCCCCTTCACTCTATGCTATTGGACTGTATGCCACACCACTTTATGCCACTCGAGTCTTAGCCACTCCACTCGACTCCATTCTATGACACTCCACTGTACGACTCCCCACTCTACAACGCTCTACTCCATTGTTCTCTATGACAGTCCACTTAACAACACTCCACCCTACGCTATTCCACTCTACATACCACCACTCCACTCAACTCCACTCTAGGATATTCGACTGAACGCCACTTCGCTCAAAGCTATTCCACTCTATGCTACTCCACTCTACGCCACTGCACTATATGCCATTACACAGTACACCACTCCATTCTGTCTTCTGTCGGTCCACTCTACACCATTCCAGTCTCACCACTCCACTCTGTGCTACTGCACTCTGCGCTTTTCCACTCTACGCTATTGCACTGTATGCCACTCCACTTTACGCCACTCGAGTCTATGCCACTCCAATTTTCTCCAGTCTATGAAACTCCACTGTATGACACTCCACTCTCTATGACGGTCCACTTACCAACACTCTGCACTACAATTTGAAATACTTTGTTTTCAAAAAATAAAAACAATTGAACTTCTTTGAAAAAACAAAGGTTAAATATTAATGTCATACCGTGTACGTGACGGATTTCGAGACTCCGTTTGGAGCCTCGGATGCCTTTCTTCTTCGGCCGCCATCCTCAGAGGGGATCCTGAATCCTGAAGACCCCCTGGATACTTGGACAAGCTGAGCCATCTCTGATCGGCCAGGTGCCACTCTTGAAGCGCGACACTGTGCTTCTGAGATTCTGTGAACCAGTATTCATCAACAGGAGGCTCCACTTCCTGATTTAAGCCTGATTCTTCCGTTCTCCTTCAACTTGGGTTTCTGAGTTTATATGCTGGTATTTATCGCCATCCAGCACCTGAATAGGGTCCATTGCGGCTCTACCTGAGCGAAGCTTTTGATTGCTAACTTGGGACATTGCCCCCTTTGTATGCGTGCCTCATCAGTTATATCTGTATCTTGTCCTACCCAGAGCCCCATTTAAGCTTCAGTCTTCTTTGACTTCCATGTGGACAGAGCTGCCATACACAAACTGTATTTGACTCTGGATCTGTGACATCGACAGGCTACCTTGTATATAAATTGATGCTGCCTTGTATGTATATTATTACTGCCCAGTCTTCCCCCACCTTCGCAGTTTAGTTGCAGAGATTTTTAGTTTTTTAGTGCCCTGAGGAAGGTGATGGCTAAATGCTAGCCCAACACCGAAACGCGCGTCGGCACTGTGCACGACAGAGACCATTGGGTGATAATTCTTTGTGAATCCTGATGTACCATTGCCCAATCCACTACTTATTTTCGAGGTCTCTGCTTTTCACCTTTTGCATTTGGCTGTTTATATTTATTGTGTCATTGCCGTATGTGAGTTTGTTGAGTGTGTGTGTAGCAAGACGGATGAGAGTATTTATGCATGTGTCTGAGGTCCGTTTTTTACTGTTGAGATCTTTGTATGTGGGGATGAAATCATTTTCACTTATTCAATTTGAGAATTTATGTTTCGACTTTAAAATGACCGAAATTTTTTTTAATTCTTTTGTATTTTTGGATGTTAGCAGCACATAATAAATTGTTATGTTTGTCTTATCTGCCCAGTGATACATCCCTTGATAATTTAAATGATTTGTATGTACAGTATTGCTTTTTTTTATTTTTTATTTCAGTTCATAGCAGACATAAATAAAAAAATAAAACATAATATTACATGACATAAAAAACAATACTGTAGCACTATAACAAATAACAATCCAAAAAGTTATCCAAATGACAATTCAAAATGTTGGAGCATTGGCTGCCATATCTTCAATCCCAGTTTTTTTTTTCCTAGATTTGATACGATATAAATTATATTCTAAATGAAACACATTATAAATCTTGGCTCTCCACATTTCAAGAGCATGTGGTTCGGGTTTCAGCCACATTGTAGCAATACATAATCTAGCTACCGCCATAGCCATGAAAATGAAATATCTATGGGGATAATAAATCTGTACAACTTCATCATCCGTGCCAACCCCAAAAAGCAACAATTCCCGGCTTGCATGAAATTGCACCTTCATAATAATAGATAGAAATTGCTCAATACTTAAAAAAAAATGAAGAAAGTGCATTACAATTATAAAATATAACCCATTTTGTGATTCGGTAACAGGTTAACAAATCGCAAAATTAGCTTTGCTGCATCGGAAAAGCAATTTTTGCGTTTGCAAACGGGCAGATTCTGCTAATCTGCCCTTTTCCAAACTCAAAAATGCTTGATACATCTGCCCCTTAGTTCTATTATACTAATAGAGAGGTTGGAATGAAATTAAGTGATGAAGCATTTTTTTGGGGGGACTAAATATTAAAATCATGTTTTTTCTCCTAGAGAAACTGCACGTTTTACAAGAAGACCTCAGCATCTGCGTTAGGGTTCATTTTGCTTTAGAATGTAAAAATACAGAGATTGAGTTTATTTCTTCAAAAAAAAAGAAAATTATAAAATATGTGAACAATATCGGCTGTGTCCATTTGGCATCGGAAGCATTTACCATCATAGATACTTCCCCATTTCATCATTTTCACAGGTGTATGGTACAGGTTAAATACAGTCTTATAATGTTGCGTACGCAAACTAGCAGATAGAACTATTGCCCCTGCCATATCAATAGAATATTGCAAAAATACGCCCGAACATCCCAATCGGTTTTGCCATTTGGCATCCTGTGATTCAATATCATCCAATTGTTTTGATAACACAATTTCGTATAAGACACCAATCTTAGCACCTTTTGAGAGCGCTTCAATGAATTCATTACATACAATAGGTTGTAGTTGTCGTTTATGCATAAAATCTCGTATTTGCAAGTATTTAAAGAAATCAATTTTCTGCACCGAATACAGCTCCATTAAATCCTTAAATTGAACCAATGTACCATCCATAAAGATGTCTCCCAAATGGTATATCCCTTTACTTTTCCATATTCGCATTTTAGCATCCCAAAATATAGATGGTAATATGTTCCTAGAGTCTAAAGGTGTATAAAAGTTAGCCCGCTGAATATCCAAAAATTTTCCGAAGTATCTTAATATTTTAAAAACCCAAAGTGTTTGTTCAACGGGGTTGTGCATTAGAGAACCACGCGTGACGCAAGAGGCTACGTATTTGGGGATCAAAATTAGGATGTGTATACAGGAGATAATTGATGTTAACTGGAATGAAATAATAAGAGCGGTTAAGAGTCAGCTAGAAAAGCTAGAATGTTTGCATTTGTCAATGGTCGGGCGACGTAATGTACATAAGATTTGCATTCTCCCCAAAGTACTTTATTATTTTCGGACAGTTCCTTTGGAGTTATCTAGACCACAATTGACTAAATTGCAAAGTATTTCGGATAGGTTTATTTGGGGTTGGAAGAAATCCTGCCGTGCATCTAAATACATGACATTACACTTAAATCGAGGAGGCTGGGGTGTCCCGAATTTTCTTTATTATTATCTAATTTGCCTTATACAAAATTCAAGGTTTATGTTAACTGGGGGGGCTACACGGTTGCACGAGACACCTAATGTTTATCAAATGTTAATTGGAGACTCGGCTCGCGAAGTTCTGTTGAAATTTTTTAAGCCTAGCTATTTCAAACGTACCGGTATGTACAGTATTCCTAATAAATCTTGTTTTTTGTATGACCATGTGGTTTCTACGTTTTGTCGCATTCTCCCTGGATTTTCCTTAGTATTGGTTCTTGTTACCATCTTATAGACGCGGTCACGCTCCATCATTATCATTTGGCAGGTGACACCTGTGTCCCTCGCTCGCGAGGGGGCTTCTTCTTTACTAAATATTAGTTATAGTTAGGGAAACTTTATTTATTCTTTCTATACAAACCAAACTTAAACACCACAAACATTAGAAATTCAAAAGTCATAGTTCTACCTTAAATTTACAATGTATGCACCACCTTCAAATTACTATAACTGGCCCACCTCTGTAGACACTGGTGGCAACTCACAAGCCACACTACATTAACTATAACTCACCACTCTACCAAGCACAGTGTTTCATAAATTATTTCATTAGACATGTCATGAGTCTTGTTAGGAATGCTAGGATTTAACATGTAATAGGTGATGTAATATGAAAGGATATGGCAGTGCATGGCAAAGCTGCAAGTTATAGTTAATGTATTGTAGCTAGTGAGTTGCCAAGAGTGTGGTTACAGAGGTGTGTGAGCTCTAGTAATTTGAATGCGGTGTGTAAACGATAAATCTAAGGGGACATATAGTGTAGTACAGTTTTTTATTTTTTACAAATTTAATTATTTTTTAAGTACACTCTACCACACTATATTTACCCCTAAAGCCCAAAGCGCAGACTAAATGCGGGCTAAACAACAAGTTGCCCTTCTAAAATTGAAAATGTGAAATACAGTTTAGACCACACTTGGGGGCCCATTAGGATCTCGGGCGGATCGCCACTGCCCGCATGGCGGTGGTGATCCACCCGAGATCCATCCCCGCCTGCCACCCATTTCCCCCAGCCATATAACTATGGTGGAAGGAACGCGGCGGACTGAAAGACCGTCCACCGCTTTTCCGCCCGGTTAACAAGTTGACCGGGTGGAAAATAGTTTAATATGGTGGCGGTGTCTGTCAGACACCGCCAGTCATATTATCATGGGTGCAGAAACATGCCTTTCCGTGGAGGCATTGCCGCCACGGAAAGGCATGCGGTAAGTGCTTGCGGGGGCCCGCAACAGGGACTCTGGGGAATGGGGGGTGCACATGGGGTGTACCTATGGTACCCCCTGCAGTTCCATGCACAACATGGCAGGCACTGCGCGGTGCCTGCCATGTTGTGCATGGAAGTGCACAACATGCCTTCCTGGCATTGTGGCAGGCGTTGCTGAGTGCACCGCCCGACACAATGACAGGAATGGAGGATGCGCCCGCCACTGTGGGGATGCACATCCTATTGGCCCCCAAGGGACCCCCGCCCTTACGGCAGGCAGTCCCATTTCCCAATAGGATGGCGGGCGGACAAAGTCGGCCCGCCATCCTAATGACCCCCTTAGTCTCCATTCTGGGTTGTAATTAAAACTATACTGTAGTACTTTTTTTTTGTTTTGTACATATTTGATTTTTTGTTTTGTTTTTTAAGTATAACGTACTTCACTATGTTTCCGCTTAAAACTCAGAATGCAGACTAATGGTAAAATAAAAAAAAAATACAACTGTAAAAAAACATTGTTCTGCACTATATTTCTCCTTAAATATAATTTTGTTGTTTTGTTTTAATTTTTACATTACATTTATTTCAGTATTGTGGTACATCCTAGGTAGAACCGCAGTACTCAGTTATCTTTTTAAAAAATATATAGAAAATATAAATAATTTCCCCTACCTATTACCACATAAAGTAGGTAGAGAACAATAATAAAACCTACTACTTACCTATATAAGACCCTAACCCAGAACACAGCCCAGATGTAGTCTAAACAAGATGGCTACCTTTAACTTTTGTAATGGCAGTCATTAGCAAATCATATACTTCCTTGTCATCTGCAAGTACCGTGATATACTGCAACATTACCATGGTATACAGTGGCCATAATATATCACTAGGTTTTTGTGCCCTATTCACAATCTGAAACTTACACTTTTGTGTAAGCTTACAATTGTTTGCTATTCACAAAAACATTTTACTAAACTATCTTTAGAATTGCGAAGTCTCCGTACATTAAAAGAAATGCCTGAGATATCACCAAGTTTCTGTGCCTTATAACTACAAAAATCCTGAAAGGATTCTCATAAAATAGCAACAATTATTTATTTATTTATTTAATGATTTATAAAGCGCCTGGTGACCCGGAGGCATCCCCGCGCTAATGATACAAGTGAAAACCAGAGGGGGGAGGGAGCTTATTTGGGAAAAAGCAAAGTTTTTAATTTCTTACGGAAGATGAGGTGGCTGGGTTCCAGTCGCAGGTAGCGGGGGAGTGAGTTCCATCCTGCAGACGCTTTTACTGCGAACCGTCTACCGCTGGTGCGCGTCTTCCTGAATCTCGGAACGATGGCCAAGCGTTAGTTGTCCGAGCGTAGGAGTCTAGGGGCTTTGTAAGGGGTGACCATATCTCTCAGAATAGAGGGGCCAAGCCCATTGATGAGTTTGTGGGCAGTACACATAGCTTTAAATTCTACCCTCTGGCGCACTGGAAGCCAGTGTAAGGCCTTGAGCGCTGGTCTGGCCGAAGTTCTTGAGGGGAGGCCCATAAGGAGCCGGGCAGCAGCGTTTTGAGTTCGCTGGAGTTTGGCCAGGGTGGATTCAGGGGCTCCCAGGTAGACAGCGTTGTTATAATCTAGCCGAGCAAGGATCAGACCTTGAATCAAGAGTTTCCTAGATAAAGGCGGGAGTATTGGGAGGATTTTGCGGATGGAGCGCATAAGTCCGAAGCAGGTGCCTGCTGTTTTGGCTGCCTGGGTCTTCATGGACAGCTCTGGTTCTAGCCAGACTCCCAAGGTTTTGATTTCTGGTTTCGGGGAGGGGACCTCACCGAAAACGTCTGGGCAGACCGATGGGGGAATGGTGGTCCATTTCTTGCCCATGAGCATGACTTCGGTTTTCGACCCGTTGAGCTTCAAGGATGACTCGCACATCCAGTGGTGGATTTCCTGGAGGCAGTTCAATAGAATGTCCGGGTGTTTGTCAAGATGAGAGAGTGAGACGACCAATTGCGTGTCGTCCGCATAACTCACTATCTTGATTCCGAAGGGGGAGACGACATCCTCGAGTGGGGCCATGTAAGCATTAAACAGGGTAGGGCTTAATGACGACCCCTGAGGGACTCCACTCGTAAGGGGGAGAGGGGCTGATCGAGAATTTCCGTCTCACACCTGGAATTATGCTTTCTGGATCATAATCTATAGTCCTGCAAAATGTCATAAAAATCGGTTCAGTCCTTTTGCCTCCCTGGCTGAGTTTAAAAATGTATGGAAAATGCATTGGTGGAAAAATGTGTTTTGGGACCTCCCTTTTTTCTTTGCACCCCTTAACTGATCACCACTAAACTTTGCTTCATCCAACAATGTAAATGTAAATGTTTTTGTACTTGTATAGCGCACACCTACCCACAGTGGGTTTCCCTGCGCTTGTACGAATACCGCAAGGGAACCCTTCCTGGCTTGCCCTGTGAAGTGTCCACTCCTGGGCACCCCCATGGTGCAGGCCTGGCATCCCTCGCGTTGTGGGGGCCGTTGTGGAGACTAAGCAAGCTATTGCCCAGAGTTGCAGCGTGGGACCCATGATCAGAATAGGCACTGAGGCGAGAATATCCGGTCAGGGTAATTAATGAGCCTGAGACCCGCCGGGGCAGGAATCGAACCCTGGTCCCTGGCCAGAGCTCTGCATCGAGGTCTGCCTGCTCTAACCATTGAGCCACACTTCGCCACTGTAGAAAAAGCAATAGGTCTGCAAAGCTTTTGGAGATTTGCCTTAGGGGCGCAAGGTTATTACTGATTAGAAATCCGATGAATTCCTATCTCTGGGAATCCTAACCTAACTAAAACCTTCAGAGTGTCTATCGTAACTCTGTAATGTGTTGGTGTGTGTGAGCAAAAAGGGTATCTGTTTCACATTCAAATGTAAGTATGCAGGTAATACTATATATTTGTATATATATTTATTTAGCAAGTTTTATATAGTTCAAACTTGACCCGAAGGTATCAGATCGCTTCACAGAGTTTGCATAGTGGTCATTACGTGAAATACATTTGGAGTAAATAAAAATACATAGGGACAGTTTGTAAACAAAGTATTCAAAAGACATACAGTTGGCAATACAGTTTTGATATGACTCAATACAATAAATTAGTTACCTAGGGAAGCAAATGTATTCATATCTAAATATTTACAGCAGACATAATCATATAGATATCAGCAGTATCTAGGGGCCTGCAACTGAGATGGTTAAGTCATATGTGCACAAATTTAATAATCAAGAAATCAATTATCAAGATGACATCAAACCATAAATCAGCAGTATCTAGGGGCCTGCAACTGAGATGGTTAAGTCATATGTGCACACATTTAAAAATCAAGAAATCAATTATCAAGATGACATCAAACCATAAATCAGTAGCAGGTCACGAGCAATACAAAATAACCAAGGGGCATATTATCAAGCCTGTGCGCTAAAATTATCGCCGCTTTATCGGCCGAAAACGGCCGATAAAGCGGCGATAATGGGCTTGATAATATGCTCTATCGAATTCCAATCGAAGCACATGTTAGATGTGAAGACATCTAACATGTGCTTCGATTGGAATTCCACAGAGCATATTATCAAGCCCATTATCGCCGCTTTATCGGCCGTTTTCGGCCGATAAAGCGGCGATAATTTTAGCGCACAGGCTTAATAATATGCCCCCAAGTTCATAAATGCTGTAGTTGATGATGTGTCTTAAGTTGATCTCCTCAGAAATATAGTTTCTGCATCTGCTTTTGACAGCTTCCAAAAAGTCTCCTTTTGGCTAGGAAAATCTCTCCATGTAATCGTTGATATGTCAACAGATCAAACTTTTGGAAGTAAAACTGAGTGTTTTAGGGAGTTGGGGTAGGTTGTAAATTCCACTCATTAAGCTACTTTTACTAACATTCGTGCAACACTTCCAGGTGGAATTATTGCATCACATTCAACTTGGATTCAAAATATTCAAACACACAAAATACTGTTTTGATTTTAGTTCATTAAAATAAATATTGTCATGAAATTTAACATTCCTGCCAATTCATGCCTGAAAATAAAATGTTCATCAGTGTAACTGCATTCAAAATCCACAACCCATTTACTACAATAGCCATCCTCGGCATATAAATACACTATGTAAACATGTCATGCGTGCTTCACATTTGTTGAGAAATGTATCTCAATCTGGTCGCTGTAAATGCACAATGCCCGTCATATTTTGTCTAACATCTAGTTAAACATGGTGCACTATTTCTTTAACACATTCAACATTATTCAAATAGTTAAGTGAAAACATTTCTTATTAACTTTACAATATGCCACTGACTTTAAGACCAGATAGTATTACCAGATAATGAGTCGAAGTGTTCAAGATTAATTGTACAGTAGTTACATCTTGGAATTCACTGTGAAAGCCAAGCCATGGAAACAAATACAACACATTTGGCGGGCAATTCGCTTTAACTTTGAAGGTAACATCCAGCCATCCTATTCAAGGCAGCATCCATGCTTTGATATGACAGGCTCTCTATGACTTTCTTGGTGCAGGCTCCACTGAGTGAGCCCACTTCAAAGGCATGCTGGTGGCAGTCTATGACACTCTGACAGCGGAAGAGTGTTAACTCAGTATAGTTTGCACTGGTCCATCCTTCCTGAAAGTCATGTGACTCTGGCATGAGGAAATTCCATCCTAAAAATGTACGGTCTAAGGCATTTTCAAAAATACAAGTATCTCATTTTTGAGGGACAACCCAAAAAAGTTCTGGAGTGTTCAGTGAAGTTTGGGAGCCCATTTTAAAATCATTCTGAATGGTTGTCTGTAACAGGGTTATGCCAAACGGGTTTTTAGTCACCTCCTTTTGGTAAAACAGAATCCTATGCCCTTTTGGATCAACGCATGCCATGTGGACACAGAATGGGCAAAACCATTTAATACATCAGAACCTAATTTTCTGGACTATGACTCTCTCAACTGAAGTAGTATAGGGGAACCTGAGTAGCGCAATTTATAATTAAAAGCAACGAATTTCAGTATGGTGAAGGATTTATTACGGGAATTCCTGAAACAAATTAAATTAATGTAATAAATTCCCTTAAAAGTACCCTTAGACAGAATCTGATGGTATGCTGAATTCTTTTATTAAAAAGACTTTAGTGAGCATTTGTATACTTCTCATAGTTGCAGCATATCGCCTAAACAGGCGGTATTGCAACTTCTTGTTGAGGACTGATCAACAACCCTTTCTTTGTAAGAGGTAACAAGGATGATTCAGGGTCTTTTAGATTAATAGCTATGCGTGACATGGCTTTGAACATCTTTTGTAGACTTATTTTATGAAGCTTACAGGGGATAGGTGAGGACCGATCCTGATGCTGGCTTTTACCCTGAAGGAAGCACACCCCAGCAAAGTATGTCCTGTGTACTGTGGTATGCCACACAGACATGACACTGCAGAGCGACTTCTATGCCTTCGTTGGTGACATCTGACCGGTGTTCAACAGGGCATATTGGGGGTGATTGTGGCTTTAAACGCAGAGCATAGACGTACAGGAGTCTCGATTGAAACAGCTTGAATGATTGCACTGTTCAGCGCCCACCTTGGTAAGGAGGGCTCAATAATGGACACGATTGAATGGCTCAGTAATGGATAAGATTGAAATATCAAATGACCTTTCGCAAAGCTATGTCTTGGACTCTTTATTATTTGCACTATTTCTTTCTGATTTACCTAAGGCACGTTCTGCGATTCATACGCTGCCTCCTGATAGCCACAGCTCACGGTGGCTCAGATAAGCGCGGTGGTGCAGGGCGGGGTGGGAGGGGTTTGACGTTTACAGACAGCGGAGTAGGTATGATTAAAGAAATAAATAATACCTGTTCCGTCGTCTGTCAGCTTCCCCCTGCCGCGCCCCGCCCCACTGCGCTAACCTGGGCCGCCCTCTGCTGGATAGCCATTTGAATGTGGTGTTGTATGACAACAACTTGGTTTCCTTAGAGCACACTGCTGTCAGCCTTCCATAGCAATTGCATGTCCTCTCCGACTGCTGCAAAGCTAATTCAAGCCTTGACCACCAAGATGTGATTTTTGGAAGGCAGACGTCTTCCTTTATATATATACAGGTTGGACAGATGTAATCTTGATATATTCCCCAATATACCTATCTAGAGTGCTCTTTAGGAGTAAACTAATTTGGAATGCTCTTTTGGAATGGGAAACAGGGAGCGCATTGGTAGCTATGAAGGGCCTGTTGTATGTTCATTGGATTGTAGCCTTTCATTGCAAACAGTGATTTGAGCATTCAAATAGAAAGCTGTCCCTTCTGGTGTGTATGGTATGCCCCTCTCATCCTATGTTTTTCACATGATTATATGTATTACTTGAGGGATGTTGGAAACTGGTCCTTTGCTTACTTTTAAGCACTGATGAAAGAGGGAAAGAAAGTGCCTGGCCCTGCATGAGGTGAGACTGTGCATGATGAGAAGCCCTTCAAGTTCCTTGGAGTGAGGAACACTCAGAGAGTCTTGACGGTCTGGAGAGTGAAGCCAGGAGCTACCTGTGCTGTCTGGCAGCCTGCCGCTGCTCACGCTAGAGCAGGGAAGCCACATTGTCACTTAGGCGGGAGCTTCACTGGCACAGAAGTCTGCAACTTCCAAAGGCAAATCACACCCCAGAGGGCCACAACAGCTACAAATGTGAATCTACTGCACATGACCTACCACCCTTTCAGTGATTCTTGTTCCAAAGAGAAGTTGCTACTGAGGCCTCAGCAGTGAGAAACTCCCACTGCGGAGAGCAGAGTCATGAGTTGCACCCGCGGCCATCGGGCAGGTAAAGCAGGCTTAACCTGCAAACGAAACAAGAGACTAAAAGTGTGCACAGGAATCTAGTACAAGGATGTAAGACTTTATGCCTGAGTGAAGGACTTGGTGACAGCTGTTGAACTGAGTTGCATATCTTACCTGTGGGGTAAGTAGAAGTGATCTACTTCTATGCCTAATTAATGTTCATTCCTGCATCACTGTGTCTGTTGACTGATTGTTGATTTCAGAGCTCTTGCCCCCACATTTCCTCTCTGAGAAGTCTTTGACTGCTCGCTTTCACTACCCTGACAGTCAAGTGCGAAAGGGTTGCACCTGTCCCAGTTTTCAGAGCCCCTCAAAAACTGACCCCAGGACATCAGTGACAAATGACCACAGTTGGAACCCAATATCCTTTCATTGCCAGGTGATCTCCTAAACAGTGTCTGACAGACCCATCCCAAAAAAGTCCCATCAGCAACATTTTCATTTTTTATTGGGCAACTGAGTTTTCTTAATTTGTATCTATTTAGAAAGAACCTTACTCTAATTAAAGTATAGTTACCTTTTATGGACATACGGTTGTGTGGAGACTTGTTCTCCCCTTGAACCTTCCAAAGCTTACAGTACTGTCAACTCATTTAGAAAAATAGACTAGAAGGCAGGTCAATTTAGTTTTTTGGGAGCCTGTGAAACACAGCCTGCAATGGCCTCTAGACCATGGTGGTAATCGCCAAGCAAGCCGGTGACATGACCTCAGGGCTAGCTGGGTACACGAAGAAGTGGGACCTCAAATTTTCTTAACTGACAGAAAGGTGTTGAGAATGAGTATGTCTTATTGCTGATGGTTCCATGGTTTGAGGTTTAGCCATCAAAGGGTCAGGTCCCAGAACTAAGAAATTTATTATGGAATGGTGAGCCAGAGGTCATCATAAGATCAACATTCTCTCAGTAATGTTTAGGGAATATTTTTTTGGGACACTCAGGATGTAGTGGTAACTGAAGTGGCATTTGGAGCCCTGGAAGAGAATCGTGAAGTTGATTCTGGATTTTGCAGAGTTCCAGTAAAGCCACTGTAGAGTTCACAGGATAGGCATGGCAATTTTCATTAGAATTTTCCAATGGCGTTTTGAGCTTCCTGAATCACATGAACCTAGAATTAGAGTAGCCCAACTCAAAATGTTTATTTTCAGTCTGCACTGGCATGCATGTTGATACTGAGGTCATGATTCAGGAGGACACCGCGGTTACTGGCTGTGCATTGGTGTCCACACATAGTGAATTCTACTCCCTCTACTCCTGCCCATTACTCTATCAAATGTAGCCACAGCGTGAGAATTTCAGTTCTGCGCCATTTATTTCTCTCTCCTTTCCCACCATTCCTGAAGTTGGATGGGTATTTTAAGTTATCATGGTAGTGAAAATGGGTTTCCCCGAGGCTTGCCGGGGGTTAAATAGGTGGGCTTGCAGCTCAAGGTTCATTCACATTTTTTTTTAAAGAAAAGATAGATCTAACACATTTTATGATGTGTATTATGCAGCAGAAGTGTTAATTGAGTGCGCCATTTGGTTGTTTGCCAGCCATGTCAAACGCAGCAAGCAAACTCACTTACAGTAGCTTACAGGTAGTGCAATCTTGGTACAAAAGGATGGCCCATGTGCATGAAGGAGATCATAGTGGAGGATATGTGACGTAAATAAGCAATAAGTGGATGGAAGAACTATCATAATTAATAAAACTGACAGTCCTCATTCGTTCCTTATCTGCTCAACGCTTTCTTCTCTCTTTTTTTCTGCCTTGTCCCGCCAGTCCTTCTCAAGGTTGTTGACTCCCCGTATCAAGCCCATCTTATACTTTATGGACTTATCAAGGCTTACCGTGCACTTGAGAAAGCATTTAGCATCCTGTACTGTAAAGGGAAAGTCTATTGACAAAAACCTCTGAAAGACTTCAGGATCAGCATCTAAATCCAATATATTTTTTAGGCTTTCCTTCATTGAAAACAACTCTTTCCTACCATCCTTGAATATGTCCCACAGTAAGCGTCCTTCAAAGTCTTCACTGGTTCCAATCTGTTGCTCATCCTCAATACACTGGAGAATCCAGCTCAGGCGACATGGCCACTGATTGGACAAAACAACCCATGCAGCAACGGATTTAGGAGTTAGTGTTTTTGACAAGACACGGTTCAAGACTAGAAGGTGGATGGTGACTGGGATTGTGTTGACTATTCTTCTCATATGAGCAATGCTGTCTGGGATGTATTCATGGAGATGCTCTTGATCGCTGTACAACGCATGGAAGGCATCCTGGATGTACCTTCCAGGGCTGGGTGATATTTCACTTTCCTCTTCTTTTTCCGTTTCATCTTCTGCTGCCAATTCATCTCTCAGCAGCCTGGCAGACTCTGCTATGCCTGTCTTGGTTCCCCTGTTAACATCATTTCTACAGGGCCAATCAATTAGGTCTTCAGTTCCTTGCACTGCCTTCCGTAGGAGCTGCAGTTTGTTTTTGGTGCCCAAGGGGGGCACAGAAAAGGGCAGGGTTACAGTTCTATTCAAAAACATGTAGCCATTGTCAGCCATTCCTTTCATGGAGCAGGCTTTTTCCAAGCAATTTACAATGATACTGGGGTCCACGACTAGAATGGAGATAAAAGGGGCGCTTCTGTCTGAAAGAAGGGTGTTCATGGCATCGAGAACCCCAACTACCTTGTCCGGAGCACACAACTCTAAGCTGGTGATCTGTAAGACTATCCGTATCTTCTGCTTCTGAAATATTTCCAAGCACTTTACTAAGTTTGTGATCACTTCAATCTCCTTCTTCACCTCGCTCATGAAACCCATCTGCGTGCTAAATTTTTGGCTGTTTATCATCCTCTCGATCTTCTTTTTCTGGCTAATGACCACATTTTTCCCTACTTTAAAAACAGTCATGAGCATCCCTGAGCCTGATATAATGGCAGCCGTGCTCCCGAGAACCATGTAAAGATTTCTGGGCTCCTCCTCATTTTCCTGATGGGTCCAAACCGGCACAAAAAGGAGAACTATTCCCACCACGAAGACCACAACGGCGAGACATAGTTTAACACAAAATAACTTTTTGCACACCCACTCTTTTCCATCCAAATCTGGGGCACGCTTAGGCGGGGTTCCCAGTGCATTGTAAAGCCCTATTGGCAGTGCCCCAAAGTGACTGCGAACACGGTCACAAAGTGTGGTGACCAACCCTGCCCAAAGTCGGTCGCTTCCAGCATACTGCCAGGCACTGAATGGTACAAACACAAACTGGATGTTCTTCCGTTCTATATTCCTGTCTGTGATCAGAGGTTTGTAGAACAGTAGATGCCACAGAAGCCAGAGGAACCCCAGGCCTTCCGGCCTCCTTGGCTTCTCGCGAGATACGTTGAATACTTTCTCTTCGATTCGAGATGCTTCTTCTCTCATACATTCTAAAAATACAAAAGAAAAGAATTAGATGCTTATAAAATCTTACCCACTTGTTTGACTATTATGGTAGATTCCCTGTGTTGTAGTTCTAAACATTTATTGTACACAATGAGAAAAAAGTTCACCTTTTTGTTTTTTAGTTTGCACACTAAGGGCCTCATTATGAGTGGCTGTGTTTTGATGGTGATATAATTTAAATTATAAACCCGGCCATTATGACCTCCCCCCTTCCTCCCCGAAACTCTGGGTTCTTTTTCAGGAAGATTTTCACCTTTCTGCCGATAAAACAAATACATTATCTGCCTGCTTCCACTACCAGCTGTTCGATGAAAATAATATGGAGGCGGAGGAGGGGGTGGAACAGGGGTGTTAGGGATGAAGGGCATACTTGCGCGTATCCAGGGGTGTATTATCTGCTCCTTCTGTAAACCTGAGGGGGGCAGGTGCAGTGCTTAATTTCTAAAATATTAAGTCCAGGTGCTCAGATTTTTGTAGGAGGCCACGCCCACTATACCAGCTCCACCCACTGGCTCCACCCACCAGGTTTCCTGAACCCAAACCCCGAGCATTGGCATTTATGTAAAACACCTATATTAGTCAACATGGATTGCACATGCTTCATTACTTTCTTTTTAGTTTTTTGTCCATGATGCGCTTTCAAGAAAGTACAGCAAGTCTGCCAAAAACAACAGACAGCCTTGTCAAATACCAAGCATCAGGGGGCGTGTGTGTATGTGAATGTGCATGTGTGTGTGTAATTACAGAGAAACATAATTTAATTATGGGACGGTGGGAAATGTGACCTATGCGTAGCGCTACGAGAACCCAGACCGCAACTAAAAGCATATCGAATATGCACGCCATTTTTAAAATAAGGGCATTTGGTTAGTATTAAGCTCAAGACTCATTTTCTCGCCCTTTCCAGCTCTGCCCGTCACAAACGCCGTCTATTTCATTCTTCTCTTACCACAGAGAGAAATGCCGATGCAGAGCATATTATATGAGCAGATGCCCCTGTCATTTATACAAAGAGACTAGGGCTCTGCTACTTGTCTTCTACAGTGTACATCCCATAGACACCAGAACACTAATGGATAAGCTTCTAATGTACATTAAGACATACATTCTCAACAAATTTTAGCCAGGTATTTTTCAGGGTGGAATAATGGCAATATTTTTAAGACACACATTGAATTTTTAAACACCTCAAAATAATTCATCAAGACATCAATAAGATTCTAGGTAGGAATCCATTGCACTTTCCTCCCCGTCCCACAATGAAGTAAGTTATTGTCGTTCCTGGAGGCCACAGCTACACCTGTAAACCTAGGAACGAGCCTGGCAAAGATGAATGTGCAAGTGAAACAGTAAGGTTTGGGTAGGAAATACCATCCATGCTGAAAGCAGTCACTTTCATCTAAATTGCTAACTCCTGTCCATATTGACAAAGGATAAGGACAGCCAGGAAAGTGGTATTAGTAAAATGATGCCTCCCCCAAGCCCCCACACCTTTCCCGCAGAATGTGAAGCGAGCCACCTGAGTCTCCCATATTTCACAGATATTCATTGGCCTTCGGTGGAATGTGGTCATTCTGAAAGGTTTGGGGGCACTTAAGGGTTGGGCCTACCACAGGAGCCTGTGTTGCCTTTGAGCCACAAACAAATTCTTTTTTTTTTCATATTGCAACATGGTCTGATTGTATTCGGATTCTATTTCCGCTTTTGTTTTCGCAATACTGCTTGAGTTGGTAGTGCTGCAGGATGCTGCATGGTGTACTCTGTTACCATAATGCGATCTGCATTGCTTCAGTAGTCGCCAGTGCGCAGGTGCCTATTTGAGCGCCATTCACATGTTTTATGTAAAATATTTAAAATAAAGTCACTAATCCTTGTGTTGCCTTCCAGATAAAGGTAAGGCCGTCTAGAGCAGCCATTTTCCTTGCCACCAAGAAGATGCCAGGAAGGCGGCGGTTAGTTGTCAGGACCTGGAAACTGTCTGAAATCATGGCTGTGACGAGAGACGCCCGGGCGCCGAGGACAGTGACAGGGACCAGTTGAGTGGGACGTGGGTGGGTGACAGTGGGACTCGGGACTGGTACTCTCTCAGTGCACTGCGTCTGCGCAGCTGCCCAGCTGCCCAGCTGCCCAGCTTTATTAACTGTCTGGTGATTGATTAGGGCTTGCTTGCTTAGGCCTGCCAGAAGGCCCTGTCTCACCTGGTGGTGCAGCTGTTGCCAGACTAACTCAAGGCTCACAACGTCGTCCGGCCGGGTCACTCAGTACTACTAGTGAGTGAACTGCATTTGAACGACGATCACTAGGTGTGGCCTACCGGCCGTGGTGCGGAGGGTATGCTGGGGCGTGGCACTGACTGAGCCGAATGCGTGCGCAATCAAAACTGTCACAATCTGAAAAAATCTACGCAGTGTGGAGTGCGCAGGCTGTAGCGCACCGCCCCAACCCCCGGGAACCAAAATCCAGACCAGCCCTGCCCCAGTGCTTAAGTTGTGCCGGTCCTTGCCGGTGCTAAGCACCGGCACCTAATTATCAGGGCCGGGTCTACACACTATGGTGCACCGTGCACGTAATTGATTTATACTAGTAATTATTTACTTGCTTTGCTTAGTTGCTTCACTATCGCTACAGGACTAAAACTCAAGTGTTCTACTTCTTGTCCGACTCCGGACTCCGGAGACTTAGGGCCAGATGTAGGTCGGTCGGTAACGGCCGAAAATCGGTATTTTCGGCCGTTACCGACCGGTATACAAGATTTGAAATGTAGGGGCACAATTTTACAGAATCGGTAACTTTACTGATTCGGTAAAGTTACTGATTCTGTAAAATACCGAATTGGTATTTTACCGATTTGGTAAATCTCAGATGTAGGTGGGACTCTTCTGAGTCACAAAGGCCCTACAAAATCGGTATTTTACCACACAATCCTATTGGGCCCGATGTAGGTAGAATTGATTTACCGATTTTAAATTACCGAATTTTACCGATTCAGTAATTTAAAATCGGTAAATCAATGGGTCCGACATGTAGGTATTCCAGATGTGCTGGAATACCGAATCGGATGAATTCGGTATTTACCGATTCGGTAAATACCGATTCGGTAATGCCCATTCATTCCTATGGGCTTTGAAGCCCATAGGAATTAATGGGCATTACCGATTCGGTATTTACCGAATCGGTAAATACCGAATTACACAAGGGTGCAGGGGGTGTCACTTTGACACCCTCTGGCACCCCCAGAACAGGCACGGGTGCCATGTGGCAGGCATACCTGCCCTAAGGGCAGGTCTGCCTGTCACATGGCATAGGTGTGCATGCACACATGTGCATGCACACCGGAATCAGTATTTTACCATCAAATAGGATTTGATGGTAAAATACCGATTCGTTAAGGCTCCTGGGACTCTGAAGAGTCCCACCTACATATGGGTGGCTCCGAATCGGTAAAATTACCAATTCGGTATCTTACAGAATCGGTAACTTTACCGAATCGGTAAAGTTACCGATTCTGTAAAATACTGCACCTACATGCCATTCACCTATTTACCGATCGGTAACGGTCGAAAATACCGATTTTCGGCCGTTACCGACCGACCTACATCTGGCCCATTGTGTGGTAAAATACCGATTTCAGGTGTGCATGCACATGTGTGCATGCACACCTAGCCATGTGACAGACAGACATGCCCTTAGGGCATGTCTGTGTGCCACATGGCGCACATGCCTATTTGTGGGGTGCCAGAGGGTGTCAAAGTGACACCCCCTGCACCCTTGCAAAATTCGGTATTTATCGATTCTGTAAATACAGAATCGGTATTTCCCATTGATTCCTATGGGCTTTGAAGCCCATAGGAATCAATGGGAAATACCGATTCTGTATTTACAGAATCAGTAAATACCGAATGTTACAGAATCGGTATTTCCACATCTGGAAATACCTACATGTCAACCACATTGATTTACCGATTTTCAATTACCGAATCGGTAAAATTCGGTAATTAAAAATCGGTAAATCAATATTACCTACATCGTGCCCACTGTCTGTCTGCAGCTCTGCACTCTGCTTGTCACTCATTTTAACCAACATCACTTCATGTTCTTAATGACTGGACCAGATTCTTTATGATCTCATCTCACTTACTGCTCGCTCGCGGCTCGAATGTTGATGCAGTGTCACCGCTGGCCCAGTGGGCGGGACACTGATGGTGTTGGGCCGTCCAGGGCTGGTCTGGATTTTGGTTTTCGGGGGTTGGGGCGTTGCACTGCAGCGTGCGCACACCACACTGCGTAGATTTTTTCAGATTGTGACAGTTTTGATTGTGCACGCATTCGCCTCAGTCAGGCCATGCCCCAGCATACCCGCCGCACCACGGCTGGTAGGCCACACCTAGTGATCGTCGTTCAAATGCAGTTCACTCACTAGTAGTACTGAGTGACCCGGCCGGACGACATTGTGAGCCTTGAGTTAGTCTGGCAACAGCTGCACCACTAGGTGAGACAGGGCCTTCTGGCAGGCCTAGGCAAGCAAGCCCTAATCAATTACCAGACAGTTAAGAAAGCTGGGCAGCTGCGCAGCCAGCGGCGCACAGAGAGAGTCCCAGTCCCGAGTCCCACTGCCACCCACCCACGTCCCACTCAACTGGTCCCTGTCACTGTCCTCGGCGCCCGGCCGTCTCTCGTCACAGCCATGATTTCAGACAGTATCCAGGTCCTGACAACTAACCGCTGCCTTCCTGGCATCTTCTTGGTAGCAAGGAAAATGGCTGCTGTAGATGGCCTTACCTTTATCTGGAAGGCAACACAAGGATTAGTGACTTTATTTTAAATATTTTACATAAAACATGTGAATGGCGCTTAAATAGGCACCTGCGCACTAGCGACTACAGAAGCAATGCAGAGCGCATTATGGTAACAGAGTACACCATGCAGCATCCTGCAGCACTACCAAGCTGAAGCAGTATTGCGAAAACAAAAGCGGAAATAGAAGCCGAATACAATCAGACCATGTTGCAATATGAAAAGAAACATAATTCGTTTGTGGCTCAAAGGCAACAAAGGCTCCTGTGGTAGGCCCAACCCTTAAGTGCCCCCAAACCTTTCAGAATGACCACATTCCGCCGAAGGCCAATGAATATCTGTGAAATATGGGAGACTCAGGGGGCTCGCTTCACATTCTGCAGGAAAGGTGTGGGGGCTTGGGGGAGGCATAATTTTACTAATACCACTTTCCTGGCTGTCGTTATCCTTTGTCAATATGCACAGGAGTTAGCAATTTAGATGAAAGTGACTGCTTTCAGCATGGATGGTATTTCCTACCCAAACCTTACTGTTTCACTTGCACATTCCTCTCTGCCAGGCTCGTTCCTAGGTTTACAGGTGTAGCTGTGGCCTCCAGGAACGACAATAACTTACTTCATTCTGGGACGGAGGAGGAAAGTGCAATGAATTCCTACCTAGAATCTTATTGATGTCTTGATGAATTATTTTGAGGTGTTTAAAAACTCAATGTGTGTCTTAAAAATATTGCCATTATTCCACCCTGAAAAATACCTGGCTAAAATTTGTTGAGAATGTATGTCTTAATGTACATTAGAAGCTCATCCATTAGTTCTGGTGTGTATGGGATGTACACTGTGTAAGACGAGTAGCAGAGCCCTAGTCTCATTGTGTAAATGACAGGGGCATCTGCTCATATAATATGTTCTGCATCGGCATTTCTCTCTGTGGTAAGAGAACAATGAAATAGACGGCGTTTGCAACGGGCAGAGCTGGAAAGGGCGAGAAAATGAATCTTGAGCTTAATACTAACCAAATGCCCTTATTTTAAAACGGCTTGCATATTCGCTATGCTTTTAGTTGCAGTCTGGGTTCTCGTAGCGCTACGCATAGGTCACATTCCCCACCGTCCCATGATTAAAGTATGTTTCTCTGTCATTACACACACACATGCACATTCACATACACATACGCCCCCTTATGCTTGGTAATTGGCAAGGCTGTCTGTTGTTTTTGGCAGACTTGCTGTACTTTCTAGAAAGCGCATCATGGACAAAAAACGAAAAAGAAAGTAATGAAGCATGTGCAATCCATGCTGACTAATATAGGTGTTTTACATAAATGCCAATGCTCGGGGTTTGGGTTCAGGCAACTTGGTGGGTGGAGCCAGTGGGTGGAGTTGGTAAAGGGGGCGTGGCCTCCTACGAAAATCTGAGCACCTGGACTTCATATTTTAGAAATTAAGCACTGCCCTGCCCTGCCCAACACCGTCAGTATCCCGCCCACTGGGCCAGCGGTGACACTGCATCAACATTCGAGCCGTGAGCGAGCAGTAAGTGAGATGAGATCATAATGAATCTGGTCCAGTCATTAAGAACTTGAAGTGACGTTGGTTAAAATGAGTGACAAGCAGAGTGCAGAGCTGCAGACAGACAGTGTCTCCGGAGTTCGGAGTCGGACGAGAAGTAGAACACTTGAGTTTTAGTCCTATAGCAATAGTGAAGCAACTAAGCAAAGCAAGTAAATAATTACTAGTATAAATCAATTACGTGCACAGTGCACCAGAGTGTGTAGACCGAGCCCTGATAATTAGGTGCCGGTGCTTTGCACCGGCAAGCACCGGCACAAATTAAGCACTGTAACAGCTGCTGCCCACAGGCCCTATTTTGCAGCAAGCCTTACAGACCCAGTGTCTCCAAGCCTGGAATGTTCAGGAGTTTCAAACTGATAATTCTGAACCTTGTAATTGTGACTGGGCTTGTTTCACCCAGAGGTATCGCTCCTGGTGTAATAACCCAACTCATAACAAAGCTCGAAATCCTCATGGAACAGGCCCATACTGAGCTCACAACCTTAAATAACATGTACCTAGTATGTACATGCTTAGGACACACTTGTAATTGTGACTTGGCTTGTTTCACCTAGAGGTCTCCTTCTTGGTGTAATATTCCAACTCACAACGAGGCTCGAAGTCCTCGTGAAACATGCTCATACTAACCTCATGACCTTAAATAACATGTATACAATATTTACATGCTTACAAATGAATAGCCTATACTTGATTTGTTGCAAACAGTAAATAGATAGCATTGCTATGTTGTAGACTGTGAATTGTTCATTGCTGTTTTGTAGTTGACCACTAATAAATAGCCAGCCAGTGGTATCTTGAAGACCATACATGACATGGCATCCCATTGGAATATTTTAGAATATGCTTTGCCTGGCAACATTCAATTGTAAACTATTAATGGTGCAACATTTTATATTTTATAGACCATAATCAGAATCATTTGACCTACCCTGGTTTCCATTTTCTGCAGCTTGTGGCCCAGCCCTGATAATGATTTCATGACGTCTTCAGAAACGCCATTTTCTTATGGAACTCCTGGATTTAGAGAGGAATTTCACCCTGCATCCTCCAGAGTCTAAGGATGCCTCGTTGGTTGTCAGCTGGGCAGGAACCACCCTGCCATGCAAGGTGACTTTGGGGCTGTCAGCATCTCCTTGATATTTGGGCATTTGAGTGGCTTACTATATCTGATCACACACTTAAAGCGAGTAGTTGTTCAGTCTCATTAAGTCGACAGAGATCCCTACATTGTCGTTTGCCTTCCACCAGACCAGCATCGACAGCGCAGGCCCATTAGGCTCCGCCTTGCTCCCAGCTCGGGTGACGGGTGCACTAATTTGGGTCCACCATCCATACCCTCATATCTGTCTTGTGAAGTTGTCTTATGCGCCTCCTGCCCAGTGATCCGTAAACGCCCAGCATGGTCTATGTCGTAGTTTTCGCACTGATGTCCCCTGTCGTCTGTCTGCTCACCTGAAAGTAACTTAGGTGGGGGGATGGGAGCCAGATATCAGTTGCTGGTGGTTCACAGCCTTTCCGTCAGGTCATTCTCTCTTCATAAGCTTCTCAGTGGGCTTCAGCTATCCCAGATATCGCAAATGAGTTGTGTCAGGTTGTCAATTGGTGCTGCATTTCTTGTCTGGCATCGAGGATGAGTTTGGAGGCCCTCTCAGCCTCCAAGACTTTTAAGTGTGTAAGGGATGGAACACTCTGGTTCAGCTGCTCTTTCAATCCTTCAGCTTCATGGTTCTTCACCGTAGCCTTGCCCCACTATTATAATTTTTTAGGCCATAAAATAGCTGTTCTTGGTAACTTTTCGATCATGTGAAGGGAACCAGTGCCGCCGCCTTTACTTTCCTCTGCCCACACTATCCTCCTGGGGTCGTTTCAATGCTGAAATCAGCCAACCTCTCTTGTACCCATTCTCACAGCTCCTGACTCCAAATTGTAAACGTTTCACTCTCTCTTCTGTCACAGCCACACAACTCACCTATTCATCCTCTTCTCAGTGGAATGTCCACCCTTTGCATTATGTCAGCCATGGTACTGACAATTCGTGGAAAAGCTGCAGTCTTGCTCCTCCTCTCCCCCTAACTACAGCCTGCCACTGTTTGTCGCTCAAATCCTTGGACATCTTGTTTTCAATACGACCTCTCACTACTTGTGACAGCAAAATGCCTGAGGTAGAGAAAGGGACCTTTTTATCTCAAAAATACCACAGGAAGGCATGAAACATGACCATTGTCGCTGGTTACATCACTGGAAGTGGTAAAACTGATGTTATAATGCCCCACATAAGTGTAGATACATTGGAAAAGAAAGAAATGTTTCAGGTGACTTATTTAGGAACAATATGACGTGGCGTAATTCAGGACGTTGCAGTTTCTGCAGTGTCGGCCCTTAAGGTGGTCCCCAATCCTTCAAGGGGCCCAATTCAGTTTAAGGCCAATGAATATCTGTGAGGTATGGGGAGTGCAGACGTTATGGAGGGAACAGTGAGGCTGAGGGAAGCAAGATGGCGAGTCGGCAGGCATGATCTGACCTGCCAGCTTTCTTCCGGAGCTTGTGTTGTGTGGTCGGTCAGGTAGGGACTCGGGGTGGCAGGTTCTTGGTTACATAGGCCCACCTTTTAAAGAGGAAGGTGAGGCAGGGAAGGGTCTCTTTGTTCCTGCTCTCCTCACCATGCCGATGACTCCAGCCCTCGTAATTATGCAGCCCCTCTCCAAAGGTTTCGCAGAGGGGGCGGCTCGAAATGGCAAGGGCACCATTCCTCCATGCTGACGGAGTTCTGCTTTCTAGGTTGCAGTTCACAAAGTTATTGAAGTTGCTCTTGGGGGCACTGGGGATTGACTTGGCTAATTTTAGCTCAGATTCATTTCACATCAGCGCAGCCACGTCAGCTGCTGGTTCAGGTTTTGATGCACAGTCTGTGAAAGTCAAATTTGAACTGTTTCAAATTATATGTTCGCCTCAACAAATTTAACCCTTGGTTGTTGGGCAAACTTGTGCTCTTTCTATCCCAAACCTCCCGTTGTTTGTGCGACTAGTGATATATCGTCACCGGATGTCTCGGTGCTGGACCATACTAGGGGAAGAGGGCCTGGGTGATTTTTTTTTTTAATATATTTTTATTGCAGAGTTATAAACCACAGGATACAATGAATCAGCCAGTTCACTCGTGACATCCCCCCCGTTCAATAAGAAGTCCAGATCGTACACAGCCATTCAGCCCGCATCCCGGAGGCCGGGGGGCATATTACTTCATTCAATAGGAAAACATCACGGTGCACGTCCCATAGGGACCATGGTTGAAATGTCGTTTTGCGTATCTGCTTTTACCCCCCCACCCACAACATCACTCCCGTCAGCCATCCCAGTTATAATCAGTGGTACCGCCCTTGTCGGGACCTGCCCTAGGCGCTATGGGACTGTCACGCCCGGCCGCTCCCCCCAGCCATTCCACACTCCACACAGTACCCACCATCCTAGTAGATCCAAGGTGCCCTAGCGGGCCACCATCTAATGGCTTCCGGCCCACCCCAAACTCCCATTAACCAGACCCCCCAAAACCCCCCCTCCCCTGGCAACTGCTAAGGTGTATGCCTCGTCCTGTTGAGCTAAATGGATCCACTACAGTGCGGGGTATAATACTCTTGTGTTCGCCCCGCGGTGTCCACCGGCTTAGTTCTCACCATCCTCATCCTCTACCAATGAGTCACGTAAAGCCTGTACCACTAACTCCCATGCACGCGCCGCATCCAATGCCTTCTCATTCCCCATCTTGACAGCCTGCTTCATCCGGAGCACACTCTCGCAGTCAGACCACCACAGCAATTCATTCTTCCATCTACGCAGTGAGGGTCCCCCCCTGGACTTCCAATGCCACGTTATTTCCCTCTGCGCCAATATCAGACCCAGGTCGATGAATTTTCTCGTCACCTTGGTGTGTTTGGTATGCGGGAACCAGAGCAGCAGGCACGCCGCCACATCGAATTCCACCTCTCTGTCAGTCACTTCGTTCAGGAGGTCCCCTACCTCCGCCCGATAGGTCCCCAAGTGTGAGCACCCCCAAAACAAATGGTCCATGTCCGCTCCCAGAGACGAACACCGTGGGCATCGGGCATCCGGTACCTGGAAGTACCGCTGTAATTTCTCAGGAGTTAAATAAGCCCTATGAAGCACATAGAAATGTACTTGCTGAAAGCGCGCGTTTCTCGTGCCCTTCCACGTGCGCCGCAGGATGTGGCCCCATGCCGTATCCGGTATAGGCCGGCCCACGCTCTCCTCCCATTTAGCCTTGAGCCCTCGGAGCGGTTCCAGTCCCTCGTTCAGCATCCTATTATGGAGGCACGTCACAGCTTTGAACGTACCTGCTGCCATCACCACATATTGGCACGCCGTAGTCGTTGTTGGTTCCATGAGCCCCCCTTTCCAGTGCTTCTGCATGGCAGCCACCACTGCCGCGTGTAGGAGGAACCCCCCATCGGGCAGCCCGAACTGGTCCCGGAGCGTTTCGAACGGCGCCAAAGCCCCGTCTATGTATAAGTCGCCTACTACCTGCAGTCCCGCCTCTTCCCAATCCAGCAACGGGGACCAGTCACCCCCATGCGGCAAGGCCGTCAGCATTCCAATCGGGATCTCCGGTGCATAAGGCCGCGACGCCTTCGCTCTCGGAAGGCTCCTCTGCCAGCACAGCCGGAGCGTCCGCTCCTCCATGGTGAGGGCCCGCAACTCGAGCCTCTGTTGCATGATGATATAGGACAGCACGTGGCGTTGAATCCCCCGGTCCCGATCCTCCTCTGGACCCCGAAACACCCTAGCTACGTTCTGTGTAAGGACCTGCAACTGCGCCGCTAGATAATACAGCTCGAAGTCGGGCACAGCCATGCCCCCTTCTAGCTTGGGGCGAAGTAGCGTGCTCAGGGCCACTCTACGGCGGCCATGCCCCCATAGGAAGCCAATAATCATGGACCTCAGGTCTCTAAAGATCCCCTGGGGAATCCAGACAGGCAGCGTTCGGAAATAATAGAGGAAGGGGGGGAGCGCCACCATTTTCAAAAGTGCAATCCTACCCAGAACCGTCAGCGGGAGGGTCGACCAGAAAGACAAGCTGCCCCTCAGTGCCCGGACACAGCGACCAATGTTGCCCTCCAATAAGTCCGCAGTCGCGTGGTAGATGCGAACACCCAGATAGGTGAAGCAAGAGGGCTCCCACACCACGCCCAAGTCGCCGCCAGGGTCTAGCGATCCCGCTCGCAGCGGGAACACACAAGTCTTCGCCCAATTGACCTTAAGGCCCGACAGCCGGCCGAACTCAGACAGTAGATCCATCGCTCCGACCAATGCCCGCGAGGTGTCAGCGAGGTACAGGAGCAAGTCGTCCGCATATAGCGATATGTAATGCCACTGCCCGCCGCTGGCTATCCCCGCGTACCTGTCACCTGACCTCGCATGGACCGCCAAGGGTTCCATCGCCAGAGCAAACAATAAGGGGGACAGAGAACAACCCTGTCGTGTGCCCCTGCCCACCGGGTACGCCGCAGACACCAGGCCGCCCAAACGCACTGTCGCCGTCGCCGAGGTATATAAGACCCTCGTCCACCTACGGAACCCCTCGCCCATGCCAAACCTCTCTAACACTCCATCCAGGAAGGACCATTCCAAACTATCAAAGGCCTTCTCGATGTCTACGGACAGGACCGCCGGAGCTCCCTCCCCGTCCAAGATGGCGTCCATTATCCCCACTAGGCGGCGGATATTCAGCGCCGTGCTCCTCGTGGGTATAAACCCGGCCTGGTCCCTGTGTACCAGGCCCGTCATATGTGGGGCCAGCCTGGTGGCTAGGATTCGGCTCAGAATCTTATAATCTACCGTCAGCATGGATAGCGGGCGATAAGACCTCACATCCGCGGCATCCCTGCCAGGTTTTAGGAGCGGTACAATCAAGGCCTCCCGCATGGACCCAGGCAGTACCCCAGCCTCGAAAGCTTCCGTATACACCACCAGCAGCCTGGGAGCCAAGTTATCCACATACTGTTGATAAAATTCAATCGGCAGTCCGTCCACCCCGGGCGTTTTGTTGCGGGCCATATGTTTGATGGCCACTCGTATTTCTGTGAGCGTGATCGGGCTACCCAGCTCCTTCGCGTCCTCCTCGTCCAGAACCGGAAGCTGCCTCTCCCCCAAGTATTCCGCAATGTCCTGAACCTCCACTCCCAACTGACTCTGGTACAATTCCTCATAATACCCCCTAAAACGTTCCAATACCGCTGCCTGGGAGTACACCATGTCTTCCTGTGCACTACCAATGCTGAGGATTGGGCAGCCCCTAAGTTCCGGGTTAGCTAGTCTGGCCAAAAGGGTACCCACCTTGTCCCTTTCTGCATGTGCCCTGATGATATACTGCCTGTAGTCATAGCACCTCAAACGTTCCGTCTCAGTGGCAACCACTTCCTTCGCTTCCAATAACTGGGTCTGTAAATCTGGCCTAGCCGGCCTGCGGCGCTCCAAGTCCCTCAAAGTTTCTTCCGCTTTCGTGAGGTCGTTCAACACAGTCGTGCGAACATTCGAGAACCTACCCAAACACACCCCTCTCACCACCACTTTCATCGCATCCCATTCAGTGGACCTACTCGTGGCCGTGCCCTCATTCACTCCGAAATATGCCTTGCCGAACCGCGTCACTGAACACAGAATCCTCAAGCGTCTCCGGCCGAAGCCGCCATGTTGGTATCACTGAGCGCTCTCTCTGCCACTGAATGTGTACCAATAGGGGGTTATGATCAGAAATAGTCCTAGCCAGGTACTCCGCATGGGAAATCAATGGGGCTAGGGATCCACCGCAGAGCACCGAATCAATCCTGACATGCAGATCATGGAGAGCAGAATAAAAGGAATAATCCCTGGCTCCCCTGTGCCGCTCCCTCCAGACATCTAGCAACCCCCATCTATCCTGCCAGTCCTTCCTGTGCGCAGCCAACCTGCGCACCGGGGAGTCCACCAGGGGGGGATGGGACCTATCCAGAGCCACATCCGTGATCGAATTGAAGTCCCCCCCTAACACTATCGGGCCCGCCAGGAAGGAGGCCAAGGACCCCGAGAGGCTATCAAAGTATCGAGATTGATCAGTATTCGGTGCATATACACAGCAGAAAACCACATCCCGTCCATACAACCTCCCCTCCACCGCCACAAACCGGCCATCCGGATCCACTACTTGATTCAGCACTTGAAAGGGTATCCCCGCCCTCACCCAGATCAACACCCCCCTGGCATACGCTGAGTAAGTGGTGCCGAACACCTGGACCCGCCATCTTTTCTGCAGGGCAGCGCACTCTTTTTAAGTGAGATGAGTCTCCTGGAGCATAGCAATCTGAACCCCCCTGCGTACTAGATAGGCATGGACTTTGTGACGTTTCACCATAGTTCGCAGCCCCCGGACATTCCACGTCAGGCATTTCAAATTAGGTAATGTCCCCATTCCAGCTTCGTACAGTCCGATTCAAATAACGATGGTTCATAGCCCCCCCAATGCAGTTGCCCCCCCCAAACATACCCAAAACAGAAAAACTTCCCAAACCCCTCTCCCCAGGACAGAGCACACGAACCCAATGTCCGCCCCCATCCAAACCTTGAACCAACGCCTCGCACACTTACCCTGTGGTCTCCACCACAGTCGGCCTTAAGGGCCCAAGGGGGGTGAGTCACCGCCGACCCCAGCAAGCGGAGCCCGCGCCCCGCGCCTTCATCCCCTCCGAAGCACACAGCTCCCCCACCCGGCATCCCGCCCTCCATCAACAGGATACCACCCTACCATGAAGTCTCGATCTAGTCCCAATTCAATCTCAGCCGCAGAAGATACTATCCGATGTCTGTGGGGTCACTATCGGCCCCTTCGAACTTTCCGCCTCTGAGAGTTCCTCTCCCGTCCTGCTTCCTTCCCCTCCCGAGTCCGTTTCTGCCCGTTCACTGTTCTGTTGCGACCCTGTAATGGCCGCTGTCGCTGCGAGCGCATCCCTCTTCTCCGCCGCCATTTGAGCCTCCCGTTTCTCCCGCTGGCGCCTGTTGCGGGATCTGATGCGTTGTGATTGCCTCACCCGGGGCTGCTTGGGTTGGTCTCGCATACTTTTATGCGACCTGTCCGTCCCCGCTCTATACGACTCCAGCCATTGCCAAACTTCATCCGGAGTCTGAAAAAAGTGCGTAGAGCCATCCATAATGATCCGCAGCTTAGCCGGGTAGAGCAAGGAGTACTGGATGCCTTCCTCCCTGAGCTCCTTCTTCACCGCTAGGAACGATGCCCTGTTCTTCTGGACCGCTTGAGTATAGTCCGGGAAGATTGTAACCTTACTGTTCTCCACCTCATACGGGCCCGACATCCTGGCCTGCTGGATGAGGAGATCCCGGTCCTTGTAATGGAGGAGCCGCACCACCATCGGTCGGGGGGGGGGCGGCCAAGCCCCGGCGGGCGGGCAGGTACCCGGTGAGCTCGCTCCAGAGTGAAAAAAGGAGTAAGCCCCTCCGGCGCTACCACAGTGCGGAACCAGTTCTCCATATAGGCCACCGCATCCTCCCCCTCAATCCGTTCCGGCAGGCCTACGACCCGCACGTTGTTCCGTCTATTGCGGCCTTCGGCATCCTCCGCCCTCCGCTCCAGCGAGTCCAGCCGGGCCAATATGTCCGTGATCCTATGCTCTGCGGTCACCACCGAGGGCTTCAGGTCCAGCAACAGTTGGTCATGGTCCTTGACCCTGTCCGCTAGCTGCGCATGATCCGCACGTAGCAGCCCCAGGCCCGTGGCCACTTGGGCAATGTCTTGATGCAACGCTTCCTTAGTTGAGGTGATCACATCAAGTATGGCATCCAAACGCCGGTTCAGCCGCTGTTCTTGGTCGAGCTCCGGGGAGGGACTCTCGCCCAGCCGAGTTGATGTCGCCGAGTCCCCCTCAGCTCGTCTCTCAGCCACCGGCTCTCCGATCGCCGCCATCCTAGGGTGCTGCGTCACAGGTCCAGGAGCCCGTTTTGCGCTGGCGCCCGTAGTTCCGTGCCAGTCTCCGGGCACCGGGCCGTGCAATGTCCCCACCGACGCTCTCAGGAGCAATGACCAGTTAGACGAGCTCCGTTCCGCCGCCCCCCTCGGAAGCCTGAGGGGGGAAGGATGAGTCTTAGGGCGGTGGCCAACGAGGGTCCCCAAGCTCTGGGCGAATCAAGTCAGCGTCCCCTGGTCCCAGGACACAGCACCACCGATCCTAGTGCCTCAATCAGCCGATTGCAGGATCTCTTGCCAGTCGGCGACAACTTGGCTCAGGGCTGAAGTTTGGGGCCGTCCGACCTCCTCGCCGCCATTTTCTTCGCACCCTCGGCAACACCTCGGCCGCCTCCTCAACACGATCTTCTCGGGGCCAGCAGTCCCCCAGCGACTCTTCGATTGTGCCCAGCTGTCCCCTTACACTTCAGAGGACAGGAGCGTCGTCTCCGGGTCGCCTAGGGTTCCGAAAACAGGAGAATTAGCGGGATTCCGCGCGGAGCTGCGAGCTCACGCCGCCATCCCGATCGGCGTCCAAGCCACGCCCGAGGGCCTGGGTGATGTTTCAACTTTGTTACTTTGCTGAGCGAGCCAGTGAATCTGGCTTCGGGATGAGGTGATATGGCCAAGGAAGCTTGCACCTCAAGAATCAGAGAACGGTTGTGAAGGTTGTTGAGGGGGGGTATGCCTCCGGTTCTGGTTATTCCCCTCTTGGAAGGTAATGATCTAGTTGAACATGGTTGCCGGTATCTGTTGGAATTATTAATTGCAGAAATGTCATAGTTATATGCAGGTGTTCCTGATGCAGGTATAGCATGGTCTCACATAGTCCCAAGGCAGGTGTGGCTTGGCGTTCTCTCAGTTCAGCTCTTAACGAATCTGTAAAGCGCCTGGACAGAAGAGATGGGAAGGCTTCTGAAGACACCTCAACTTATATGCATACCTCATGGGGGTAAGGGGGTAAGATTTTAATACACGTTGGGGTGCATTTTTCCCTTGCAGGTAATACCATGTTTGTGAATGAGCTGTTTTAATTTTCCTCTCAATTTATGTTGCAGCTTGTTGGGGGGCAGATGGTACGTGAACCACGCTGGCCTTTACCGAGGTGAATTTATAGTTGGCACTGACACT
Source organism: Lissotriton vulgaris (assembly GCF_964263255.1). Classification (NCBI taxonomy): domain Eukaryota; kingdom Metazoa; phylum Chordata; class Amphibia; order Caudata; family Salamandridae; genus Lissotriton; species Lissotriton vulgaris. Next base: position 114,758 of record NW_028240817.1, on the reverse strand, counting down.
TCTGGTCACCTTGACATCTCATAGGAAATAAGGCACATGTGATACCAGTTTCACATGGCCCTCAGAGTGGGTGTTTGCAGCATATTAAAAACCTTTTTACTTTTATTGGAGGGTGGGTCAGTCATTTACGCGGGCTTTACTAGTCTTACATTCCTGATGGTTGATCAAAATGTTCATGGCCCTTTGGGGTGGCAGAGGATGCAATCAGCACAAAGGGACCATGTTATGGCCCAGTTGACTAGCACATCTCTCCTTCACGTGCTGGGGGTACCATCGGTTCGCATAAGAACCGTCCTATTTTCCTCTGAGGTGGGGCCTTTGCCGTGTCTAGAAGAGTTAGTGGTGCAAGAGGGAACATATGCGTCAAACCATGAGTTCACAAAAATTATTTGATGCACAGGGAGGGGCTGGGTTATTTATTTATTTATTTTATTTAAGAAGTTTTCTATAGCGCTGGCCAGACCCGAGGTTATCGGAGCGCTTTACAGCAGGATGGAGAGAAGTCAGATACACGATAATAGAACACATTATACATAATCATGTGTTCAGAGAATACAATTGTGATGAGCGCCTGATGTGCGACGTTGAGGGAGCGAGGCCAAGGCTCCGAGGTGCGCCATTGAGGTAGAGAGGTCAAGAGGTATTCTCGATGCATAGACAAAGTTTTATGCTGAAGTTTTCTCCTAGCGGTGATGAGCCCCGGCCATGGGTTGGGGAGAGGGTATGAGGTAGGCAGTAGGAGCGCGATGTCAGGTGACTGCCAGGTGGAAGCGTGTGAGTCACGTAATTGAGTTAGGAAAGGCACGGTTGAGGTAAAGGACTTTTAGGCGGCTTTTGAATTTTGGAAAGGAGGGGGTAGCTCTAGGTAACTTGATGTCTAGCTCATTATGCATTGGGAAAAGAAGCTTGTACAATTTTGTAAATAAGCGTGCCTATGTGATTTGTGTGTATTTGAGTTATGTAATGTCAGAAAATATTAGTCTCATGCTGTTTATTCAATGATGTGTGGTCATGATGATAGAGTGGGGGGGTCCCCATGTCAGATGCAATCAGTAGTTCCCTCCAAATTGGCACCGCTGGAAGAGTAAATAGGAAAGCCTCGCTGCCTGCATGTTGCTGCTCCAAAGGCAAAGCAGACAGTATGTGGGCACTTCTCAATGTGTTCATTTGTCAGAAAATTACACCAGAAGGAATTCAGCATATTTCCCTGGGCCCAGCCCCGATTCCAGGCCAAGCTCATTAATAGTGGCAGATCCAGGAGCTGGTTAGATCCCCCTCATTTCCTGCACTTACGAAGAGATAGAGGATTTTTATGTCTGCCAAGTTGGCCTGAATTCGGGGAATGAGGTATGTGGAGGTAATGCATGCATGAATGAACAGCAGTCAAACGTGTTAGAAATGTTTACGACGCCTGTCACAAATGATTGTAAATATGTAATAAAAAGCAGGGGAATATCTTCTGCCACCATATCCACCCGGACACTGGATAATTTGAGTTCCTGAACCGCCCCCCCCGCGCCTGGAGGAGGGCCGCCCTTAGTTGTGCCACGAGACTGAGCCTCCTCCAGAGGGTGAAATTAACGAGGAGCGCTGCTGATGTCATTAGGGTGCGCATGACTTCCTGGACAAGTTATTTAAGGCTGGACCCCTGAGTATTCTGCCGCTTTGTAAAGGCGCGTCGTTGAAGGGGATCGAGGTTTCCGGTCGACAGTGTGCAGTGTGGCACAGGAGGTTTGAGGGGGCCTAGGCGAAGCGTTTAGTATTAGTGTATAGTTTAGTAATCAGGATGTACTGTTATGCGTTAAATGTGCCTTCGCGCCACATAGAAGTGGTATTAAATGTTGTTATTTCAGGCGGTTCAGTATTGAAATATTGAGGGACAAAATATCGAATTATCAAAATATTGACGCCAAAATATCAAGGGACAGAATATAGATGCCTATCTACATACAGGAAAGTACTAAAATATTGATCCCAAAATATAGAATGTTAAAATATAGTTAACTAAAATATCGAATTTTTTTAATGTATTAAAAATACTAGGAATGTAAAGAAATAATAAACATAATTAAATAAAACATAATTAAAATAATGTAAAAAAGCTTAAAATGTAAAAAATAAAATGTAAAAAAAAATGTTTTATTATAAATTTACTTAATAATATTATAAAATAATTATTCATCTTAATTATAAAATATTTAGAACATTAATACAAATATATTGACATAAATAAATAAATAAAAATATATAAATATAAAAATAAATACAATATAATCATTAAAATAATATATTTTATTGTAATTAATAACGAGTGTAACAGTAGTAAAAACGTTGGATAGCGTAGGGGTAAAAATGACTATTCCCACTCCAGTGAGTGCAACAGTAGGGAAAGCGTTGGATAGCGGGGGGTGGGGGTAAAACAGTAGGGAAAGAGTTGGATAGCGGGGGTATTACTATTTCCACTCCAGAGAGTGAAAAATATTTAGAACATTAATACAAATATTTTGACATAAATATATAAATAAACATATATAAATATAAAAATAAATAAAATATAATAATTAAAATAACATATTTTATGGTAATTAATAACGAGTGCAACAGTAGGGAAAACGTCGGATAGCGTTGGGGTAAAAATTACTATTCCCACTCCAGTGAGTGCAAAAGTAGGGAAAGCGTTGGATAGGGGGGGGGTAAAAATTACTATTCCCACTCCAGAGAGTGCAACAGTAGGAAAAGCGTTGGATAGCGTAGGGGTAAAAATTACTATTCCCACTCCAGAGAGTGCAACAGTAGGGAAATCATTGAATAGCGTAGAGGTAAAAATTACTATTCCCACTCCAGAGAGTGCAACAGTAGGGAAAACGTTGGATAGCGTAGGAGTAAAAATTACTATTCCCACTCCAGAGAGCGCAACAGTAGGGAAAGCGTTGGATAGTGTAGGGGTAAAAATTACTATTCCCACTCCAGAGAGTGCAACAGTAGGGAAAACGTTGGATAGCGTAGGGGTAAAAATTACTATTCCCACTCTAGAGAGTGCAACAGTAGGGAAAGACATTATTTAATATTAAAATAAGATTACATTAGTTATCAATACCAAGAAAAAATTTATTAAAAATAATGACCAATCAATAACAATTAATTACCAATAAAAAAATGATTACCAATTAATAAATTAAATACCAATAAATAATTAATTATCAATTAATTATCAATACATGTAAATAAAAACAAATATTAACTTCATTACAATTAAATTACTTCCCACCCAATTCCATTTTTGGGAGGCTGCCTGTGTTCAGGCACCCCTGGTGGATTGGTGCGGTATGCGATGCCCTGGAGTTCAAGTAAAGCAACTGTTCGCTGTCGCGCCGTGGGGCCTGCCGGCGCAACGTGCATAGCTGAGTGGAGAGCATGGTGGGCTGAGTCGGTCAAGTTCAATAGTAAGATCCAGCTCAAAGGCAAGTGCAAGGTGGGGCCTAATTTTCTTGTAAAGCAACTGTTCGCTGTAGTGCTTTGGGGCGTACCGGTGCAACTTACGTAGCTGAGTGGAGAGCCTGGTGGGCTTAGCCGGTCAAGTTCAATAGTAAGGCCCAGCTCAAAGGCAAGTGCAAGGTGGGGCCTAATTTTCTTACAGCCTTCGACATGTTGTTGATGCTAAAGGGTACGGCCAAAACTGAAGTTCAAGGGTAATGTGCCTGATTTACTTAACGCCTTCACAGATTGATGCGGCTAAAGCATGATGCTGTGAATAATTGTATATATCCAAACAGTTTAGTTTTCTCATATTGGGGTAGTGATTCTCACAAAATTTAGGGCCAGGGTCCCACATTTGGGGGGCCAGAGACTGGTCAAGGGGGAAGATGAGGTTTACTGTTCAGGCTTCCTTTCTTACATAAAGCCAACACTAGTGGAAAATAGATATAAATTAGGGTTTCTGTCTTGCGCATTTGCACTTCAGAGGTGGAACCAGCACCCTATTAATGGGCCCAGCCCTGTACACATACGTCAATGTAGGCATTCTTTTGTGCCGTGGCAAAGCAGCACGTCCATTAATTTGGCCGGAGTACAAATGCCGGGATTTTCCCTATGTGCAGGTACCCCAGGGGCCTAATTACTATGCGGGCCCAGGTTTGTCAAGCAATTCAACTATTTCTGGTAGTACATGTGGTCGGCTGGCACAATGTGCGCAGCTAAACGGGTCTGTAGGAGGCAAAATGAAAAAATCCAAGTTCTAGGGTACGGCAAGGCAAAGTTCAAGTGGATTGCCTTGCCTAATTTTTCCTAATGGCCATTAGGATTATGCATGGGCGAATTTTGCGAATCTCGCGTTCGCGAATTTTGCGGATTTGCGAATTCGCAATTCGCAAAATCCGCGAATTCTCGCGAATTTGCGGATTTTTTTTTTGTGTGTGTTCGCGCGGGTTTCTGCCAGTTCGCGAGGGTTTTGTACAATTTCGCAAACGCGAACTTACCTGTCGGGTCGCAAGTTTCGCGAACTTGTTGTTTCTACGTGTCCAGCCTGTTTGGGACACTCTTCTTCATCACTGCCACTCTCTGTCACCACTGCCACTCTCTGACTACTCATGCCACCCTCTGGCCCACCCATGCCACCCTCTGTTTCATCACAGCACCCTCTGGTTGTCCAGTCAGTGTACATTATTGTGGCAAAGCAAGCACACCTTCCCTGCCTCAAGTGACCTGAATTAATTTGGGGCTGATTAATGTGTCACAGAATATTTTTTTAGCTGGCACCTGCTTCCTTAGTGCTTCCTGATTAGTGATCTTTTGCACTTGCTAAGTGCTTTCATTGTTGCAAAATTAGTTACAACACCTGCCCTGCCCCAACTGACAATAATGAATTAGGGGCTGATTAATGGATTTGAACTTCCAGCCTGGCTCCTGCTTGTCTCCCTTAGCTGTAATTCAGGACCTTTGTGGCATATGTGTAACTATTCTGAGGTTCAGAGCAGGGTCACATAATAGTTGCAACTGGCAACTGAACTCTGGAGGGGCCCCTCAGGAAGCACTACAGGAAATGGCTACTAATGATGAGCCTGAACTTTTGAACCTGGTAAGTAGTTTCAGTTTTGCTAAGATCGTATTTCTGCAATTTTGTGCTTATTCGCGGGGCGCGAAGTTGTACTGGGAAGCCGCGAACTCACGCGAACAGTGCGAGCAAGCCATAAAATCCGCTGCTCGCGGATTTGCGGATTTTGCGGGAGATTCGCGAATCTCGCGGATTGCGAATTTACCGAAAATCCGCAAAATCCGCGAGCGAAACGGATTTTCCGCCCATGCTTAATTAGGATAACATTTGTAACTTTCCAGGTTCTGTCTGGTTGGCTTAAACAAGCTATACAATCAAACTCCATTTCTCCATTCAGTCCCTTTAGTCTTTGACGCTGGTGGGAAGGATCTAATGTCATTGGGAAGGCATCCGTTGAGGGAGGCCTTGTTCACACATGTGGTCAGAAGTAATACCGCAAGCAGTATGGGCTGAGTGTGTCCCTGTTCAGGCAATAACAACATCTGTAGAGCTGAACCATTTCATTATAGAAATCCTGGCGGGTGTCAGCACAGGTGCAAGTTGGTACAACTTGCGCTACTAGGTGAAAGGGACCAGTTCAGCAAAGAGGGGGTGCATCTCATAGGAAATGCACATAAGCTCAAGCAGTATGGGCTGAGGGTGTGTTTGTTCAGGCAATAATGACATCTGTAGAGCTGACCCATTTCATTATAGAAATCCTGGCGGTGCCGCAACAGGTACAAGTTTGCACAACTTGCTCTAGTAGGTGAAAGGGACCAGTTCCGCAGAGAGGGGTGCATCTTTCAGGAAATGCGCATAAGCTCTTTAACCATATTATACTGGTGGCTATTAGGGAGCACTGTCAGTGCCAAGGGGGGGAGGGCGAGGACGCTGGGCAGCTTTTCACCCTGTGGCGGAGCACTGAAAGTTAACAACAAAGGGGAAGGCATGATGTTGTGAATAATTTTATATGTCCAAACAGATGGTTTCTCCTATTGGTCTGAGATGAATTACCTGGTTTGATGTGAATAAAAAGGCTACGCCCTGGAAAATATACTCTGTGTCTGAGACTTCTTGGGCATAGCAGGGTGGGAATTAAAGGAAATTGTGAGGAGTGAATGTCACGTTGTGCGCATACTATGAACTAGCGCCCCCCGTGCCTAGAGGAGGGAGGTCCTTAGTTGTGCCACAAGACTGAGCCTCCTCCAGTCTAACAAGGGGGTGAATTTAATGAGGAGGGCTGGTGATGTCATTAGGGTGCGCAGGAATTCCTGGACGAGTTATTTAAGGCTGCGCTCTGTAGTATTCTGCTTCTTTGTCCCCTCAGACCTCCGACAAGCTGCAGAGGCGCTTCGTTGACCATCCACCCACCCACCCGGCAGACGAACGAGGCATCGGCAGAGAGCGGAGCACTGACAGTTAACAACAAAGGGGAAGGCACAACAATGGAAGTTCAGCGATTGGATTGACCCCGGGAGGGGGTAGGATCAACGTGTGCAGTGGGTTGGCGGGGAGGGGGGACCGGCCTGCCAGTGGTCCTTGACTCTACTGCCCTAACCCGCCACTTATGGATTGAGATGAATCTTGGGGAGGCTGCCTGTGTTCAGGGACCCCCTGCGCTGCCCTGGATTGCAAGTAATGCAACTGTTTGCTGTAGGGGAGCTTGGCGGCCCAAGTGGGCCAAGTTCAACTGTGCGGCCAAGCTCAACTCAAGGTGTAATGTTCTGCATCATTTTCTTACTGCTTTTGACATGTTACTGCTGTTAAAGTGTACAGCCAAACTGAAATGCAAGTGTAATGTCGTGCCTAATTCACTTAATGCCTGTGACAGGTTGATGCAGCTAAAGCATGATGTTGTGAATAATTTCATATATCCAAAATGGTTGGTTTCTTCTATCGGTCTGAGATGAATTACCTGGTTTGATGTGGTAAAAAGACTACGCCCTGGACAATATGCTCTGTTTCTGAGAGTTCTTGGGCATGGCGGGTTGAAAATTAAAGGAAATGGCGAGGAGTGAATGTCACGTTGTGCGCATACTATGACACCTGTTCCAAGTTAGACCTCTCCACAACTGATAAGTAGGTGGCCTCTGTACCTTACCTACTCTCTGTACCGATCAGTGACCCCTTTCATCTCTAAGCAGGTGATGCAAAGGATGCACCATGGGCACTAAAGCAAAGGTCTGATGATGTATGAGAGAAAGTAACCTCTGCCTTCCATTATAGGGATATTGCAAGTCACCAAGGAGTACCATGACCATACAGAGGAACAAGGCTGAATGATGAATTCCATAACAGGCTTATTGACATCTGAGATGATTTGCAAAACCTTTTTAATGTATGACAGAGGGTATTTTATTCCTTATATTACATGGTTACACCATGATCTTTCACACAAACTCCTTACATATATAGTGTATTTCTCTTCTATTTTGATGGCACATGAAAACAGAATCTGATATGTGAAATCAAGCACACCAAAAAAGCAGTTAGTAATTTTAACAAAAATATATCAGAATTAATTTAATGTAAATCTGATTGAAATCATGCTATTTCTCAGATTCTGTAAAAATATGAAGGTATTGTCTTACTCCTGTAATGACCAATAGCTAGGAAAAAATAAACATACTGCCATAAATATCTTTGAAAACCATTTGAGACCGCTAAAAATGGCCATAGCATGTACAAACCCTATTTTGCAAGTCGGTAACCGATTACCGACTCGCAAAATGGGGTCTGCGAATAGATATTAGGAAGGGGAGTCCCTTCCTAATAGCGAGTCACAGAGGAATGTATGATTATTTTGTGACAGCAAATGCGATGGCAAAACAATCGTAGTTACCTCCAACTTCAAGTCGGTGGCAAGCCATTCACAAACAGTGAATGTATGCGAAAATATGTTTAAGTGCAGGAAGTGGTCCCACGGACCACTACTTGCCCTTCAAAAAATGAAAAGAAAGCTTTTATTTTTTTAATTTTAATTGCATCCTGTTTTCCTTTAAGGAAAATGGGTTGCATTTGAGAAAAAAAACCATTGCTATATTTAAAAAGCAAACACAGACATGGTGGTCTGCTTTCCCCAGCAGGCCACCATCCCTGCGATATGCGAGTTTCCGAATGGGTCTCAAATTGCAACCTGCCTCATTATTATTAATTTTGTATGTCTTTAGCCACCCCATTAGGATTAGTGAACAGTATTTGAGAAACTTTTGTAATTTCGATTTTTCTAGTTGCAAATTGAGAGTCACAAAACCTCACAATTTGCGACTCGCAAAATGGAATGATATATCTGGCCCCTAATGCTCATTCTACAAGTACCAGTTTACCTAATAGGATCCTGATGTACTATCTCTGTTCACAATCCAGGCATGAGCAAATTGCACTTTGACTGGTTTTGAAAACAGAGATTTAATTTGCAATGTGACGTATGTGCTAATGGATTGCATCACAAACTTTCCATTCGCAAGGAGTCGCAAAATGATTTGCCTGATGAATATTAACTAAGCAGGTCAGTAACTCGGACCCTATGCGCTTGGTTACAAAGGAGCGGATGGTGGCCTGTAAGTGAGAGCCGGTCACCGTCCCTGCATTCACATTCAAAGTAGGTTGTGTCCCTTAAAGGAAAAGGTGTTGTTTAAAAAAATGTTTCCCGTTTGGAAAAGGCATTCCGAGGAACATAAAATGGTACCCTAGGCCATCCTCCCGATGCTGTTTGACACAATACATAAAGGAGAAGCTGTTCCCCTGAGGACAGTCTTCCCGGTGCAAATCCGTCGCCTCCTCCTTTCAGATGTTGGTAACTTTGTAACAGATGTGCATCCTCAACTGGGGGCACAAACCACTGATCTCACTTGAACGTGCAAGAAACTACCCTATCATGCCTTACCTAACTGTGATTCTCCAAAACATTTTTTAGTCTTTTTTGCAGATTTGTATAGTGCAAACTGGACCCAAAGGTATTGGAGAGCTTTACATGAGCACCAATTAAGTTACACAAGGACACATTCACTTTTATTTTTTTGGGGGTATGCATCGGGAGATTAAGCGATTTGCCCAGAAGTAGACGCGACCCCGAGGCTCAAACCTTGAATTCCCAGTCGGCAGTCTAGCCATGAGACCACATCATCTCCCATAAGAGAGCCCTCAATGGGCTGCAACACTAAATTTGTGATCAAGAAAGGCTTTTCTGACCCTCCAAGTGGGTTGGTACATCGCACACCAAATGTTTGTTTTTGCAGACCATGGGAGTTTGAGTGTCACAGGAATTGCGAACACAGAAGTGTTTAGTACATTTTGTCCTAGATTGTTTGGACTCAGTAGGAGCAGAGCACCGGCTCACATCATGTTTACATTTTTTTCTCCTTAGTTTAGTAATCTGGATTCTAACAGGGAAGATAAGAGAATAAGCAAAGAAAAATAATTCAAATAAAAACACAAAGGAGAAAGAAAAAATGGAAAGGGCTTGTGCCCTCATCAATCAGCAGTGAATCTGCATCTCTGTCTCTCCGTAGAACAGCCTTCAGACAATCTTCTGTCATTTTAAGCTGCCCTCAAAAGACCACGGCGGGTAACTGAGACTGGAAGGACATGTATCTATGGCTTGCACCTTCTAAAAGAATATGGCGGATAGGATATGGAAGCATGACTTACAGGAATCGTTTTCAAGCCTGTCTCAGCAGCAGCTGCTGCAATAGTGGTCTGGTCCTGAGAGCCATCCTTTTGCATCTCATTAATCAGGCAGTGTTCCACCCTACCTCCTTAAAATGCACTGCAGACAGACCAGGCCACCGCGAGGGCTGAAATTTCCTCTGCCAGCACAGGTATGGCACTTCCACACCCATTCTCAAGAGCATGCCGCACCTTAGCTCACCAGAGTACACACGTGCCTGGCAAGGGCGTTCACAGAAGGGAAAGCTGCTTCTGCTCCTCCACCCTCTGAGCTGTGACAGTTTCATAGTTACTTAGTGCCTGATTTAGACTGTGGCAGATGTCACAGTAGCGTCAATTAAGGCACCTAAAGTATGATGGGTGGCTGCTAAGATTTACTCATCAGACTTTTTTGTTTTACAAAAACAAACACCCAAAGTGGGAGTTTCTTTTTGAAGGACAAAAAAATGATCCTGAGATCAGTGGCAGCTCCTCGGCAATGGCCGAGGAGCGTCACCCCACTGCATGGCGTAGAGCCAGCAAACGAAAAAGAAACCGATGCTCTGGCATGCAGCCGGCGGCGTCAGGGAAGTTTTTTAAATTAATATTTACCTGTTCCATGTCCCCCGCTTTTGGTCTCCCACTCTCCCATCCGTCCACCACCCTTTGTTAGTCGCGGCTGCCACTGCCTGGGACCCTGAGAGTTTTCTCCGAGGATGTTGGGGGAAATGTTTATTTTTTTTAGTTCGGAACCACCAGAGAAACTGAAAGAAAGTGCATTAGACTATCCACTCTAAACAGGTCATACAGTTTGATGCACCTACATGGTCGGCCCCTTCTCCACCAGGACTCAGTGTAGGAGTTTGAATGGCAGACCAAAAGCAGGAGCACCTCTGTCTGAAACATGATCGTCTCCCTAACTCAAATTAGAGCAGGTAGACCGTCAGTTAGTCAGGCAAGGTTCTCCATCACATTTGTTGCAAGGTACCCTGTGCACCTCTAAATCAGGTGCTTACTTTTCCACTCTTAAGCAGAATTATATGATTTAATTGACCACTCTACAATTAATGATATGTTTTTCGCAGCTGGTCACTGTGAAGTGTTGTCTCCTGAATCCCTGTTTGACATTGATTAAGAGTTTTTATTGTTTTAGAAACTCTGACTATATCTCAATTAAGGGCCCAGAAAAAACTGCCCATTGCCTTGCTTTCCCATGGATCTTTCCCATCTCTTCACAACCTCCACGTAAGATTCTTCAAGGACCGGACCTCGGAACCCCTGTCTTCTTACTTCACACAACCTACCTTGGCCACATCATGTCCTTGCTTGTGCTGCTGTAACTTCTGTTTTCAGCTGATATTGAAACATTCTTGTCTTTCCATCTTTCACTTCCTACTCTCACCTATCACAACCGTCCACAAATTGATTGGTCCTTCTTCTTATGCTCAACTGAGATAATGTACATCCCCTGCACGACTGCAACAATGCTATCTCATTTTGAAATACCTCATCAACATCCTCATATGGCTCATCACAAGCCAGGAATGTCACAGAACACTGTTGACGGATGCAGGAGACTAATATATTTTATCTCCAGTGCAATGACTGCTACCCTTCATCTTTTAGCATTTGGACGATCACGCTGCTAAGACTCTAATCTCTACTCCCCTAGCTAACATCATGAGATCGTATGGATTTATTCCTGTGTCATATGCAGATGACACCCAACTCCTCTTTCCGTTTGAGACCCTTACGGTGGAGGTCAGGAACTCCTTTGCTCAGGGGATGAAGGCGGTGGCACACTGGATGGCATCTAACCTCCTGCAGTGTAATGTTGCAAAAACGGAGGTGATGCTGTTCGGTGAGGCCAAACTTCTGTGGACCCCAGACTGGTGGCCTCAAGATCTTGGCCCGGCTCCAGAGCCCAAGCAGGTAGTGAAAAACCTTGGCGTCCGACTTGATCAGGAGCTTTCATTAAAACATCATAGCAATCAAGTGGTGGGCTCCTGCTTCCATATCATCGGGATGCTACGAAAGGTATTTCCTCTACTACCAGACTCTACTAGGCGAACTTTGGTGCAGGCCCTAGTATTGAGTCGCTTGGACTACTGCAATGGGTTGCTGCTGTCAACAAATGAAGCGGTAGTCTCTAGACTCCAGGTGGTCCAGAATACAGCTGCCCGTCTGGTCCTGAACCAGCCCTCTCGCACCCCCTCTAAACCCCTTCTGGAGAAGTTACATTGGTTATCCATCAAACAGAGGGTAAAGTTTAAGATCTGCTGTACAATGCATAAGTGTCTACAGGGAAATGGCCCAGCATATTTGATTAAGAAATTCTCCTGGTACACACCGACACGCTCTTTGAGATCTAGTGAGCAGGCATTGTTACAGATTCCAAAATTTAGAAAAGTAAGACAAGGGGGAAGATCTCTTACGGTTGCTGGTCCAACCTTGTGGAACAGCCTCCCACTGTTTCTGAGACAGTGCAAGGACCACCTTCCTTTTAGGAAGCAATTAAAGACATTCCTTTTTCAAAATTGATCTATGTTTATGGTTAGGGTCCGCTATTTGCTTTTCTTTTTTGGTCGCCAAAGGCGCGGAGATACTCCTTCGGGAGGTGATCCTAGCGCGGTATAAACACGCAAATAAATAAATAAATAAATAAATACTCTGGTCCAGAATAAACAGGATTACTGCAGTATTCTCTACGTTGGTGACCCTCAACACTCCTCTACCAATGTTAAAAAACTTCTAAACCATATTTGCTCTTTGCAATCTAGGACCATATTATACAAGTGTCCTAGGGGCGCAACAGGCGTTAGCGCCTGCTTTGTGCACCCTAGGGGCACTTTGGTATTACAGAAGGGACCACAGCCCCTGATGGCATCCCTCTGGATGGGGCAAAGGGGTTCCCAGGGCCCCCCCAGAAATCCCTTGCAGGTGCGTGCATACACTCACTGCACCCACCTGCAATGGGATCTCTATTCCCCATCAAGGTGCAGTAGGTTGCAGCCTGCAATGTGAAAACACAGAGCAGCTTCAAAGCAGCCGCTCTGTTTTTTACATGAATGCGCTGCACTTAGGGCAACGTGAGCTCACGGCTGCCTGGCGGCAGCGCATTCCTCATTATACGATGCATTTTACATCATTGTGCCGGTGCACCATTTAAAAGGTACGCCCAGCGCAATGAAAGAAAATGCACCGTATGTATAATACGGCCCCTGATGTTAACCACCCACAACTTCTATAACACCACCAAGAAGCCTGACATTTGGCAAAGTACATGGTCTGCTTTAAATGTATCTCCAGGTACTCAAATCAGCCTGGCTTATCATCTCCAACTTTACCTGCAACAGCTCTAGCTACACACCTGCCTGCTACACCTAACAACTTTAGGTACTCTGGACACCTATTCATCCTATACAAGTCTGCACTGTCTCTTTCAGAGAACTCCCATATTGAAACACCTTAACCATGGACCTGAGAGCCATGACATCTCTACATTCTTGCACAAAAGGTCTACTTCACACCACAAGAAGATCCTAAACTATCAAATGCTGTGCACCTTGTTGATACCCAATCAGCAGCAACAGTATGAGTTACCCCCTGGGCAGCATACCTGTATATAACTGTGAATAATGCATTCATCAGTTTGTGCCCACCAGATCTTCTCATACCCACTGTTACCTCTGATGATGTGGACTAATGTGCAGTTCTTTTTATCTAGATTTCACCTATACCGCCACATGCAAAATCCCAATCGAGGCATCAAGATTAAAAAGAGCTCTGATGCGCGGACGCAACACCATTGCTAATGGTACTGTAACAATTCCTACACTTTATAGAGGTCTCCCCCTATATTTTAGAAAACCTTTCCTTTTATTGCTTCTGTATATTTTAAAACAGCTTCATCTTTTAAAATTGTGCTGTGCTTATTGCAACTGACCACGTTTTCACACTTCAATCTGCACTAGGAATTGGGGAAAGCGGGCTGTGTTTTTAAATACGATTGAATTTGATTTTTAATATACTAAATATACTACAAAACCCGTTTTGAGGAGAGCGGGCTGTTTTTGCAAATATCCAATGTATTTGCACTTTGGGGCCATCAATTGAATTCTCGATACCAATCTAGTTTGCCACCACATGGCAAATCTCAATCAAGGCATTGAGCTTAAAAAGAGATCCGATGCGCAGACACGCCGCTGGCTCTCCAAAAGCAAGCCCATCCGCGCCTGGATGGGGCCAGATACCCTGGCCCTTCTCCTAAAAATAGGATAGTCTACTCAACTTCCAAGCTTTTTTCTCTAAGGCAAGTTCCACACAATAACTGTTTGCTCTCTTGGGTTATAAAGGAAGAGGTATTTTGGCCAACATTTGCGGTTTTGACCCAAACACATGCTGTGCCACTGCATCTACAGACTCATGAATTCCAGCTCCACATCCTTCAAACTATTTAGCATCAACTGCCGCTCTTTAGTTCGACATCAATTTAATATTTTTTATATCATCAAAGTCCACCTACCTGATATATTGTTCCTTACTGAAACCTGGCTAGGGCAGTTCACAGTAGCAGAGCCGGCATTAGCACTTACCCCTGGTCGACAGAGCCAATGGCAGAGGAGGCGGCATAGCCACTGTATATCAGTTGGCTATTAGATGCTGGCTGGCACCATGCACAATTCAAGATAGTGAAAGTGCTTGGTTCAGAATTTCCCTCAACAACAACTTCATTTTCACAGGGCTGCAAATTGATCGACCGCCGAGCCTGCCTAAGGCTTCCAGAGAAGCACTCACAGACTACTTTGCCCCTCTAGTGATAAAGCACTCTAATTTCAGTATTATTGGTGATCAGAAGCTGCACTTTGACTCAGTTCATGACAGCGAAGTTCGCAATTTTCTGGAGAACCTAGCAGCCTTGCAACTGTCGCAATTAGTTTTAGAAGCTACACACTCCGCCAGCCACCTTCTAGACACCATTTTCTCTAATTTACGCAAATCATATGTTTCTGCTCTGTGGCCCACGTCCACGACTATGACACTCAATAGCGCCCTCCAAGAAAGCACCACGGCAACCAACACTATCATGAAAAGACAATGGCAGAAATTGAATTTGGGAATTATATCCAGACTAATCACCGTCAGTTAGACTCTAATGTGGAGGTTGCCGAAAACAAGCAAAAGACTAGGCTGATCTCTACCCTTGAAGTTTTTATCCCTGCTCATCAAGGCCCTGTCAAAAAGAAACCCTTGTCCCTATGGTTCAATGAAACTCATTTTGCTGTAAAAAAAAAACTGCTGCAAAGTGCTTGAATGTTCCTCGAGGAAGAGCTATGAAATTTCTGTCAAAGTGCAATATAAGAAATTCTTAAACTCTTACCATAAAATGACCAAGAAAGCCTGTGCTTGGTTCTTCTCTAACAACATTTGCAATAGTATGGATCCGTCAAAAGAAATGTTTACCCTAGTCAACAACCTAATGAAACCGTCTCTATCAACTGAGCCCATTGAGGCTTCTAACAGTCACTGCAACAAACTTGCAGACTGCTTTGCTGGAAAAGTCAATGACATCTGCTCACACTTTTCTTCAAGCGATATGCTCGCTTCGTTGGAAAGAGTTTGTCTGTCGGAGGTCTCAGCCCAGAGGGCCGAATTAAATGCATTCCCCCCCACTCAATTCTGCCTCCCTACATGCCCTCAGCAATCAAGTAAAATCATGCTCCCCGATGATCCTATTCGACGCCAACCTTATCCTAAAACTCCTAGACTTCTTACTTTCATCCTTAAAAAAAATCAATCTCTCTTTTATCTCTGCCACAGTGCTGAGTGCCTGGAAGCACATCAAAGTAATACCCCTGCTAAATAAATTTTCCCTCAACCCAGTCAAACCAGAAAACTATCTTTCGATCTCTTCCCTACCTATTTTAGCCAAGGTGTCTGAGAAATATGTCCATAGCTTACTGACAAAATTTCTGAAGAAGAACAACATTTTTGACATTTCTCAAAATGGTTTCAGACCTTCTCATAGCACAGAATTTGCACTCTTAGCAATGACAGAGACACTTTCCAATGCATTAGATGAAGGCAGATCATCGGCCCTTAATCTGCTGGATTTGAGCGCTGCTTTTCACACGGTGTCCCAAATGATGCTCCTGCAAAGATTACATGATACATGGATACGAGTGACAGTCCTAACCTGGCTTACATCCTTTTAAGTCAGCTTTCCTTTCAAGTAGTATCTCCTCCATGTACATCTCACATTTTTCCAACATGGGGTCCCTCAGGGTTCCTCACTGAGCTAGATCTTACTTAAGATGTATGTTCAATGTTTAGCACATGTCGTGAAATCATTTGGGATCTCACTGGTATCTTGCGCGGACCATACCCAACGTATTCTTTTACTTTGAGCTAACGCAACTCAGGACATGGCCAAGCCTCAGAAAGGAATGCTTGCTATTGCAAAGTGGATGAATAGTACCTGCCTAAAGCTAAACACTAGCAAAACTGAAATCCTCCTTCTGAGAAAACACACCCACATCAAGGGAGAGCACTGGTGGCCGGTAAGCTTTGGACCAAGACCAAACTGGTCATAAAGAGCCTAGTCCTATGGATGGATTATACTGTCTTTTGAGTTCCAAGGACACTCACTTGTAGGTACCTGCTTCGGTCTCTTGAGAGGCCTCAAACCAATCTCTTGATTATGCAGACTATCATTCAATCACTAATTCTGTCACGTCTGGACTATTGCAATGTCATCTACCTAGGGGCCAACAAATCAGCCACAAAAAGGCTCCAGATCACTAAAAATTCCACAGCTATGATGCTCTTTTCCCTTCCAAAATTATGTGTGTGCATTTCAAAACCCCGTGCAATGCCAACAAAATCCAACATTCTCAAGGATCTCACATCCTTGCGGGACTACTTACACCTTTCCTGCCATCCAGGCCCCTCTACTTAGCTGACCTCAATCTAGCTGTCTTCCCCAGAACAAGAGGGAAAAAAGGCAGGAGGGCACTCCTTCCATGCCATGGCTCCGGCCTTATGGAACAAACTGCCCTTTTACCTCTGGAAACACAAAACCATCTCAGCTTCAGGAAATTGATTAAGGCATGGGTTTTTACAGCTTAGTTTCTTCCATTACTAGATTCCTCCCTTTCTGTGATAGTATTGTATGAGTACCATGTGTTCATGTTTTAGGGCGAGGAAGCCCAGTTGCTGGGGCAACTATGTGCTTTACAAGTCTTTTTAACATAACATAACATAAACATAGTCAACATGGAGGATATCAAGAGAGCAATTGTATTTCACCTAACTACACTATTTTAAGGAGGACACATGATGCAAATCATAGAGGATCATTCAACATTATGTGTCAGCTCTCAAAACCCCTACCCAATCAATCTCACACAGAGATGTCAGAATCTCCTTTCATTACCTGACAATTTATCAGTACTCAAGAAGGCCACTTGACAGACTGGTGCAAAGGATAAAGATGGTTCCCATTACCTGGCAATTCTCAAGAAGCCCCAATATGAGCCTTGTTTAGGGGATCTGGCATCACATTCCCCCATTACCTAACCCCTTCCAAGAAGCCCAAGAATCCCACCTATTCAGAATCATACAGGTTATCGCATAACACCCTACCGTCAGCTTGCCCCGATTACCAGCTCTCATGATGGCCAATTGATTAAATTAGCACAGGACTGTATGATTAACCAACAGCTATTGATAATGTCATTTGTATGAACAAAATCATGTGATCCAATCTTGTACTCTAGTATTCATCAATGAGACCCATAGGAGCGAAGCTCATGATTCATGCTTTGTTACTTTATATAGCCACACTTACTTGTTATCCTGTCCAACAGCATGTAGACCCTGCTTCCAAATGGTGCATAGAAACCCACAGTAACTGGTGTAGAGACGTGGCACAGGGCCTTGGAGAGGCAGGCACAGTAAATGTCATCCTCTGTCTGCTTTCCTGCTAAATGAAATCCAGGAACAACATATGATATTTGTACATATGAATGTACACATGGGTATTTTACGTAAAGAAGTGTTCTTGGCAAGTAATGTTTGATTATTGTGGCACATAGTGTATAGAGTATATATATATAAGAGCTAAGAACTCCTGATGTTCAACACAAATCATTTAGAGCTACTGATATTAGTGATCAAACAGTGAGCACCCCATCCACGACTGTCAGCAGTGATCACAGCAGTGCGTTCAGCAGGGTTGCCTGCCATAAAGTAAAACAGCACTATACATTTTGAATACATCTGCATAGGTAATACAAAACATACATAGCTAAAACTACCTCAGCACCAAAATCATGATAGGAATAACAAATCTCTCCAACTCAAATAATATCTTTGAATTCATTTTCCAAATGAACAATTTTTCTCCAATCATCATCTTCTGAGGTCTGAAAATATAGACATTTTCATCTCAAATCCATGTTTTTTAATTTTGGTATACAAATAATATTTCAACTAAGCAAATGCTTCTAATTTGGTAGTCTGGGCTACACACAGGAGAGCTACTCACAGGTAGCTAGAGAGCTACTGGTAGCTCATAAGTTACTCGTTGGAGACGCAAGATTAACTGGGTAGTTGCAGTCAGGCTTGGCTGCATGGTCGGATTCAGAGGTGAGAGACAGAGGGTAATTATGTGCTAACATGTGCCTGAAGAGAGAGATGTGCTTTAAGATTCTTTTATCTCTGTGAACGAGGAGGTGGTTCTGAATTGGTAACAGAGGGAGTCCCGGAGTGTAATTCACATGAACAGAACCTTGAAGGGGCTCATTTTGGCATATGTACAGCTAAGACATTGTAGATGGTAGAGCACAGTTATCTGGGAAGGGTGTGGCAAGGGGATAGTTGAGAGAGGTTAAACATGAGCAATGGGACCCCCTCAAATATATAAATTATAGCCCTGGAACCGAGGGGAACAGGAATACACAAAGCAAGAAGGGTGTTCCTACAGTGGCTGTATCATTCAATAATGTGCGTACATCTCTGAGTAATCAAAAAGACAGTGACAGAAGGAGGTAAAGTGCAAACAAAGTTCATTCAAAAAAATATTTATTTGTTCTTTTTTTATAGATATAAATTCATATAAATACTATTGTTGATCAAAAAATCTTTTTTTATATAATGGGTAATACATATATTAATTGAAAAAGTTCATAAAGAGCACAAAACAGTCATAAAAACAGCAGCAAATTAGCAGGTCCCCTGAAAAACAATCATACACAGCAGCTCGCTCACGTGCTAACAATCATTCTACATTCACACCACATACAAAGATGGAGAAGGAACTGGATTCCAAATAGCAAGATGACTACGCTAATGTGATCCAAGGGCACCAAGGTGTAATTGTTGGCCCTTGTGGCGGGTCTACGCGCGTTTCGGTGGATCAAGCCACCTTCATCAGGACCTTGTTCATCAAATTGTGCAGATAACAGGGGATCAAACAAAAGGAAAAATGGCCTAAAAAGAAAAGACAAATCTGTCACTATCACATACACAAAAAATTATTAACAAGAGAGCATTAATACATTCACTGTTGGGTTGGAACCCGGGGTTCATCACTGTGGCTAGAGAGAGTAAATCTACATTCTGGAGTGGCAGACAGGAGAGTCTAGTCATGAGAGAGCATAGTGCTGACGCTAGGTGACTAGTCACTCTGAGAGTTAATGATGGAGGGACCAAATGTACAAAGAGATTCCTATTTTGCATTAGATGTTATCTAAGAAGGTACTACATACAAAGGTATATCCAGTCATGTAACAATACTTACAAGGTAATAGGTCAGCTATCACTAGAACGAGTTCTATTTCAGAATTAGGAGGTAAAGTCACATGAAGTGCACCGCATCTGTGAGGGGACCAAGGGAAACTGTTTAGGTAGGTTATGGTAGAAAGGACTAAGTGGTATGCATGCGTTGTCCCTAATTAATAGGCTTACCCATAATGCCAAGTCAGATGTAGTGGGTGACCCTCAGAGCTTCATCTTAATATCTTGGATACCAAATTCTGTGTGGAAAGCTACAAGAGAAATGTATGATAACCCCATGTCATAGTCATTCTGGAAAAGATGAGCCTTAATACTATGAGACAGCTGGACCCCCTACAGTTAGCGTTTAAGATAACATACCGGGACGAGCGAGTTGGAGTTCTGAAGAGATGCTTTTATTTCATAAAATCAAGAGGAAGGTCTCAGGGTATGTCAGTCCACGTAGAGGGTTAACTCCTGTAACATTTCAGTCTCTAATGACATAAAGAGATACCAACACGTCTATTCAGGGACACCATAGGCATTGTCGAGATATCGAAAACGTGGAAAACCAGTAAAACTACATGGAGACTTACATTTACCAATGGTGATAATATATCAAATGAGTAGATATTCTGTAGAATAATTGACACTGTTCAGCCACCGCGACCCTGCAGGACGAAAGTAATATGCATATAATCTAGTCCTAGGGCGTAGAAGCGTTTCAAAGTTGCACGCACTGAGTCGGGCATGCCGGCAAAGGTGAAAGAAAAACGCATACACCAGAAGATCTAGAGCTTTATGCTTAGAGTGGGTGATCAATATCCTAAACTTGTGAGGTCCCATAGTCTGTTAACACCCGAGTGAAAATACCGCAAAGGAACCCATGGGTTAAGCCCGCTGTGCAGATTGAAGGTCGGTGCTACCACGTAGAGAGAATTATATCTTTAAGTCTAAGAGGGCAACTACTCTATACTCCTCTGACTCAGATAAATTTCCGTTGAGTTTACCTTCGTATCCGGTGTGCAACGACCAAATCCCTCCGCGTTCCAGAGACCCTCCGTGGGACATTGTTGACGTCCACCAATTCTTATACTCTCCTGACTGAGTTGAAATATCGCGGGAGTAGAGCGAAGACCGCGAGAGTATCGCGGCATAGTCATAGACAATGGACTACATGGTGGCGGCCATCTTATAGGTACCGAGCAAAACGGGCTCGTAGAATCATGCTAGCTAAACAGTGATATATTATCTCCAAGTGTGAGATAAAAAAGAATGCCACGTCTAAAAGGTCGTGACTAAGGTGGGATTTCTTTTACGGGTTGTGTCTTAAGTTACTAGCCCGGCAGAGATCTTATAAAAATAAGGCAAGGCAGGCTGGTGAAATCCTGCTGGCTAGACGACAATGTGTTAAAAGTGTGAAATAAACGAGCCACGTATAAAGAGTCGTGAATGAGGTGGAAATTCTTATATAGACTGCATCACGAGATACTAGCCCGGAATAGATTGTGTAATGGCACAGATTATGGGGGGGGGGGAAATTTTTTTAAGAGGAAAGATTCTTTACTTGGTAACATACCAAGATAGCTCTTCGTTTAGTCCTCGCTTGACACTGTCCAAAAGGAAGATCCAGAAAGTTTCACGTTTTTTCCGCGTGATTTTAATGGACTTACCCATTTTAGGAGTGACCTTTTCCAGGATGGACCATCTGATCTCATCCTCCTTATGTGACTTCTCAATGCAGTGTTCTACTAATGGGGCTGAGAGTTTCTTAGTCCTAATAGCGGACTTGTGTTCGCTAAAACGGACGCGAAACTCACGTCCTGTTTCGCCAACATAGGCTAAGCCACAATCACAGAACAAAATATATACAATGTTGCTACTACGACAGTTGGTAAGGCAACGTAATTTGATCTTTTTTTCATTGTAGGTTACCGTGTCAGAAATAAGGGCTGAGTCGCAAGCGTGGCAGCCGCCACACCTGTGGTTACCCACGACCGCAGGAAGGCCAGTGATGGAAAGCTGGTTATTGAAATAAGCATTTCTGGTCGGGGGTCTCGCATGGACAAGCATGTCCCTTAGGTTTTTATTTCTTCTGTAAGCTAACATGGGTAGGGGAAGTGGAGAGCCACTTTCATCCATGTTCAAGATTTTCCAATTTTTATTTATGATATTCCTCAGTTTGTGATTTAGGGTAGAGTGATTAATCACGCAAGTGATCCGGTCTTGTTTGTTCCGGGGTTTGCCCTGTAGAAGTGCGGATCTATTAAAGTATTTCGCCCTTTTAGTTGAGAGAGGGACAGATGGTGGGGCTAGGCCTTGGATGGCTGTAAGAAATCTGATGTTTAACTCGTCTTGGCACTCATTTGGCCAATAGCCATCATGCTTGGTGCTGGTGTCTTTTGGTAGATGATGATCTGGAGAAGTAATAAAGAGTACGCCTAGCAAATCAATGTTTTCAAAGAGCTGTAATGGATTACGCCAATCCCACCAGTACCCAGTTAAAATAGTCGGGCTTGATAATTAAAAGTAAGTAAAGTCGGTCCAGATCTTTCAGATACTGAGCAGTTGGAACCTGGCCTCTGCGGAAGTAAATGTTACATAAGAGCTCAGTTACATATTCACATTTAATTGAATCGCTAGGTTCTTGCATGTGTAATTGTCAAGGAGATGTGAGTGGGAGAAGAAACATTCGATTGCCTTGATGGGGCAGAGAAACAATTGATTTCCTAGTAAGTAAAGTTTGACATTGTAGATTGGGGAAGATAACTGTTGTGTATTTGATGTTAGTGGCAGGACTTGTGTGCTGGACATCCGGACCTCCAAACACACCTGTCGGAAGCTGGAGAAGAGATGGCTTTGCGACCGAACTCCAGACAACCACACAGCCCACAAAAACGCCACCTGAAGGCACCACCAACTCATCAGGACCGCCAAGAGGACCGCCTTCAAGAACCGCTTTCAAGAACCACCTAGACAACAGTGCACACAACTCCAAAGAGCTCTTCAGCATCGTGAAAGAACTCTCCAACCCCAGCTCCAACACCAACGACATCCCACCTTCGCTACCTGTGCGATTCACTGGCCACCTTCTTTCACCGTAAGATCACCTACATCCACGACAGCTTCAACTCCAACACCCCCACATCCATCGCCGACACCACCCCCGCGACCTCCACCCGCACCAGTCGCTTGACCGCCTGGTCCAATGTCAGTGATGAAGACACCATCAAGACCATGAACTCCATCCACTCCGGAACCCCATCGGAACCATGCCCCCATCACGTCTTCAACAAAGCTGGGACAGCCATCGCACCCCATCTCCGGAAAACCATCAACACCTCCTCCGAGACATCTACTTTCCCGGAAAGCTGGAAACACGCCAAGATCAACGCCCTAGGCAAGGCAGAAACCCAAGGCAGATCTCAAGGACCTCAAGAACTTCTGGCCCATCTCCCCGCTCCCCTTCCCGGCGAAAGTCACAGAGAACATTGTCAACAGACAGCTGACCCGCTACCTCGAAGACAACAGCATCCTGGAGCCATCCCAGTCCAGCTTCCACAGCAACCACAGCACAGAGACCGCCCTCATCGTCGCCACCGACGACATCAGGATCCTGATGGATAAAGGAGAAACAGCCACCCTCATCCTTCTGGACCTATCAGCAGCCTTCGAAACGGTCTGCCACTGCATCCTAATAGCATGCCTCGACGACGCTGGAATCCAAGAGAAGGCCCTGGCATGGACCACATCCTTCCTCTCCGGCAGAACCCAGAGTGTCCGCCTCCCACCCTTCCGCTCAAAGACCACCGAGATCATCTGCGGCGTCCCACAAGGATCCTCCCTCAGCCCAACGCTGTTCAATATCTACATGACACTGCTCGCCCACGTCGCACGACAACATAACCTCAACATCATCTCTTACGCCAACAACACCCAGCTGATCATATCCCTCACCAAAGACCCCCACACCGCCAAAGACAATCTCCACAGAGGAATGAAGGCCGTCGCCGAATGGATGAAGGAGAGCAAACTGAAGCTGAACTCAGACAAGACGGAGGTTCTCATCCTCGGCTCCACCCCCTCAGCCTGGAACGACTCCTGGTGGCCCACCTCGCTAGGAACTCCCCCAGAACCCACCGAACACGTACGCAACCTGGGGATCCTCCTCCACTCCGCCCTCTCCATGACCAAGCAAGTCAATGCCGTCTCCGCGTCCTGCTTCAACACCCTCCAAATGCTTCGCAGAATCTTCAAATGGATCCACTCCGACACGAGAAAGACCGTCACCCATGCACTCGTCACCAGCAAACTGGACTACAGGAACGCCCTCTATGCAGGAACAACAACAAAGCTCCGGAGACGGCTACAATGCATCCAGAACGCTGCGGCACTACTGATCCTCAATGTCCTACAACACAGCCACATCACACCTCTCCTGAGAGACCTGCACTGGCTCCCCATCGACAAGAGGATCACCTTCAAGCTCCTCATCCACGCACACAGGGCCCTCCCCAACGCCGGACCGGTATACCTCAACGACCGATTCAGCTTCTACACCCCCACCCGCAGCCTCCGCTCTGACAACCTCGCCCTCGCCACAGTTCCTCGCATCCGGAAAACCACCGCCGACAGCCGATCCTTCTCCCACCTCGCCGCCATGACCTGGAACACTCTCCCCACCAACCTACGACAGACCCAGGACCTGCCAACCTTTAGAAGACTTCTCAAGACCTGGCTCTTCAATGAGTAGCAGCCCCCCGCACCCCCCCCCCCCCAGCACCTTGAGACCCTCAAGGGTATGTAGCGCGCTTTACAAATGTCTTGTTATGTTATGTTATGTTATGTTATGTTATGTTATGTCCACAACAATAATGCCTGCCAGAAGTGGCATGCTCCTGAAGGTAGAGAAGCACTGACAGAGGAAGGACCGTGGGATTGTGATCATGTCCTTGATTCTTAAAATTGCCCAGCCTCGGGTAAGTCATATTTACAATGCAGTAAACGAAAAAAATCTGGTTCTCTCCAGGTCATCTCTTTGTATATGTTTTCATGGTACCTGAACCTACAGGCAGACAACACGATGGAATGTTGCTTCAAAGACTTGTATATCACATCAGAGAGGACCCACATTGGTGGGAAATATCCAATGTGGACTCCAGCGAAGTGCCTCAGGTATCCGTGGATCCACCACCGGATGGACATCCTTGACAGAAATACAGCCCTTGTGCCACATACAAGCGATACATCTAACATTTGCGGCATTCTTAGACATGGATAAATGATGAAGGCTCAATTTGACCACTCAAGCCACTTGTCAAGCTGAGATTAATATCCTTGTTTTTGTCAGAGCACGGCTAATCCCTACTTTGTGTATTTTTTGGCATCTTAGAATCTTAGAACATTATGGTGTCTCACTGTGTGCTGATATTATATTCTGTGTGGTGCACTAGGCATAGAAAATTAGCTGTAAGGGCACCTGGCTCTTTCTCAGGCAGCTCAAGGTGCATGCTTATTTTGATACCATGATGTATTTATGCAACACCTCATGGCTTTTGATATGACAGTAAAAGTGGAAGCAAGTTAAGGCATTTGGAAGATGCTTGCATGTAAAGCATGATCACTCAGCAATGTTGATATGCAGCAGACCAACATGAGATTAAAATAACTATCATAGAACAATGTGCTTTAAAGCTTGACAGGTCCTGTTTCTTCTTCTACATATTAGATATATTAAGTGAAGAAGCTGCCCACTGCGTCCTCATGCTTTACAGCTTTTTCCATCCCTAAAAGGGTTTGCAGAGACAGTCAGCTGTAATTTGCTATATTGTTTGATGGAGCACACACAGCAATACGCAGCCCAAATTCAATTGGCAAGCCAAGGGCAACGTCCTAGAATTGGCAAATACCAATAAACATCTCAGTGTTTATTTAGATCCTCACCTAACTTTCAGCACCTATCTATCAACCAGACAACCCACCGCAAAAAGCTCCTGTTTGCATTCATAACCTCACAGCAAAAGACACGAAACACCTCAACACTCCACCTTCTTTAGGTCGTGAGTGTTACATTTGTGCCTTCACTAACCTATGGCTCAGAACTGCTAAAAGGGAAGGATATGGTTACTCTAAGTACAATACAAATGAACCTCTTCAAAAAACGCTTTGAAATTCCGCAGCACATTTCGCAAGCCCAAATCAGGCTTGAGTTCGGCCTGCTCCATTAGGACCCAGCAAGAAATGGGGCCTTATTGAAAGTCTGCTGCAGGCTGAGAATGGCTCACTCACATACCAGTGCTGGCTGGAAATTTAAAAATGGGACACACGAAAATAACTAATGATTCTCTAATATCCAGCATTCAATCAAAGCGGCGCAATAAGAGGATGCTTGGAGAAGTGTGGCTCAATGGTTAGAGCAGCAGACCCTGATGCAGACGTCTGTCCCGGACCAAGGTTCAATTCGCCTCGGCGGGTCTTGGGCTCAATTTCCCTGGACCTGATAATTCACGCCTCTGTGCATATTCTAATCATGGGTCCCACTCTGCAACTCTGGGCAATAGCTTGCTTAATCTCCACAATGGCCCCAACAACTCTAGGATGCTTGGCTTTACCTTGGGGGTGCCCAGGAGTGGGCACTTCACAGGGAAAGGCCAGGAAGGGTTCCACAGCGGTATGTGCACAGCGCCTTGAGACCCCTTCGGGGGTGATTCGTGCGCTATATAAAAGCACTACATTTACATTTGGTACACCCCTATGGATCACACTGCCTTCAAACGACCCTTCAACAGAGTAGCCAAGCTTTCATCACCTCAGATAAGGCCTCATTCATGTGCAAACGGCATGCATGGGCAATCAATCAATCAGGCGTTTATACAGCACGCTGCTCACCCGTGAGGGTCTCAAGGTGCTAGGCTGGGGAGGGGAGTGGCTCTGGATCATTCGAAGAGCCAGGTCTTGAGGTCTTTCCTGAACGTGTGCAGGGTTGGGGAGCGTCTGATGTTCACAGGGAGCTCGTTCCATGTCTTTGCTGCGATGAAGGAGAAGGCTCTCCCGTCTGTTCTGTTTCTGCGGATGCAGGGGACCTCTGCAGGGGCGAGGTCACCGGAGCGGAGGTTCTTCTTGGGTATGTGGAAGGATCCTCTCTTGTTAAGGTATTTGGGTCCGATGTGGTTGAGGGATTTGTAGGAGTGGGTGAGGAGTTTGAAGGTGACCCTCTTCTCTACGGGGAGCCAGTGGAGGTCTCGTAGGTGTTGGGTCATGTGTTCGTGACACGGTGTACCGAGGACGAGTCTGGCTGCGGTGTTCTGGATGGTTTGGAATTTATGTAGAAGGGTTCTGTTGATTCCGGCACCTTGTGCGTTGCAGTAGTCCAGTCTGCTGGTTATGAGTGCATGGGTGACGGTCCTTCTGCAGTAGGGGGGATCCTTTTGAAGGTCTTATGCAGGATGCGCAGGCAATTGAAACTAGTGGACGCGACGGCGTTGATCTGGCTGTTCATGGAGAGGGAGGAGTTGAAGATGATCCAGAGGTTTTGTGCGTGGTCTGTAAGGGTGGGTGGATTCCCGAGGGCAGAGGGCCACCAGGTGTTATCCCAGGCGGAGGTGCAAGGTCTGAGGATGACGACCTCGGTCTTCTCTGAGTTGAGCTTGAGGCAGCTGTTTTTCATCCAGGCTGCCACGTTCTTCATTCCTTCCTGAAAGCAGAGTCTGGTATCTTCGGATTCTTTGTGAGTGAGAGGAAGAGCTGGGTGTCGTTAGCGAAGGAAACAATGCTGAGCCCGTGCTGTCTGACGATGGCGGCAAGGTGGGCCATGTAGATGTTGAAGAGTGTGGGGCTGAGCGATGATCCCTGGGGTACTCCGCAGTTGATATCGGTGGGTTTGGAAAGAAAGGGAGGGAGTCTGATCCTCTGGGTTCTGCTGTAGAGAAAGGATTGGATCCAGTCGAGGGCGGTTCCTTGTATCCCCTCGCCGTGAAGTCTGGCTGCGGGCGTGCAGTGAGAAACGGTGTTGAAGGCTGCAGAGAGGTCTAGAAGGATGAGGGCCGCAATGTGTCCCTGGTCGAGTAGCATGTGGATGTTGTCAGTGGCGGTGAGGTGGGCGGTCTCGGTGCTGTTGTTTCTGCGGACTCCAGGCTGGGTGGAGCCATGCCATTGTATGTGGTCTGGGGCTCACAGTACTACTTGTCCACTCACTTCTCGGAAACATGACTTGATGCTTATCCACCTTGGTATCTTTCCATCCAAGGACCTAATCCGTTCCTGGAAGCAGTCCTGACGCAAAGATTCTTTCACATCCAACCTTAAGATTGTCACATCTTAGTTCACCCGCCCAGCAGTAATAGCCCAACTGAAAGGGAATCC
This sequence comes from Lissotriton vulgaris, assembly GCF_964263255.1. Lineage (NCBI taxonomy): Eukaryota > Metazoa > Chordata > Amphibia > Caudata > Salamandridae > Lissotriton > Lissotriton vulgaris. Next base: position 86,944 of record NW_028240817.1, on the reverse strand, counting down.
GGTACAATCATCATGCAAGGCTGTACGGTTTCCCACCCACGTCTTTAAGATGCTGGAAAGGCACAACTAAACTGCAGTGGGACACTAGGCTGATCTGCCAAACGTCATTCTGAGGGTCTCTCCGTCAAGCAAACTCTGACATCATATTGGCAGAAATATTAGCTCGGTGTGAGAAAGTGCTATCTTTATTGCAAAGGTATTCCCCCACTTTTTGCTGAATTGCTGATGTACTTTGACTAGGTGTGCCCTGGGCTCCTGCCAACCAGGTACCCAGAGCCTGTGTTCCTTCCCTAAAACTGTGTTGAAACTAAAACCCAATTGGCATCTCTGGCCACCTGTCAGCCCCTAGTAAATGGTACCCTAGGTACCTAGGGCATGGTGACCAGAGAAGACCTCTAAGGGCTGCAGCACTTATTGTGCCGCCCTTAGGGGCCCTGTGCCCTGACACCCACACACTGCCTTCGCAGGCTGAGTGTCGAAGTACAGAACTAAACAGAGTCGACATTTCACACATCCCTGTGTGCCATGCCCACAAGCCCACTGCACTGGCATCCATCAGTCACCCCTCTAACTGGGTGCCCTATGCCAGTGGTGTGGGCACAGGTGCATGAGCCCTGTGTCCCTACAGTGCCCTGGGTCATTCCTGGGCACTGTAAGTGCAGTGCTGCCATTAAGAGTATATGGTGCTGGGAGGTTGTCATTATGAACTTCACAGCACCATGATGGCTTCACTGAATTCTGAGAAGTTTGATATCAAACTTCCCAGCACCTTAAACCCGCACTGATGCCAGTGTGGGATTTAATGTAAAATGCCTGACAGGGGGCATCTTAGAGATGCCCCTTAAAACCTAACCAACTCCCAGGGTCCTGACTGTGTGGCTACCGAGGCTGCCACCACTAAACATGTTTCTGGACCCCTGGGTCGAGAGCCTGCCACTCTCGGGGGCCTGAAACAATGCACATCCTGGGACAAGGTGCCAAGCCTCCTCCCCCAGGATGGACAGGGGAAGCTTCAAAGGCATACCGCCTTTGTGAGCTTCTCCAGGCCACTTGCTGTACTCAGCAACTCGCCCCCACTGTTTCTGACACCCACTCTGGTGGGAAGAACAGCGGGAAAACCTAAGTGAGGAAAGGGTGTGTGCCAGCCTACGCCAACCCCATCCCTCAGGTGGGAGAGGCGAGGTGAAGCACGACTCCTGGCTCTGGCCATCCTGAAGCTGGGGAGCCCTGCCCAATCACAGCTATGCTCCTGCCCCCCTCCCACAGGAGAGGAGCAGGCTAGGGGGTGTACCCACCCAAGGACCAGGACTCATTGGTCCCTGCCTTTGCCCTACCTGTAACACCCCTAAATTTAGAATTTAGGGGCACCCTGGACCTTCCTTCCTCAGATCCTGATTGCAAATAGAAGAAGAACAAGAAACAAGAAGACCTGCTGTGTAGCTGCTAATCAAAGGACGACGCCCACTGATTTGGCCCCAAAACCCTACAAGCCTGTTGATCCTTGAACCTGCTCCTGTGAAACTCCGGCGTCTCCTGCGGACAGCACCCTCGAAAACCCAGGAGGACCTGCCTGCCTTGAACCTTCCAAAAGACTGGGACTCCCACGAGCAGTGGTTCTGCTCAAACAGCAATACCCCTTGTGCCAGCCAGGAACCGCGAATCCAGCCCACTCTGCACCCGCCAAGCCCGGCCTGTGCCTAAGTGATCCAAGACCACAAGGACGTCCCCCCGGCAACTGGGACCCGAAGTCCAGTGCCCAAAGACCCTCTTCGACTAACCCGACGACGCCTGCAGCCTCAGAACCAGGGACCCCTCCAACCGCGACCAGCTGTGGGTAAGATTTCCCGACACCAAAAGACACCCCTGCACCCGGCGCCCTGCGGCTCCCTGTGTCTTCCTTAGGGGTACCTACCTCTTCTCCAAGATCCCAACTTACCCCTCGAAGCGGTGATTGCACCTGAAGAATCTCCGTCCCGAGTCTGCAGCCTTTGTTCACTTTTTAACTTTCCCATTGGATAACATTGAGCGCCCGACGGCTCAACAGCACCCTGCACCCAGCCGTCTGAGTGCTGCTGGAAGTGCAACTACTACCCTACTCTACTTTCCCACTTTCCCTGAAAAAGGGACCAGGAGCTCAGCTACCACAGCCAAGTGGCCTGCTTGCTTGCAGCCACCAACCAAAGGCCCCTACCCTCCATTGGATTGCATTGGGCCTACTCTCTCTTCACCCGACTGCTCCTGTGCTGCTCAGGGTGTAACAGCTGTACCTTTCCGACCCTGGGAGACCCCTGAGTCTATGCCCAGAACCTTATCTCTACCAGTCGAGTACTTACCTAAAAGCCGATAACTCACTTTCTTTCCATAGGTTAACATTAACTGGTTTTCACTTGAAATGTCTTCCAAGTGTGGAGTTTTGAAACTTTAAAATATTCATCTAAAATCAGCCGAATAACGAATTCCGAATTACTCACCTGTGATCAGGGGAGAAGCCAGTACTGTACTTTTTAGCCTAGTACTGAACCGCAAAAGTAATCATAACTGTACTTACCAGTAACCTGAATTTCCTTCCATAGGAAACCATTGACTGTTTTTCTGTGAAATTTCTTCTAAGTGTCAATTTCTGCAAACAAGAATTATTCCTTAAAAATCGTACCAACTTCTAAAACGTAATTACTTACCTGTCTTAGGTAGAGGTCCCAGTGCTGGACTTAGGAGTCCAGTCCTGAATTACTAAAGTAACGAGAACCTACTTTACTTGAATTTCCTTCCATAGGATAACATTGCTTGGTTTTCACAGAAAAGTTTCTAAGTGACAACTTTGAAAATACATTTATATTCTTTAAAATTCACTACTGCAACTAAAACGCTTTTACTTAACTGTTTACAGTACATGTCCCGGGACTGAATCTAGGATCCTGTCCTGGGGTTAGAAAACTGATCCATAAAGTAATCAACTGCATTTATCTAGCAAAACCCATTGAGCTCAATGTTAAATTATGTTTGAAATCGTGTTGCCTATTGCAACCACTGTAGCTATTGTACTTACAAAGTCAATTGCCTTTTTGCAAAGTAACTACCTAAAGTCACTCATATTGAGAAAAAGTATATTTTGATACCTGTTGGTTCTAAAATAAAACAACAATATCTTTTTTTTTTTTTTTTAATTTTTGAAAACCTTTATTTTGCTCAAAGACAGTGCAAATACGGGCCTACAACCATCCGGCTGGCCACGGTCGCACATTTAGCACTGGTGCATGCAATACGGCGCCAGGGTAATGCGGCATGGCAATGGTTACAATGCAAGAACAGACTGGAAAGCGCCGTCATACCTAGGCACAGGAGCAATGTAGGTTAATTTCAAAGTCTTTTTTTGGTGCAAATATTAAGGTCAGGTCATACTACTCCGTACTTAAACAACGAAAAGAGAAAAACAAGGTCCATGTAGGCGGGACTCGACAAGAGACATCAGTTTCTGGCAGAGCAATTCACAACATGCAAGTCCCGACCAGAGGATGGCCACAGGATAGTCAGACCACAGGAAGCTGCCTCAACAACCCATCTTCAATGGCGCCACCACCCATCCCCCAGCATACCTAACACGGGCCTAAGAAAGAAGGGAAAATCATAAAAGAGCAAAGAAAGGCACCATAGAAAAAAAAAACTCAACTAATAGTTAACCCCCCACCCTACACACATGCAGAGGCTATGGCCTACCCCCCCCCTAGCAGAGTGTCTGTCGCCCCATAAACCCGAAATATAGTGAGAGAAGAGAAGAGAGGAAGAAGAGAAAGCGAAAGTGAAAGGAAAGATAAAGAATAAAATCCAATGACATAGGGAGTAGGAACAGGAACCCCGTCCCTAAAACGTCCCTAAGAGAAGATCCGGGAGGAGGGCCAATTAAACATGCGCGCAAGCTCCGCCGGTCCAATAAGCAATCCCCACCCCAATAGCAACATCAATAGAGCTGCAGCAAGCAATACATTGGGGAGAGAATCAATGGGCAATCAACAATAAAACCAGTCAAGTTCGGGGTCCACCCTACCTCCACCCACCCGCCCGGGTACTAAGCAAAGAAAGTCCCCTATCCCTGGCCAGACCTGGGGCTCAGTCTCTCACCCCCTCCGCTCGCTAGTCCAGTGTAATGCAGGAGAACAAAGGAAGATGGCCGCTCGGGGGAGGGGGGAGGTGCACAATCGAAGGAAGAATGGTGTCCGGTCCCAGGAAAAGAATCCACCTCGGTCCCAGTCCTCTCTGGCATGGTCCAGCTGTTCAAGTCACAAATCAAAGCAATCCGAATCCAAGGCAAGCATACCGGTGGTGAGGCAGGAGGGCAAAACACTGGTAGCCAGGGCCATGATCTCTCGCGCAGCTGCACACAGTCTAGCATGGAGCAAGGGGGAAACACTGTTTCGTTGATGGTACTAATAAGTGGCAACAGTCCATTACCAGCCCCTGCGATGGCTACAGTATCTTCCACTGCGGTCTCACGAGACAATGTTGCGGCATCAGGCTGTAGCAACTCCAGTCCGGAATCTTGTTGAAGACAATGCCCCTGCTCCAGGCTGGAATCTCGAGAACAGGCATCGAGTCGTGCCCCCAGCGCGCTACAGCTGCCCCTCATCTCCAATTGTAACTCACCCAGGGCTGCAACAACGTCAGCAAGGGTGAATGCGGGCTGTAGAGACCCCATGGTCGCAGTCCCGTGGGGAGGAGTTGCTCCGATCCCTTTCGCGCCGGGGAGCTCGCTGCTTTGAAAGGGGGCTGTGTAGACTGTTCTTCAGTGGCCAGCCGTCTACTGCACCATCTTGATTCCTGCCCAGCGCAGTGCGGGGGGAGGCAGGGGGAAGCAGCGGGACGCGATCAGGCGGCTACCGATCACCCACCGGCTAGCAATGATCCGCCCGTCTCGGTGGATCATCCGAGGGTCGACAAATGCATGAGGAGGCACGCAGATCCGGGGTGGGTTAGCCGTCGTCAGCCAGAGGGACTCGGGGCACGGAGCAGAAATATGGCGGCCAAGAACAAAGGTCCCGCTGGCAAGTCGCCCCAGCCGTCCGGCACCATTCAGCCCAGGAGGTGTACTGCGGTCCCCGTTGGCAGACAGTGCGCCGGTCTTGGTCTCACAGGGAAGCGCCGTCCAGCCGTATCACCCCCGTCACAGAGCATCAGCGGGAGGGGGCGCGAGGGCAGCAGGGCGCTGCGGAAGAAGCTGGGTCTCGGGCCAGGGCGCGTCCGTCCACAGCGTCTGAATCCGGGCGGGTGGAGAGGCCGGCGGAACACCGGCAGCAGCAGCTCCGTCACCCGCACCTTTTAGAACCAAAACTGGGTAGCCGGGCAAGCAGGATCGTGGTGCGGGATTCCGGGGCCGGCGGAGCCGAAGGCTGCACGTCCGCTTTTGATATAAAACAATTGGCCTAGAGTTCAGTTCTTGAGTGTTGAGACCATTTGCTGACTGAGGGTGTACAACAAATGCTTTACACTGTCCTTTGGTACTGCCTTACTGCTCAACCAAGCTACCACTTTTGAGAGTAAGGTTACATCTAACTTTAACCTCTGCCACACCTCTGGAGACTGTGGGCTCTATACACCCTGTACATTATTTTGGTCCAGTATATATAGAGTCACTTTCTTACACCTGGCTCCAGCCCCAGCGCAACAGTAACAGTAACAGTAATACGTCAAGCACTTTTTCTAGGGACTGGTCTTGTGCTGTCAATTTTACTGCCCAAAGTATAAAAAAACTTTATGACCGGACTGTCCTTTACAAGCCCCAGCACCTCTCCCTTCAATGCGGCTTTATCTTAATACTGATTATCTATTTTATGTGTATTTATGTGATGGAATTAGCCGTCCTAGACTGGTTTTAGTTTTTAACGCCCTAAACCCTTCTTAACTGTTTGTCTGTGTGTACCAATGTACATTGAAATGATTTAAATTAATTAATCAATCAATCAATTATTGCTTACTTCCTTCACAAGCAGTGAGGCAAAAGACACTGTGTTTATCCTCAAGAACAGCGTGGAAAAACGCATTAGCAGTGTCACCATGGTGCCGCTGCCGCTGCTCCTCACACGGATTGTGACTGAGTAGGGCCAGTGTAACATTTGCTTGACAACAGCCAATAGGGCCACGCTTCTGTCACACAGAATGGTACCCTCAAAAGTGAAGAATCACTTCTTTACCCTTGAACATTTCTGAAATAATCCCCTGCTCAATAAATGTTTACATATTTAATAGGACACGGAGTATGGCCTTAAAGTATTTTGATGGGGTTATAGTTAGGCTTTGTGAGAACATTTCCTAGGCCCCCCTGCCAAAGTTAGTTGGACAGTTAGAAGTCCCACAATAAAATACCGATGTGTATAAAAAAAATGCTGTTTTATTTTGCCAGTTGGACTTGCACTTAACTGAAGCTTAGAGTGCATATTTGGGTAGCTCCAACTCAACCCTCATGGTCTTAAGCAGTTGATGGCGGTAAAAATTACAAAAAAAATCTTTCTGTCTCATGTTTCTTTACTTACTTTTCTTCACCTCTTTTACCTCACCACTCTCTTTCTTTAATTATATCTCTTTCCCGATTTGTAACAGTGCTTAATTTGTTAAAGAATAAGTGCCTGTGCTCAAAGTGCTGCTCTGAAGCCCGGGGCCAGTGAAGTTAAATGTTGGCACCCTCAACAACAATGCTGCTAGTTTTGAATCCACCTCATGCTTCTTTAATCCACAACAAGACACTCCCTGCCTCTTTATCTTACTTTTGCAGGTTTCTGCTTTCTCCTTTTTTAACTGGTTTTCCGTCTTCCTCTTCCTCTGTCTTTCAAATTTGTTTGTTTTTTAAGTCGAGCCTGGGTAGCACATGTGCTGTTCTGCAAGGGACTTGAAGCTACCCCCACTCTCCATCCATATTTTTCATTGGCTTCTGCCATTGTCCCCTGTAAACTGTGGCTGTTCATTAGTCAACCGGCTTAGTAGTCCCTCCTCAGTAACGCCTGTCTCATTTTGTAACCTCCCATGGCGACACCCACTGTTACGTGTGTTGTTACTCGGTAGGCTTGCAGCACTATTTTCTCAAATAGCTTTGCTCTCCCCTAATGCTTTTTAAAAACATTTTATAGCGCGGGCTCCGCACACATTTGTAATGCAATAGGTCGGCATTTGCAAGAGTTTAAGCTATTGGCATTGTTAATGACAATGCCTTTTATTTATCTGTTTTAAAAACAAGACATAAATAAATGGCATTGTCATTTACAATGCAGTAGCTCCAACTCTTGTAAATGCGAGACCTATTGTATTGCAAATGCTTGCTAATCTTTTGCTTTAGGCAAATGTCTGATGCAGAAAAATAAGTGGCAGTCCCCAAAAATGAGTGCCGGTGGCCCCCACCAGCTCTAATTAAGCACTTTTTGTACATCTTTGTGTACCTGACCCCCCCTTTTTCTCAACTCTCTCTACCTCACCTCTGTCTATTTCACCTTGATATCAACACACCTCTTCCCCAACCACTCTACCTCTCTCTCTCAAGCCTAACAACCCTCTACACCTCTCTCTGTTCCTTCCTCTACATCTCTACCTCTCTGTCCCCTCTCCCTAAATCAACACTGTCAGGAAATTGGCTGTTCTGAAACATCAAAGAATAGGAAAAGATCATTTTCTAACACACTTTGAAGTCTGTTGTACCGTCAGTGTAACATCTGCAGCCAAGTGTCCCTAAGGGAAAGGATATATTTACCAGGCTTTCAGCAAAATCAAATTACATATATACTAGCACAAGTCCACAATAAACAATACGGACAGGTGATGTAGTCTGGCAGGGCATTGTTTAGAACTTGTACATTCACCTTTATCAGAGAAGACAGCAAAACAGTACTTTTACTACAGAGTACATTTTGGTGGTTCCAATTTTGTTTACTATGTGCTAAATGTAGCTTACAGGTTTGGACATGTGTTGGACAAAAACTTGTTGAAATATCTTATTAAATCCGGTTAGAAATGCAGATTAAGATCTGTTTCAGATCTCTTTAAACTGTGGAATTCTCTGTGAATTAAATATTACCATGGAAATGTGATTACATATTCGGTAGTAATTTAGTAAACCAAAAAAGAAAGAAACTGGGCGTAGCAGAACTCAGGTGTAATGCGAGCAGCTAACATCAACTTTATAGAGGAGGCACGTTGTTTCTTATGAACTTTTATAGATTTGTTGTTTGAGAGAACATATTTCTTGAGAGCTCATTACAGTTCCTTATTTCAATGATAAAATATTACCTCCTGATGAAGGGAACTCGTAGTTTCTGAATTGTGTAGAGTTTGAAAGAAAAACGTATTTGAAAGGAAATGTTTATTACAAGAATAGGATTTACGTTTAAAGGATTAAACGCAAATATAAAAGAACATAGTTCAAAAAGAGAATGTGCTCACTTTACTTCGGGGTGCCTAGTTGAGCCGGTATTAGTACTTAACGGGAAACAGTGTTGATGGAGCGAAGCACCTAACTGTTTGAAGCACCCCTTTAATCTGTCTGTTTCATCAATTCAATGAACAAAGGAAGCATAGATGGGAAGAATGAACATCTCTGGAGGACCCCCTCTCTATATCTGAACAATAGTTCCAGGAAGCAGACTGATGCTTGGCTGCACTTTTAGAGTACATCAGAATTATTTGGCAGAGCCTCTGAAATGCTTTCTAGTTGAATCAAATCTAGAAATCAAACACACGGGCAGCCCTGGTATTTTGTGTACCTGTTGATAAAACACTAGAGAATTATTGAACCTCCTTGTCCCTAGTGAGAAGGTCCAAGAAAGGCTTAGGTGGGTATGTAATGTCTTGTATGGTCCTTGGGTGTCAGGCAGGCTACCTAATAACTAAAATGTGAGACTACATTAATAAAGTTCGGCCCAGGGCTGTCAAGTATGGTCATAGTGGCCACGGCCACTACCACCCCAGACATTAGCACTGCTTTTCTGAAATATAAATGTCTTGTGTTTTTTAATCTGCACTTCTTAAAGCCGATGCGATTTATTTTCTAGAATGTCTATAAAGAATCAGTTAAGAACTTTACATAACCAAATGTTGGACTTCAACACACGGACCTGTGAAGAGTTTCTCCAGATCAGAACTGAAGTACAGCATCTATGCAAAGCCTGTTTGTGTCATCAGAACCCAAAATGCTGCCTCGGCGATGCTCAAGCACATGCCGGAGGCGGCAAAATCTTGCTTCTAGAAGGTTGTTATCATCTCAAGATGGGGCTGCTGTGAGAGTCAGTGCTCCAGGAGGCTACTGCTGCATCCCAACTCATCCACAAGCAAACGTAGTTAAGGGCACTCTTAACAAGGGAGACTTCCAGTATAAATGGGCCAGGAAGGAGATTAATCGTAGTATGATAAAGAGGCTTGAAGACGCTGTAGTAGGCACCTCTCTAGATACTGGTCATGGTAGAGAAGACATCTTAGGTAGATATCTCGCCTGCTCTGTGGTGGTCTAGGTTACATTTCACATCTTTTGAATGTGGTGGACAGTGGTTTTACCTCACTGTTGTGGATTCTGAATCTATCTGCTGCTTTCAGCACAGAGGACCTTAAGATCTTGTTGAATAGGTTAAAGGGGAGTAACTGGTGTGGCAAATGAGGCTCTGGTTGGTTTACATTTTCTATAGCCGACAGAATATTTCTCATAAAGCAGGGCAATGTTTTGGCACAAAAAAAAATATTGAATATGATTTTAGCGTCAGAGAATCCAACAGTACACTGCTTAACAAATGCGCATACATATCCTCATTTTTCACAGCCTCCTGCCGCTTGAAAGAAGTCTAGTAATTGTAAATGTTAATGCTCACAGTCCAATAATGGTTAATTGGGGGAGGAACAGTGCAAACAAGGTTATTATGATATCTTTAAGCAATCTATAATGCCTTCTGCTATTACAAACTGCTCAGTAAAAAGTGGAACTGTTCTCTTGCGGATTTTATGCTCATTGCCACTTACCAGAGAAGAGTAAGCGACTAGCAGTCTTCTCCTAATCGCTTCTGGTTCAGAACCAGTCCGGACACCAAGGTGCCAAAGCCCGTTGCTCCAAGGCATGGATTGTGCAGTCCATGCAATGCAGGAAAAGGGGTGTATGCAAACAGGGGGCACACCATGTGCCCCCGGCCTGCATCCCATGGCCCTGAGGCAGCAGAGAGCCCTTTAGGTCCCCCTTTGTTTCCTCCCTGCCAAAGTTTCATGATGTTCTCACTGCCATGAAAACTATGGTGGTGATGAAACTGCAAATATGCTTGGCGGTGCCGCAGCTACACCGCCAAGCATGTTGGAGTCCCTGACCGCTGCACCACCAGCAGGGATCGCGGATCCCTGGGGGTTGCGGGAGTCCTATGGCAGCCCAACCGCCTTAGTTATCATACTGTGGGTGGACCACCACCACATCACCACTACAAGTTAGGCGGTCCAATGGATTACCAAGCTCTCGTAATTAGGCCCATACTCTTCTACTTCTTGTGTATACTGTCAAGCCAGGTCTTAGGATGTATTTATTTGTCTACTATTGGTGATCCATTATTATCACATCATTTCTGGTCCCACTTTAGAATATAAATGTTCATACGTACCCACACTCTTCCATATGTTGGCTTCACTGAAGTTATGGAAGCAAATATCAACAGTGTCTCTAAAGTCACTAAGTATGGAAATAGATTTTAAAATATGTTTTCTCAAACAGTCCAATGCCGGATATATACAAATAAATTATAATAGTGCCACTTCCTCAGAGTTGCATAGTTGACCCTTAGCAGCAGGGATGACTTAAAAAATCTTCAGCACTTCAATATCACTTGAGGACAGTTATATCTAGAGTCCTGGTGTATCAATGCAACACATCTGAAGCGATGTTGTGTGTTGTTTTCCTTCCACCCTCATATATTTATTCACAGAATTCCGGAATTTCCGAGAATCTTTTTTTTTTTACAGACAGCGAAAAGATCTAACCACCATATCTAGGAGGCGCATTGTTTGTCTACATACATCTCTGTTTGTATATGCCGCCTGTAAGGTTTGAACATTACACAGTACACGCTGTACCTAAGTCCTGATTGATATATTTTTCTTCTCCCTTCTGAATGCCATATGCAAGTTCTGTTTTTGGTTCGTAGTTCATTAGTGCATCAATTGAAACCCTTTAGGGATTTATGCATTTGTGGAGAGCGTGCCAAAGAGCTGTTATCTGACAGTTTCTTCACTATTTTGGACCAACTGACCTTATCAACTAAGGGAATTTTCAAGCTCATTGTTCTTTTTTTATTTTTTATTTTTCATTTTTTTATTTTGAGTTTTATATATCACAAACTTGGCTCGAAGGCATCAGAGTACTTTGCACGGATTGCTGATAGAGGAGATATTACAAACGTGGGATGCATATAGTAATACAATATATAACAGGGACGAGATATACAGTGTGGGGATGCATAGGGGTCGTTTACAGGAGGTAAGAAGTGGGATGCATATAGTAATACAATATGTAAAAGGGGAGGAGGAATGGAGGTCCGATAGGGCAGTGTGTTCCACGGTCGGAAAGTGGGGCTGGGCAGGTTGATTTTAAATGAGGTGGGCGAGTTTAGGTGTTTGTTGACAAACGAAAAGTGTAGGTTTTAAGTATTTTTTTAAGATTCTTTTTTATTAAACAGTAATTCAGTCCACATTATATAATATATTTTTGTAGAAAGGATATGGCATTTTGTTGTGGGGAGGTACAACGTCCATGCATTAAAAAAAAGTATAGGCTTAGCACAGTGCACATAGGTGTAATTGTAGTTACATGCAAATATTATCTTTATCAATCACTATTCGGACCTTAGATCCCCCTGCCCCCAACCTTCCAGAACCGGACATTATGATCCCCTGTACTCGCCCCATTTGCCCCAAACGTTCTCACCTTTTCTAGGGCAGCCCGACTCCGATAAATCACCTGCCCTACCTGATGACACCAGTCCAAGTTGTTTTCCCATTCCTGAATGCTTGGTGGTCCGCTTGCACACCATGTCTTTGTGATGTTTCTTTAAGCCACACCGACCTCCAGTGTCAGCCAAACACTTGATTACTTGGGCCAAGTATCCTCCCCCGGTATGCAAAGTAGATGCCATCTGACCTCCATTGGGACCACAAGAACTGTTACTTTGGTCGTAATCTGTACCTCCCCTCCCCAGTAACACTGGATTACAGGACATTCCCAGAGGATAATGAAAAGAAGGAACCCACCATGCCACATCGCTAAGCACAGAGGGCCGTATCGTGCTGGCGCAGACGGTGTAATAGGGAGCGAGAATAATAGGATCTGTGTTGTATCCGAAGTTGAATTATATGGAAGCGGGCTCTTATGGCTATTTCTATGGAACTCTGAATTGCCTACACCCAATCATCATCCAAAATAAGGCCAATGTCCCATTCCATCCCCTTCCACAGGGAGATTGCCTTAGTCGGCATAGGATCTAGTAGCAAACGATCTTCAAGTGGGGTAAATTCCAACGATAGCTCCCCTTCTGGCATATGACGCCGCAATGCATGCCGCCACACATGCCTCCACTACAAGTATCTGTTTCATTCTGCTGGCCCCAATTTGCATTTCCTCTGCAGGTCATCAAAGGGCAGTAGCTTGCCCCTCCAAATGTCACCAAAATCGTAAATCACAATCAGTCTCCATTTCTGAAAGCCTTCCAGCTTTCCCACAGCCTGCATCAGCTAGCTGTCCCATAATGGAGTCCTGTCTGTCAGCCTGCCCTCCCAGCCCAGGTGTTTAGTGGCTTCTCTCCACGCCTTAACTAGCATCTGGGTTTATAGTGGCAGTGATTTCTCTATTTTTTTACTGTAGAAGAATGAGGGATAGCCTTGGCTCCTCATGGCTTCACGGTCTTCCAAGTAGACCAGGTCCTCTAAATCCCTGAACAAACACCCAGTCATTGACTACTGTCAACTGTGCAGCCCAATAATAGGTGCAGATATCTGGGATTGCCAACTTACTTTCAAACACTCACCTCTGCAACTTTCCGAGGGAGATCCGTGAGTTTCCCCCTTTCCACAAAAGGGTATGTAATTTTCTGTTTACCCAGCATGTGGTCAGGTGGTACCTTGTATAAGGGTGTTGGAGGACATATGACAGACGGGGGAGGGCCATCATCTTAAACATCACTGCCCTTCCCATCAGGGACACCCGCAGTGCCCTCCATAGCGCCACGACTTTCCTCAGACGTTCCAGTTGAGGAAGCCGTTTTTTTTGCAGAAGGTCCCCTGCGTCTCTTGTCAAATAGATGCCTAAATACTGGAAACCATGTGTTTCCACCAGGGTCGCGCATGTAGATAGCAGGACTGGCCGTCCCCCTGTCAGTGGGAAAATTTGAGACTTGTACCAGTTAATCTGGTAGCCAGAGTAACTCTAAAAGAGTTGGAAGATGTGTTGAAGTTGCCTACCGTCAAACACTGTTGTTTTGTGTACAAAAGGATGTTATCGGGATACAAGGACATCTGTTCCTCCCCTACACCATACCCCCGGAATGCCCATACAAGAGGGTACTGTTGGATTCAGGCCACCAGTGGTTCCAGTGCCAGGGCGAAGATCATCAGGGATAGGGGGCAGTCCTGCCTACTGCCCTTGCGAAGAGGAAAGGAGCAAGACAGTACACCATTGAATCGCACCCTCAATAGAGGATCTTGATACAGAAGTCTAATCCTGGAGCAAAACTTAGGGCATAGTCTGGACAGTGCTTCAAATAACTATGGCTAATCTATACTGTCAAAGGCTGTTCATGCATCCAGGGTGAGTAGAATGGCAGCTTTGACCTGAGGATCTGCCGTCTTATGTAGCACCCCATAGAGGTTCCTCAGATTAAGTCTGGTGCCCCTATGTTGAATAAATCCGGATTGGCCTGCATGGACCATCTTGGTTATCACAGTCACAAGTCTGTTGGCCAAGGTCTTCACCAGGTGTGTGGGAGTGATCATATCCTCTCTATCCAGATAGAAGTCTAGGCGCTGAGTTGAGTGTGGACTTAATTGGCAGAAGGTGGATTTTTGGGTACCAGTGATCGTTGCATTGCCGTAATCTGACTCAGAGAGGACAAAGCATTATATTACAGTCTTCAAGGGGAATAAATGGTTTGATTTTTTAATGTGTTTTAGCTTGTGGAAGGTGCTTTTTGCTGAGGCATTGATATGGTCTTTCATATAGATAGTTTACAGTTCAGTGCAGGTAGGTTGTCCAGCCAGTTTCTTTTTGGCTGGATGAGTAGGAGTTCCAATTTTTTGGGGGTTGAGTTTTATGTTTATTGTTGGTGAGTCGGGTTTGTATCAAGGAGAAGCAGTTGCTAAGGCGTTGGATGTCTCTAGCTGACGTGATTTTGATGTAGATTTGGGTGTCAACTGCATAAAGATGGTAGGCAATCCTGGCTTGTCCAGGATCATTGCAAGGGGTTCCATATGGAGGTTGAGCAAGGCGGGTATAGGATTGAGCCTTGGAGGACTCCTTGTTTGACTAATGCAGCTGTAGATGTGGAATTATTTACTTTGATTAGATGTGATCTATCGTTCAAGTATGATGCAAACCATTGTAGGATGGTACGGCTGATGCCAGCTCATTTTAAGAGGATGTTTAGAAGAATGTTGTGGTTGATAGTATCAAAGGCCAAGGAGAGGTCCAGGATGATTGGGAGGCAGGCATCACCATCGTAGAGGGATCTATGTAGGTCACCAGTGATGTTCAAGATTGCAGTCTTTGTACAGCAGCCTTTCCCAAATCTGGTTTGAAATGTGTCATGTTAGTTGAATTTATCAATGAGGTTGTTTAAATGAGAGAGGACACATTTAAAATAGTTTTGACAAGTAGAGGGAGGTTGGTTGTAGGTCTGTAGTTACTGAGATAGTTAGGATCGGCTTCAGACTTTTTGATGGGGGGGGTGATTTAGCTGAGTTTGAGAGAGGCTGGCATGTGGTTGCTGGATAAGGAGGAGTTGATGTTATGTTAAAAAGTTTTGTAAGCGCTCACCCACCCCATAGGGTGTCATGGTATTAGCTGAGTGAAAACAAAGAATGAAGATGGCAGTTATCCATGAGAGAAGTGCCAAGTCTTTAAGGCCATTCTAAACGCCAAAAGATTGGCAAGAGACTTGGAATATAAAGGGATAAATTGATGATTTTCGTCCAGGTTGGTGAGATGATGTGTCTGAAAAAGGAGGGGAGAGTGTCAGAAAGGTGGGAGGTCGGCTTCATGCATGACAATATGTAAAGGACTTCCTTTTCAGAGATAATTTAAAACTTGGACCAGGTTGCGTTATTTTTTAGATGTAGGTGATTGATGGTAGTGTTCTTTTGAAAGATATTAACCAATTGTGTATCTATCTAGTTATGAAGGCAAGCATTCGTGATCTAAGACAATTTAATGCTTGTCAGTGTCTCAGTGCCCCAAGACTGCTCATAATCTTTGCTTTGAAATGCTGATTAGTTAGTGTCCAACTTGTTGGATCAAAAGTCTTAGTAAAATGGACACTTGCAGCTATTTCGAAATTCCTCAGTTGCATGAAATAATTCCCATGAAACAAACATATAATCTAACACTGCACTTTAAAAAGTGATGTATTGTTGAAGTGTGCCAGAATATCTTTGGGATAAAGCTCATTCAGCGTCTGAACCCGCGTTCTACAGAATGCATCAAGTAGGGATGACCTAATGTTTTCCCTCCTCAGTTCCGGGCCTTTAGTGAGGGATATGTCATCTGTCTGAGTCCAATCTACCTGTTCCACAACCCAAAACAGATTGATATTGATGGTAGCTCTCGCTCACACTGCCTGCAGAGCTTGAGTTCAGGTGGAGCTCGAGTGCCCCAGACTCTCTCTCACTCCCTTCCTTGTGTGTGAAAATGTTGCGCATGCGCGGAGGGGAGGTGGACCATAGAGAGCGAGGCTGAGCTAGGGCAGCCATGACCAATCACTGCACGGCTTCACAATAAAGCAATGCAGTGATTGGTCAATATGCCCCCCCATGCTCCTGGACATGCCCAGTCACAGAGTTCTCTGCCAGACACGCTAAAGCACTAAAGCAGCCAATCCAGGTGCTGCTAAAGCGGCGCTTGGATTGGCCTGGGCAGGAGAACTCGACGTTCCTAAGGAGGCCGAAGAGCTGCGGCTTCGACCCACCCCCTCCTCCTCCATTGTACAGGCGCGAGTGGCAAGAACCTGAAGGCTGCGCATGTCAGATGGCCGGGGAAAGGCACCCGGCCAACCCGACATGTGCATTATTGAATCACTGGCTCAAGGAATGCCTGAGTCTTATTGAAAGTTGCTCCTAACCCCACCCCCTAAATGACGTGAGAGACGTCAGTAATGCCAGCAGCTGAGTGAGACAGCTGACTGTTGCCATGACGGCGCCGCGGGCTTAAATACCTTTATTCCATGAAGTAAGTACTGGACCCTTGGGGCAAAATAATCAGTGTGGCGATGCCCCAATGCCCACACGAAGGAACCGCCATCACAGACATGGTGGTCTGCTGATCTCAGCAGGCCACCATCCCGGTGATTTTTGTGATTCATAGCGGGTTGCAAATTGTGACCTACCTCATTAATATTCATGAGGTAGGTCATTTGCGACCCCTTAGGAATCACAGAATGTGTCCTGCAAACTTTCATGCATGTCGTTTTGCAATTCCCTAATTGCGAATCGCAAAGATTCTCAATTAGGAAATCACAAAACACTTTTTTGATGCATCTGGCCCTTAATCTCTGGACCTACTTTATACGTTCCGAGTTAAGCACATTACCACAAAGCAATAGTGAGATTCATATATTCACATTAAAAATGTTCAGGGTTTGACCATTGTCTTTCGGTTTCTGTGAGTTTGCTCTCAGACAGCACTGTGTTCTTCGATACTACTGGAATATATGAGTCATGATTCACTTATCACATTCTGCAACCCTGGCGGTGTTTTGAAGCCCCTCAATTTCCACTAGAATTGAGGCTGGCAAATTTTAATTGGTCTAGGCTTATGTGTGTAAAGAATATCAGGTTATGTCAATTCTGGGTTGCTCTCAGTTTAGTAATGGCCACTAAGTAGTAGCCTGACATGGGATCCAGTTTGTAAAAGAAACTGGACTCTATAATGTCTACAAATATTTCTTCCAGTGTAGGTGTGGGGGTGGTGCTCTTGTTTAAGCACATACATGACCACACATATGGTGGATGTATCTGCTTGCAAAAAAGACAATTGGTAAGTCCTAGGGGCTCACACGTTTGATTTTCCAGAGATCCATCCGCAGTGCTACTGTTCTCAGAATAAAATCAAGACAGATTGAAGTCTTCAAAATATGTTTTACTGGAAAGCAGGTGCTCTTGAAAGGCGCCACATGATGTCAGGTATTGTCAGATCCTTGCTCACTTGCGCTACTGAGGCACATCACTCAGTGCTCCACTGAGGTTCAGAACCGACCGATCTCTTAAGGGACATCAATAGTTGCTTCACTGCTATGCAGTGCCCTGTGCACCCAGATATACATCATGACTTTATACCCAACGCTGCATACCATCCTGTGCCTTCTGCTGCACAACACAGTTGTCAATTCATATAGATGACTGCATTTTGGTGCATTGGAACATGGCACATTGGTCTTGAGTTTTTTTTTCAATGGACCCTTACCTGGGAGGGACATTCTGGTCAGCGGTCCTCCGAAGGGACTGGATCGCTTCCAGTCTATGCGTTGTCGATTCCAGATCTGCAGGTGCTTTCTTCTACTTTTAAGCTTAAAACAAGATCCCACAAAGATTAAAGTGAGGACTTTAGACAAATGAGTACAAACAGCTGCATTAACATTATGCAGAAGGGGAACCCCTAAAATCTTACACCACAAAAACACTTCAAAAGCACAACCATTGAGTGGGTAGATCGGGGACGGTGTTAAACCTCCCTTTTATGAGTCAATGTGTCCCAAGATAAGGTACAAAAGAGAATATCTATAATACAGTCAAATAAGGAAGGACAGACTCAGTAAGTGGGTTCTGGCGAGGAATTAAAAAATATAGAAAGATTAATTACAAACATTCGAAAGGTACAATGCAGAAATGTTAAGTGCGGATGCTAAAAGTCATTAGCATGAAGGGTCTAAACAATAGGACAATACAGAATAACAAGCCACATCAAAAATATTCCAAGTCCCAAATGAGGTGCAAAATCAGGAAGAAATTGGACAGCATCCC
The DNA here is from genome assembly GCF_964263255.1 of Lissotriton vulgaris. Classification (NCBI taxonomy): domain Eukaryota; kingdom Metazoa; phylum Chordata; class Amphibia; order Caudata; family Salamandridae; genus Lissotriton; species Lissotriton vulgaris. The sequence continues at coordinate 68,731 of NW_028240817.1, read as the reverse complement.
TAACAGCATCGGAAATTCATCTGGCTCACCCCCACATTTTAGGATTTAATAGGAAATCTTCTCATAGACTAGTATTGAAAGTGCAGATTCATCATGGTGTAAACAAAAGAACACAATTTTGGCAAATCAGAGCATAGAAGTAGTGAGTGCCATATTGCTTAACTACCTAAGCACTATCCCACTCCATGAAAATGTATGCAGCCCCCTCTATGCTAATGTCATCCGGAGATGGCAGAACAAACTAGTTACAAAACAACAGTGAACTATTGTGGATGAATGCAATAGAGTGAGCAGGTGGAAGAAACATTGAAAGTTGAAACATTTCTGAGTTCATGATAAAAATCTTCTTCGAGAACGTCATGACTTGCATGAATAAGTGCAACAAAAATAATACACTGTGAATGTGCAGGTTGAGACATGCATTATAAACAATATAGGGTTAAAGCCTAGCTGAGGCCTAATTAAACATAATTCAGATAATTGCACTTTAACAGGTCATATCAACATTGTTTCAAAGGCAATCACATCAAATACGTGTACACATGTACATTTGAGTATAGATTCACATTCTGCATGCTGTTATTAATGCACAAATATTAATACACATACATTTTTACCACAGAGCAGTGGACAATTGTTGAACTTGACCCTCTCTGCAGGTTCACCCTCAAACAGTTTGCCTTCTTTTGCTGGCCTTAGGACTGTGTGCACTGTATCACTACTCACCAGTGCTAAAGTGCTTGTGCTCACTTCCTTATGAGTGGTAAAGTTGTCTTACACCTGATTGGCATATTTAATTTACTTATAATGGTATACCATATATCCAGGGCCAGGACACTAAATGCTTCTAGTGGGCCTGTAACACTTATTGTGCCACCCATTGAAGTAGTTTCCAAAAAATCTGTGTATGAAGCTGCTAATTTGACCTGGCTAAACAAACCCCTTGCCAGGCCTCAAACTCACTTTCTCTCTCTCTCTCTCTCTCTCTCTCTCTGTCTCTCTCTCTCTCTCTCTCTCTCTCTCTCTCACTCTCTCTCTCTCTGTCTCTCTCACTCTTTCTCTCTCTCTCTATATATATATATATATTAAAGAAGTTCCCCGTTGTTGCAGCCACACGGTGGTGAGCCATGTTTTCCAGCACACACAGTCAAAGACCAGACATGGGACAGTCGACACAAAATAGAGGCACACTCGAGTACGTGAGTAATTTTCTTTTTATTTGTGTAGAGCCCCCATCAGCGCTGACAGATGCGTTTCGCCACTCTGGCTTTGTCAATGTCAGTTTCTTTTACAAAGTACCACCATTTTTAAGTGAAAAAAGTGCAGTAGAAAATGGTAAACATAAAAGACAGCTCAATACATGCATAATGCTTTGTTTTTCTTGTCGGCCATTTTAAATTTCTATGCAGCGGTATTTTAAAGAATGATAATCATTTTACTCAGCCTATAAGTTTTATGGAACATGGTGTCTTAATTCCAAAATCTTATCGATATTCACATCTTTCATAAATAAGAAGATCATGAAACATAATGGACAAAAATTGTATGTAAACAATTTTTAAAAGAAAAAGCAAATATTGTGGGTGACATATAGGAAGCCCTATAAATAGCTTTTTTTGCTTCAAAGTGTTTGGAATTACAACTATTACACCAAACAATTCAGCCCTGAATTGGCATTATTTATCCAAAACAAGAGGATCTCCAGTTAGAAAGGAGAAACCTATATAGATGTTGGCTGGATGGGTCATCTTTGCAGGATGGCAGGATAGGGGGGTGGAGCTGTGCTAAGTCCCACTTACACTTCATAAATCAAATTAAACCTGAATCTTTCTAAATTGTGTAACCCCGCATGTCATAACCACTCTTTCCTCCCTTCTTGCACCTACTGTTACATCTTTATGTAAACAATCCCTGACTTTAGCGGCTGTACCGCAAGCATGGAAAGCTGTAGACTCACGTAATCTATCTTTGGATGCTGAAAATCCAGCTATGCTGGTTCTTGTTGGCTTGTCACTGCCGTTTGATACTGAGTCTTATTGATACCCGCCAACTACGATCTTCCAATCAAGCCCTCGCCGCAATTCCGCGCATCCACAGATCCACCATGGGGGGAAGATCCTTCTCCTACTTAGCGGCCAAGACCTGGAATTCTCTCCCCACCCACCTTCACCTTACTCAGAACCACCTCTCCTTCAAAAAGCAACTAAAAACTTGGATATTCGATAAGTAAATGCACCCACCTCCCCAAGCGCCTTGAGACCCTCTGGGTGAGTAGTGCGCTATATAAATTTCTGAACTTGAACTTGAACTTGAACTGGGCAAGGGAGTTCCTCAGGGCTCTGCATTGAGCCCTACGCTCTTCAACATCTAAGTCACTCCCCTTGCCCAGCTGTCAAGTCCTGTGGTTTCAAAATACTTTCCAATGCAGACGATACCCAACTAGTCAAATCCTTTGGGCATGACATTGAGAATGTTACATATTGATTGATCGCCTACATGAGAAAAACTGCCACTTGGATATCCCTTAACTGTCTTCAGTTGAATGGGGATAAAACAGAGGGGTATATGTAAAAGCCCCGTTTGTCACTGGAACGTCACTTTTTAGCATGGCTTATCGCTGCCTTATAAATAAGGCCACCTTTCACTCTATGCTTAGCATGAAAGGGGAGGGCAATGGGTGTTGCTGGGGGCGTTCCACTGCAACACTCATTGATTCTGACGCTGCATCCTATTTACAAGGAAGGCGTAAATAGGAGGCAGCGCCAGATTCAGGACCAGGGAAAACCTGATCTTACCCTGGCGCAACAAGGAGAAATGTTTCATTACTTCTCATTTTTGCTGTTTTCATGTGTGATGCATTGTGAAACACACATAAGAACAGACAAAAGGCCAATGATTGTTTATGTAGAGAAAGGTCCCCCTTCCTGCACATATACAATCTTTTTTAAAAATGCTGTTTTGCAACTTATGTGTGTGCTGCATTAAGCAGCACACATAGAAGTTACAAAGCTGCATTTAAAGAATGTTTATGTGCAGGAATTGGGGCCTTCCTGTCAATAAAAAATCAACACAGACACCCTTGCGCTATGGTACAAGGATGCCTACGTTGGCGCTAGGCTGCTAAATTTTGTGCCAGCTCCAGGGGAAATGCGGGACTGAACCATATTCTTGTTAATATGGTGCAGCCATGCGTTTCAGAGGTGGCGGACCGTGTCATTAAGCCATGGAGGCTAACGACACACTCCGCCACTTCTTTGTACATATGCCCCTGAGATCCTTCTGTTTGCCAAGGCTCAGCTCCACTGGACAGATGAATGGTGGCCTGCTGAGCTTGGCCCTGCTCTTTCTCCCACAAGCATAGCCACAAACCTGGGTATACTGCTCGATAATAGGTTATCAATGAAAGATCAGGTTATGTCCACCTGACTCATGTACTTCTGGTCAATGCGCTTGCTCAGGAGGACTTTTCAGTGGCTTCCACTAAGCTCTCGAAAAACTCTTATCCAAGCAGTGATACTGAGCTGCCTTTATTTTCGAAATGCTCTTGTTGTAGCATCTAACGGGTCCCTCCTTTCCAAAATGCAGGTGGTTCAAACACTGCAGCTCACCTGGTTAACAAATGCCACCAGGCACACCTTCAGTTCCATTACCTACAGGCCTTCACTGGCTCCCCATAAGGAAAAGAGCATGGTTTAAAATACTTTGCCTGACTCCTAAAGCTTTGTCAAGCAATGGACCTAAATATTTGCAGGACAAACACATTCGCTACCTTCCAAGCAGAAATCTTAGATCTAAGAATTAACTTCTTGTATGCCCCCAGCATATTTGAAAATCTGAGTACGGTGGTGGAGCCTTCTCTTTTCTCACTCCCTACCACTGGATCAGGCTTCCCCTGCTCATTTGGGCATGTACTGAGTTACCTGGCTTTAAAACGCATCTCAAGACTTGACTGTTCTAATGGCTGCTTCTTCTTTTGTCTGTCACCTCAGTGCCGAGATGCCCCTTTGGGGGTGAGTTGTTGCGATATACCAAGAATTCATAACATAACAAGTAACATAACAAAAAAGCTGCCTCCGCCCACACACAAAGAACTTCACCCCAGCCTTTTCTGCCCCCAGACATCCTGGGACCAAGGCAGGGAGGAAGGAAATTCCAATACCATCAGTAGGAGGAAAACTCTAGATGTTTCTTCCACTTCAAAGCTGTCATCAGGTTTAAAATTAGAACCCTGAGACCCACACTGCAGTTTATTTCCTGGACCTGGGAAAGGACTCTCAGCAGACTACTCTGCTGCCTGTGGCCTGCTGAGTACTTCAGAGAACTGCCCTGCTGAACCAAAGGAATGCCCTACTGCTTGAGACCTGCTTTTCTGCATGAACAAATGACCATCAGAGTGACTCCAGGGGCCCTTTGGCTAACCTTTCTGTCCAGGGACAGAAAAAGCTCAAACAATCTCGAACATGCTCCTGTAACCAGCCTGAGTGAGTCCTTAGCCTCCAAGTGGAGCTTCTCTAGCCCTGGTACCCTGGAAGTGGTGCTAAAGATGCCTAGAGCCCAAATCCAAAATGTGGGACTTAGAAAATTTTCGCCACTACATTATTCTTCACAACAGCATATCCTGGTCAGTGGCTCCTCGCAGAAGGGATATCCAAACTCAAGGAGCCTTTGTTAGCTACAGCCTGCACTTTGTTCCGCTGGAGATTTTCTACTTTGAAAAGCGGGACTTAGTCTGAACTTAGAAAACCTCTCTACAACTTCATCCAGCAGCTCTTTGATGACAACGCCTCCTTTTTGGACACTGCCAGCGGCCTTGCAGGGCTGAACTTTACCTTCTCAGACATTTTTCTCAAAAATCCCCTCAAGTCTGAAGGTAAGCAGAGACTTGCCCGAAACCACTTAGGGCCTGATTCCGATGCGGTTAAGATTGCATCCTAATGGTATTTGCTCCTTCCAAATAGGATCAGGAACGTGTTTTCCCGACCTAGGGCCCAATTATGATGCGGTTAGGAACATATGCTCCTATTGAAGTCAATGGGAGTCCAACCAAATCGTATCTGGAAGCATCATGAGGGATCGTTTTCGGTCGGTCAGACTCTCCCGATCCGAGTGGGTTGGAAACCATTTCCAAACCATTTCGGTCTGGAAGCTTTCCAACCCGTATCAGAATTGGCCCCTTAGTGTATCCGTACCACGCTCCGTCACAGTTGGGTATAACTTTCAACTTTGACCCAACCTTGTGTGACTAGAAGCCCAGGGTTGGCGCTCACATTTTTAGTGTGCTATTTTTTACTTTAAACTTTAAAAAATGATAACTCCGGTTCTACTGATTGGAGTTTTGTCATTTTGGTGTCAAATAATTTATTAAAATGTACTTTATTTTTCGAAACTGGTGCAGGATTTTCCTTTATTACTGTATTACTTTATCTGTTGTATTTTCACATTATTGCTGTTTAAGTGCTGCACAAATACTTTACACATCGCCTCTAAGTTAAACCTGGCTACTTCTGTGCCAAACTACTGGAGAATTAAGCACAGGTTAGTTAGGACGTTTTGTGGTTTACTCTGACAAGGATTGTGGCTGTTGCTTGAGAAGAGCTCACATCCCCTCAACCACCAACCCAATTTTTCACACCTACAACGGATGTATGACGGTACAACGCGTACCGTTACAACGCGTCCCTTTACAACGCAGTTTTAACAACGCAAGTCGTTAGAACGGGGGGGGCGCTGATAGTGAATAGTTTAATTTACTATTCCAACACCAGTCCCCATGGATAGTAGGGAAGGTGTTGGATAGTAAATTAAACTATCCCCTATCCTAGAGCGCTCTCCAGCAAAAGTCGTTGTAACGACTTTCGTTGTTAAAGCTGCGTCGTAACGGTACTGCGTTGTACCAGTTCCGTTGTAAAGGATGTTTCTCCCTACAACCATGTAGGGAATGTGTGCTAATTCCCCCGGGTACATTTTCAGCCATACACAATACTTGAGGTCAATTGCATCCAAAACCCTGGTCAGCATTTCACGCCAAGATGCCTGACAGTGACTTCTCAGAGTGCTTTCAGAGTGATGTTGTTGTTTTGGGTGCTTTAGTTCACAAGCAATGCGGATCTGGGATACAAAAACAGGATATGTTAACTAAATAAATGACCTACCTTAATGAAAGAACTACCTAATGTGAGCCTGTGTGGAAGTCCTGCACCAAACTGAATTTCTGATGGCAGCATGCAGGGTATAGTGTTATTTGTCCAGCACAATATGCCACAACACCAGAGCAGTTTCAGGCTTTCTTGCTGGTTGAACACATCGAAAATAGCCAGGTCGATTATTTCCATTTTTGGGAGCCCGCCCTCCATATTAAATACACAATGGAGATGTAGCATTCCAGGTGCAGGCCTATTAAAATAAGATAAGATCTACCCTAGAAACCATTGCTGCCCCCAATAACAGGCGCTTACTCCAGAAAAATAAAGGCTGGCAGCAATATTCTGACAAGGGCTAATGTTACTGTTGTTATATCTTTCTCCTCCTCCTTTATTCTCTGATCTTTGCCCTTCTCTCTCTTGCTCTTAGTCAAAGTTCCATGATAAATAAGTCTGTGTACCCAAAAATTAGAGCTGGTGCCCACCTGGAACGCTTGGCACGAACTAGTTACTATATCTTATCTCTGATAGTTCAGACATTTAGGGGCACATTAGGATGGCGGGTGGACTTGTCCACCTGCCATCCCGACCCAAAAGACGATCGCCCGCCATAAGGGCAGGGGTCCCGTGGGGCACATTAGGATGCGCCCGCCACAGTGGCTGGTGCATCCAGCATTCTTGACATTGTGGCGGGCGGTGCAGTCAGCTCTGCCCGCCACAATGCCAGGAAGGCATGTTGTGCACTTCCATGCACAACATGGCAGGCACCGCGTGGTGCCTGCCATGTTGTGCATGGAACTGCTGGCGGGGGTACCATAGGTACCCTCCATGTGTACCCCCCAGAATCCCTGGGTGCCCGCTACGGACCCCCAATGTTAAGAACCGCCTTCCTTTTTGTGGCGGAAGGCACATCCCAGCCTGCATAGTAATATGGGTGGTGGTGTCTACCTGACAACGCCACCATATAAACTGCTTTTCCACCCGGTAGGCAATCGGGAGGATTGTCTACCGATGGAAAACCGGCAGACGGTCTTCCAGTCTACCGGGATCCCCCTGCCATGGTAATGTGGCGGGGGGGAATTAGAGGCGGGAGGTGGTTTTTGGCGGGCGGACCGCCACACGGGGGGTGGCGATCCGCCCGTTATCATAATTGGGCTCCTAAGGGTCTTGTTTTAGAGTTTGGCAGACATAACACATTGTCACTTATATGGGGGAGTACCATGTCCATCAAACTGTTAGAGGAGGCAAGATTGTTATCTTTTTGACAGCAGTACCTCTGTTGACTCCCCAAGTGGAAACCTTAGACTGGGTATATCAGACCGTCAGCCTGTCAGATGTACATTTTATTCCTGTTTGTGAACACCAGGAAATGCCAGGAAAACTCCAAGAGTGTCTTACAAAAACAAACCCACATTTTTTTTTTTTTGTAAATCAAAAAAGTTTGCTAATTCGCACTTGAAACATGGTGGCTGCTTAGCAAACTTTTGCTGACTTCAGATGAGCTGCTGTTGTGGCGTCTCATCTGAAGGTATTTCTGGCAGGCAGGTGGAAATTCTAAATATGGTAGGGTTTAGTCCACCAGATCAACAAAGGTTATTACCTCTGCCTCTCAAGCCGACGACTGGCTACTTGCCACATTTTAAATGATACCCTTAATTCTGTCAATATAGCACTTTACAGAGCTCTACTGATACTGCAGTGATTACCTAGCTCTGCCAGCTTACCAATACAAACAGTGAAGCTAATCTTTTGACTTGGACAGCAACAGTCATGAAAGGACAGAGTCACGACAATTGCCCAATGTGGTTATAAAACTTTAAGGCAGTTTGAGAAAATACATGCAGATAAAATGTAATAAATTACTGAATGGTATTCCTGCTGGCTACAAGCACCTGTGTGTCACACAGCTTCATCATACCAGAACAGCGCCTCTTTCAGCTACACAGCGCCTTGAAGCAGTAAAGGTATCAAGGCTGGTCTTTCGAGGGCTGCTCTTAGCTCCCACTCTAGCACAATTGGTGAACTGGGTATTAATCATTTATCGGGCTTTTTCTGCCTTTTGCTACGTTTTAACATAAAACTCATCAATTCAGTCTCTACTTTTGAATAAAACATTACTTGTAATCTCTCATTAAGCCTCCTCTCCTTTATTATGTTTACTTTCATTTGAACATTCTCTTATCTTTGTCAAATTCCAGCTCCTCACTTGCTTTCTCCTTCCTGCTCAGTTGGTACTTCCCATATTTTAGTCATGGACAAAGATTCACCAAAATGGTTGAGTAGTGATATCATGCTCCTTTTACCTCCCTGTAATATCAGAGTTTTGACCCCTTGCCCCTCCACAGTCAGCTGTTTGTATGAGTAAAGGGTTGGAGAAATAGCACGGGAGGGAACCCTGTGTTTTGTCTGTCCCTGCCATTCTTACTTTTTAGTCAAAGGTCGGAAAGACATGTAAGATGAAGTGTTGTGTAAATAAACAATGGAAGATTCCTTTATGGTTCCTGATCGACTCCGTAGACCTGTGACGTAAGCTTTGCAGGGCAATGAAGTAAATGCAGGTTTATAACGTTGAGTTCTTGCTTACACATTGAAGAATAAAGATGTGTATAACTACTCTCTGTGTGTGGCATAGTCATTAGCGAGTGCCTAGACTGGGTAAGATGTTATAACTGGCGGCAAATTTGATATTGCCAAAAAACAGAATTTGTCAATAGATGGGCTACTTGGATAGAGAATTTTAAGGATTTCACAGACACAAACAATGGAATAGATGACAAAAAGATGATGAAGTATCTGAAGAACATGGCTGGTGAAGGTGTAAAAGAAGCCATAAAAAAGATAACACAGGATGGTGAAGTGACATACAATCACATCAAAGTGGCCTTGAATGTCTAGTTCAATCCAGTGGCAAATGTATATTACGAACAACACATCTTCAGTCAAGAATGCCAGAGAGAAGGTGACACCATTGATGAATGTGTTTAGAGACTGAATCTCCTCATAAAGCACTGGAAGTTCAGTGAATTAAAGGATGAGCAAGCTACACCCCTCAGAGAGATAGATGGATGCTAGTCAGATTCCTTTTGACAATGAATACTGAAGAAAACTCTGAGATTATAGCAAGTCCTTACAGCTGCTAGAGCTCAAGAGTGTGCTAATTGACAAGTGGCTGACATGGAGGCCGGAGGTGCCCAAAGTGCACCAGTCATGAACATGAAAAGTAAGTAAAAGCCTAAACATGAGGAACACAAAGCAATGTCCTACAGAAAAAGAAAATGTGCTTCTGATGTGGATTGTTGTTTGTACATGATGGAAGATGTTCCACCATTGGACAGATTTGCAACGGCTGTGGCAAAGCGAACCATTTTGTGACAGTTAGCAAGGCGAAGGAAAAAGCAAGTATGTCACAGCTTGAAGACAAAATGGCCAACTTAGCTTTACATCAACAATGTTCGACGCGCTCCCACAACGCCAAGCGGTCACATATACTTAGACAAATCGACGTCAAACGAATTGGATCGTCATCAAAATCATTGTCCAAGAATTCTTCAGTCTCGGTTTCAAGTGAAGTGACATTGATAACTGTACAATGTCAATGTACCTCTTAGAGGCAAGAGCATGTGAAACAGGATACCAAAATCGTGCTGCAATCACGGATTTGCATGTTTAAAAAGGATAACTGATCATAACTGCAGTGTCTGAATTGTGAAATATATTTTGAGCTGCCCAATTTATAGAGTAATTGTCAGAAAATGCTGGTCATTCTGCGGGGTCTGATGAAATGCTTTTTACTCGAAGGGCAGAGCAGAATTTAACTGTATGACGACCACCTATTCTGCTCTGTGTTACCAAAGTGGAAGTATATTAAAGAAAATTGGGAATTTTTAAATACAAGAGATGCCACTTTAGTACAGCCACACTTTTATACGAGGTATCAAAAACAAGGAACAAAATCAAGGATCTTCTAGTACATAGCAAATTATGAATATCTCTAGTCAAACCCCCACTACAGAGCTGAGCCCTTTTTACTGCAGAAGGTGCAATGTCTGGCTGTTCCTAAGTGACAAAGTCAGTCATGCTATATATTAATAGGACCTGGGAGACTGGGCAACTTACCAATTGGGAATCTAAGAATGCCATACACATGATTACTTGCTCAAGCCAGTTAAGATAAACTGGTATGACTTCCGAGATGGATAAATAAAGGATTACCTTCCGGGGCAGTTTGCTTGCCACCTTTGTTGCACCACAAAGCATTGCGCCTCCCTAACAGGCCTCTATTTTCAGTAGAAATCTAAATAGGTTTCACTTTTACAACCTGTCCCTTTGACCTCTGGTATGTAGTCCCCAAAAGAGGCCAATCGCATGCTCACGTTGTGTTTTTTGGTCTGAAGTGTGGTGACAGGTTTCTCTTTACTGTTGGTGTTACCTAGGACCACTCATCCTCATCGTTGGAGAAGAGTGCCCAGGGTTGAAGAGTGGATGGAGGAGCAAGAAGTTTGGCTAGGTGACTTTTGCACTGCTAAGGGATCCTGTGTTATTCTGTGAAAGAATTGTCAGATCCAGTTGATCAATAGAGTGCGTTCCCGTGACCCGATAGGGTTTTCCTGTCTTGCTGCCCTTGTTTCTGCAGGATGGTTGTTAAGATGTTTAAATCCCCAGTTATAGAGTGGAAGGATGAGTTCCGTTAGGGAATAAAAACTGGGAGTGGGATCACTTTGTTCTTCCTAGGATAGAAGGGAAAAAGGGAATCACTCATCCTATAGGTTTGTCAGTTGCATTTTAGTTTTAAAAAGTCCGTATTTTAAAAAAAATGTTCTATCTCTCATTTAATTCATTTTTCTAACTCTATGAGCAAAATTGCTCGTTTATTGATAAATGTTCTAGTTAATTGAATTGATGTAACAGTGAACTATTTACTTGAGGACTCATGGTGTTTAATGGACCTTTTCTATCTTGAGATACCCTCCAGGTGCACAGTCTAAATATCGAGTTGTAAATATCGACCTACAGAAACATCGAGTTGGGAATATCTGTCAGACTCTTTACAATCTTGCCTAAAGACTATATAATTTCTTACCATAAAGTTGCACGGGAACAGAGATCCTAGATCCCGAATTCCTCTCGAAAAGACTCCGGAGATCAACAGATGCTAAGCATCCAGACTATTCCCACGGGGGAAGGGGGAATGGATAAAATAATAAACAAAGAAGAGACTGGTCCTGGACTGGTTCCTCTATTTTCTAGCCCGACCTGCAGACTTCTATTCGTCTATGGGAACCTGGAAAGGTAAACACAATTAGCTTCTAAATCTATTCTAGCCTATTCTACTCTTTTCTTTAACTACTTTCACCTACCCTTATCTTCCAAGGTCTGTGCTTCTTTTCTGCTCTTCCTGTTGTATTCTTAGCTAACAGTCTACGCCCAATAGTAACTGAACCTGAAAACACAAGGTTATCCTATTTATCTTTATGCCTGCTGATTCATTTCCTATTTCTATTTTTTAATATGTTTACTTACTTCTCTATTAGGCGTGCTCTAGCTATCTCTTTCCTATCTGTTTTGGGTGGTCCTTATTTATGTTCTTTTGTTAACAATACTTCAATTTCTAAAACACAAATATGTCTATTAATTCTTATATAACTTTAACCTATGTATTTATCTATTCTTATGTATCTCCACTTACTTCTTGTATATGGTGCTTGTATCTTGTCTTGTTATTTTCTCCTTTCAAGTATCTATATTCTCTAGTTATATCTGTACATTTACTAACTTTCTATTTTATCAAGGTATTGATTCATCTTTTCTTTTCATTGCAGAATTCTAAAGAAAACTTTTATCGCTCAACTATTGTTGGTAAGTATTTATTATTTCTATTACTCTTATCAGATTAACTTTACAGAGTTTTCTAGGATTCTTTAATAATGCGGCATCACTTATCTCTTTCCTTCTTTTCCATTTTTTCCCTCAGGTCAACAACACCTTAACTTCAAGATTTCACCGTTCCAGTATCCTTGCGAGTCTCAAAAGGAACAGGACCGCCAGTAATTCTCTGAAGACGCTCCTCTCAGGTAAGCTCAGAACGATGCTTCGTTCTTGCCGATTCGTTATTATTCACAGACATTGGGAATTAACCCTATTCTAAACTCCAGCTGAATTATACTTTATTTTCCTGACTAAAACTACGAGGACACTATGAAAGCTGCTTGCTCTGTCAAACTTCTGGTGAAGTGCGCATTTTCCTTCGTGCTCGCGCGCCATCTAATCACCAGGCAGCTGTGGTCTATAGACTAGACCGCAACTCGGATTTCGGAATCGGCAACCATCTTGGAATACCGATTTCGAATGAGCTTAGTCCAATGGTTGTTTTCTGGCAGTATTTTGCTTGTTGGGCCCAACCCAGTGCAGATCATCGCCACAATTCGGTCTGGGGGCCTGACAATCTCGAAGGTACAGAATATCGAGGTCAAGAATATCATTGGACAAAATATCAACCCTAAGGTAAGTAATATAGAATTCTATTATATTTATGTAAGTAATATTGAAGTTAGTAATATCGATATCAAATATATCGATGTTACTAATCTCGATGTTACTAATATCGATATTTGTATTATTGTTATGTATTTTATTATGTATTTAATAAGTATGTTATATGTTTTTTGTTAAGTATTTTACTTGTTTTAAATTATATGTGTACTACTTTTTATATATTAATAATGTCAATTTTATGTTTTAGTACTGGATCAGGTTGTGGGTTTATAGGGGAATAGGGTGGGAAGTAATTTAAATATACTAAATTAATTATTAATTTTGGGGAATTATAAATTAATTTTAATAAATTGTTTAGTTTAAATTCTGTAGCGAGTTGTGGGTTTATAGGGGAATTGGGTGGGAAGTAATTTAATGGTAATTAAGTAATGATTTATTTTAATTTAATATTATTGCTAATTAATTTATTTTTAATAAATTATTAATTGGCAGTTAATTATTTTAATTGGTAATTAATTTATTTAATTGGAAAATAATATTTGTAATTGGTAAATAATTTTTTTAACTGTTCATTCATTGTTTTAACTGGCAATTCACTTTTTTAATTGGCAATCATTTTTTGAAATTGGTAATTTTTTTTTAATTGGCAATTAATATATTTAATTAATAATTATGTTTTATTAATTGGAAATTATTTGTATTAATTGGTAATTAATGTTTCATAAAAAGTATCTTTTGGTATAAAAACTAATTTTATTGTTTAATATTTTTTATTTGTTAATCAATATTTAATCATTAATATGTTTTTGTTATGAAAAAGATGTTATTGTTCAATATCTATTATTTGGTAACTAATATTTATTAATTAATCTTTATTGGTATTTATTGTTAATTTATTGATAATTAACTATTCAATTGTAATTATGTTTTTTATAATTATTATTGGGTATTTGTAAATGATGTAAAGTTATTTAAAATTTAAATTATTAAATATTTTAAATACAAAAATTATTTATAAGTATGTTATATTTAACTTCTACGCTATCCAACGCTTTCCCTACTGTTGCACTCTCTGGAGGGGGAATAGTACTTTTTACCCCTACGCTATCCAACGCTTTCCCTACTGTGTCACTCTCTGGAGTGGGAATAGTCATTTTTACCCCCACGTTATCCAACGCTTTCCTACTGTTGCACTCACTGGAGTGGGAATAGTAAGTTTTACCCTCCCGCTATCCAACGCTATCTCTACTGTTGCACTCTCTGGAGTGGGAATAGTAATTTTTACCGCTACGCTATCCAACGCTTTCACTACTGTTGCACTCTTTGGAGTGGGACTAGTTATTTTTACCCCTACGCTATCCAAAGTTTTCCCTACTGTTCCACTCACTGGAGTAGGTATAGTCATTTTTACCCTCCCGCTATCCAATGCTTTCCCTACTGTTGCACTCACTGGAGCGGGAATAGTAATTTTTACCCCTACGCTATCCAACGCTTTTCCTACTATTGCACTCACTGGAGTGGGAATAGTAATTTTTTCCCCTCCCGCTATCCAATGCTTTCCCTACTGTTGCACTCTCTGGAGTGGGAATAGTAATTTTTACCCCTATGCTATCCAACGCTTTCCTTACTGTTGCAGTCTTTGGAGTGGGAATAGTAATTTTTACCCCTACGCTATCCAACACTTTCCCTACTGTTGCACTCTTTGGTGTGGGAATAGTAATTTTTACCCCTACGCTATCCAACACTTTCTCTACTGTTGCACTCACTGGAGTGGGAATAGTAATTTTTACCCTCCCGCTATCCAACGCTTTCTCCACTGTTGCACTCTCTGGAGTGGGAATAGTAATTTTTACCCCTACATATCCAACGCTTTCCCTACTGTCGCACTCTTTGGAGTGGGAATAGTAATTTTTACCCCTACGCTATCCAACGCTTTCCCTACTGTTGCACTCACTGGAGTGGGAATAGTAATTTTTACCCCTACACTATCCAACGGTTTCCCTACTGTTGCACTCACTGGAGTGGGAATAGTAAGTTTTTACCCTCCTGCTATCCAATGCTTTCCCTACTGTTGCACTCTCTGGAGTGGCAATAGTAATTTCTTCCCCCACGTTATCCAACGCTTTCCCTACTGTTGCACTCTCTGGAGTGGGAATAGTAATTTTACCCCTACGCTATCCAACGCTTTCCCTACTGTTGCACTCTTTGGAGTGGGAATAGTAATTTTTACCCCTACTTTATCCAACGCTTTCCCTACTGTTTCACTCTCTGGAGTTGGAATAGTAAATTTTACCTCTACGCTATCTAATGCTTTCCCTACTGTTGCACTCTCTAGAGTGGGAAGTCATTTTTACCCCTACGCTATCCAACACTTTTCCTACTGTTGCATTTTCTGGAGTGGGAATAGTCATTTTTACCCCTACGCTATCCAACACTTTTCCCACTGTTGCATTTTCTGGAGTGGGAATAGTAATTTTTAGTCCTACGCTATCCAATGTTTTCATTAATGTCATTTTTTTTGGACTTTGAATAGTAGTTTTATTTATTTAGCTGTTTAATATTTTTTGTATTATTTTAGATAATGTAGTATTTAAATATTTATGTTATTATTTTATGTGTGTAGATGTATTTGTAATTTATAATATTTTTAATAATTTATAAGTAATTAAAATAATTATTAAAACTTATTATTAAGTAAGTATATAATATATATTTTATGTAAATGTTAAATAATGTTTTATTATTATATATGTATTATTTATTAATTTTAAACATTATTAAATATTTTTAACTATGCTTATTTTATTTATAAGTATTATTTACTTTATTTTACAAATTTTTTTTACAGAAAAAACAATATATTTATGATTATGATAATTTTAACATCGATATTTTGGTTTCGATATTTTTGTTCTCCCCATGTTGTAGATAGGATGTCGATATTCTTGCCTTCGATTTTCCAGCAGGGATATTTCTGTAGGTCGATATCTTGTAGGTCGATATTCTGTCAGTGATCCACCCTCCAGGCCCTTTCCTGAAGCAGTTTTTTCTGTTCTGAGTCTTTGCATTCTGCAAGCTGTGAGAGCAGTCATGGACAAGCACTTTCAGAAGAGAAAGCATGGAGATTTCAGCCCAGTAGAGTTAAATTCAGACCCTGGAGAACAAGAATATTATCACAAAGCCGAAGCTCCAAGGAGACCTCCTAATCCTGCTGTTTTGGATGAAGAGTTGTGTGAAGGTGGACTTAAAATCCTTACAAAAGAGATTTTAAAAAAATGCTTATCCTCTACGGATTTGGTAAGCAGGCATAAAGACGTGCGGCTCTTTTTCCTTACATCAGTTTTTTCTGCATCTTCTTTTAACCTGAAGGTCTAAGCCATGGGCGATTCAATGAGCAATTACTTCGACAGGGAGGAGTTGTGGTTATCTCGGAGACAACCTTGGTTTCCCAGAAAAGGAAGCTACACCCTGTACCAGCAGAGGTCTGTTTTGCCAGCTTAATAAAGACCTAGGCCCAGAATTTCAAACAATTCATGCAACGCATCCAAGCATCTAAGGTTGCTGCACTGCGTTGCGTAACAAGGAGAGAGAAGAACAGCACCATGTCTACTAAGATAGCACACTGTTTTCCTCTCTCTCTGCACTGGTATACTTTCCGTTGATATGCACCAATGCACCCACTCGCGCAATAGTGCAAGGGTGTGTGCATTCTGTAAGGAATAGTTTATGTACTGGAAGGGGAGCCTAGACAGAGACGTAGGACAATATATTGTCGTTTCTGGACAATGCAGGACTAAAGTGTCAGCCTTCATTGACAGAAAAATGACTACATGGATATACCCAATGGTTCTACTAAACAGTCTATACGTGAAATAGGCAATCAGAGGCTGTGCGCATTGTTCCATTTTGGAAAATTCTGTCAAATTTGTGTTCAGTTTCGGAAATTTCCTTCTAATTCATTGAAGAGAAAGGGAGATAGCATGTTCTCACATGTCACAGGGTTAGCACGGTCAGTCTGCTTTTCTTTGAATCCTGCGACTTGTGGTCTGTCATTGACATTGATAAAGTCTCAAGTGCCAGTAACCAGAAAATGATGCAACCCAGACTGGTGAAGCAAAAATATGAGTTTCTCTGGAGCGTTGGTGGGGGGGAGATACACACAAATCTGATATGAGGATTATTTCCATTACCTACTCATGTAACTAAAAGAAAACATTTAGGGACCATTTTTAAATATCAATACAGCTATTAGAATTGTGAAAAACATACTTAAATGGTTTTAGCCTACTACACAAAAATTGTTTTAGTTTAAGGAAACCTTCTCACACCCCCATCACCTACGCTAGGGTGAAGCTGAGAGAAAGGCTCTTGAGCCCGGGTTTTGGGGAGGGTCTCCACCTCCTCTCCTTCACTCCTCTTAAATGCCTGCTGTGCTCCATTTTTAGGCGCCTGTGCTTAGGAGTAAACTGTCTTTTGTATCACTGAGCAAGAGAGGTCGCTGGAAAAGTAAGTGGGCGTATTTCTTGTCCCAGGTCTTTAGCCTACACTTGGTACATCCTCGTGGTGCAAGGAAATGGACCAGGATCAGGCCCCAGTAGGAATTTCTCGATACTCTGTCTAGGAAAAGGTTTTTGTTGCCAGGCAATCTCTAGGATTCTTCTTTAAAAACACAGAAGTGAATTTTATCACTTCTAAATGAAGACCTTGAACTGGAGGACAGCCCTACAGACATATTTACCTCTATGGGCCCTACCTTTCATCATATTTTCACTCTCTAATAAACACAAATGCAAATGTGTACTTCAAACATCAGTTATATATTCCTTTGGGTGGCACACAATTGTTGTGTTTTGTTGGTATGTGATGGCATCAAACAAAGTGATATACCATATACACCAATACCATATACGGTCCTACTCTGAAAAAATGGCACACATATTATTATAAATTGAATACGGTTTAAAACGGAGAAGCCGTACTCTTTTTTTCCTCCTCACCTACCCACTCTTTCCTAAAGATGGCTTACTACAATCTAAAGTGGATTCCGTGACGGGCACCTTATTCATGTCCTTTCCCAAACTGTGACGAGTAAATAGACGGGATTGAGCTGATTTATAGAAAGTAAAGTGTAATTTGAATATCAGAAGTTATATGACATATATATCAGTAGGTGTATTCCTCAGAAGGTTCCTGTTCTAATCAGCATGTGAGAGTTGACAGAAACCTGTGCTAACCACCATGGTATTTGATAAAATTTATAAGTGACTGGGTGTATTACATCAGCTAGTGGCCTGCCTTAAGAAGGGCGCCTGGACATCTGACTTGCCAACTGTCCCTGTGATGATCGAGCAAAACAATCTACCATCCATCTAATGCTCTTGTGCGGGCTATATAGAGACATAGTAAGTCGACTGTTACACCCACTTTTCCTCCCTCAGAAATTCTTCTTGTACCAGGATGCATTTAAGTGGTTATGTAATCTCGAGAATGAATTAGTATTTTATGCTGTTTCAATGTATATTACACGTTATCGCTAGAACAAAACAACTTACAGAATTGGACGATCTGTAATATGAAGATTAGAGCCTATAGTACTCTGAATAATCGAGGATATATGCCAAATCAGTTTTCAGGAAATAGATATTTATTAAATGGATTCTAATAGTAATTTTAGGATTTTAGACTGTCTATTTATGTGCAACTCAATACAGGATGTAAATCGGATCAAGATTGTATAACTGTATAAATTATTTTGTTTATTATATTAATTTTTTTATAGTGTATTTATGCAAAGTTTTTTAATGCCATATATTTTAAACCTGCTTTTATGGCTAAATAATTATCCGGATAAGGATTTGATTGATTGATTGATTGATAAAATTTGTTTCTTGTAGTGGAGACCAGTGTTGTGACACATGTGGAAAACTTTATTGCTTAATTAAGAAGACACTGTGACTGACATTGAAGGTAAAAAGTTTTAGAGTTAAACCTCCTATTTGGTCCTAATGAACGCACCAGGCAAGTGTATGTGAGCTGAAATGATGGACTAGAGTTATGTTATAGCCGTACTTTTTGAGCGCATGGCTACCCCAAGGGGTGTCCCGGCGCTTTAGCAAAGAGGCCTGATAAACCCAGAAACAGAAAGGCAGAAACGCAACGGTCACACTGATTACAAAGAGAAAAGCACGGTCTTCAGCTCCTTCCTAAAAGCTAGGAGGTTATTAGCTTTACGGAGGGAGAGAGGGAGCTCATACCAAAAACGAGCTGCCACATATTGAAAAGACCGACCTCCCATCCGAACTCGTTTAACAGCAGGTACAACCATTGTGGCCAAATCGGCTGACCGCAACATCCTCCGCGGAACATAGAAAGCAGTGCGCTTCCTAATGTAGTTGGGGCCAACAGAGTGGAGGGCTTTGAAAGCCAGCGTGAGGATTTTAAACCTGATTCTGCTAGAAATAGGTAGCCAGTGCAACCTATTTAGCAGCAATGAGGCACTAGCTCTCCTTGGCAGGCCAAATATGGCTCTGGCCGCCGCATTTTGGACAATTTGCAATCTGGACAGAAGGTACTTTGGCAGGCATGCGAAGAGCGTATTTGCGTAGTCTAAACGAAACCCCACAAGCGCCTGGACCACAGTCTTGCGATATTGCAGGGAGAGCAGTGGGAGGAATTTCCTGAGCATCTTGAGGATGCCAAAGCATTTCCCAGATAGCCCCAGAACATGGGGTCGAAAAGAGAGGGCGTCATCAAACACCACTCCAAGGTTTTCACTTGGGAAGATGATTTCTCAGGAGGGAACATGTCCTGGGGCCACCACGACTTCCAGCCAGGATCAGGGGCACAGCCGAAAAAAAGCAGCTCAGACTTATCCGAGTTGCATTTCAGGCTGTGCCGCTGAAACCACGGAAAGACTGCACTCAGACAGCCTTTGATTCTGTCGCCGTCGAAGACCTCTCCCTTCCTGCAGGTAAATCAGAGCTGGGTGTCATCAGAGTATGAGATGACCCGGGCCCCAAACGCCTCCGCTACCCTCACCAGAGGGGCCATGTAGATGTTAAAGATGGTGGGGCTCAGAATGGACTCTTGAGGCACCCCAACCTCTAGCGAAGGCATTACCGCGGAGAACGGAGGAGCCCAGATCACCTGTCGACTGTCGGCTAGAAAGGATTGAAACCAATCCAACACCGTCCCCCGCAGTCCTATCTCCCTGAGTCTTAAAAGGAGACCTGCGTGTGGGACGGTGTCGAAAGCCGCCGACAGGTCTAGCATGACTAACATAGCCTTTCCCCCCTGATCGAGCGTCTCCCTGATGGCGTCGGACACCTCAACGAGGGCTGTCTCCGTGCTATAATTAGCACGGAAACCAGATTGAGAATCATGGAGCAAGTTGTTATTCTCAATAAAGGTGGTAAGAGTATGCTGAACATGTTTCTCAACCACCTTCGCCAGAGCAGGGAGGAGGGAGATCGGTAAATAGTTAGCCAGCTGCAAGGGATCTAGCAGAGGTTTTTTGATCAGCGTAGAGTAGAGTAGACATGATTGTCCTCTACCCCCAGTTTTTGTAACTTTGTGGAGAGACATCTTGAAAGAATAAGTTGGTTGGGGGGAGACTACTTGCGCCATTTTAGACTTTGAGGTATTCTGTTTGTAACACACCAATTTCTTGAAGTACAAATCTCAACGCTGAGGCATAGCATGGTCAGGGACAGAGTATAAGACCACAACACAACACTATTTTCACACGAATGTATAGTTAATTCAAGAATTAGCAACAAGGCATGCAATATCCTAGGTAAACAATCGGTTGTTTTGAGATGGTTGCCTGTAGATCCCTGTGGGAATAGTCTAGGAAAGTATGGCCTGTTATGATTCTCTAAGGGCTCGCGAGGTACATTTCCTTCTATGTATATTGTAAATACGATGTTTGATTCTGTGGTTAATTCCATGGCGTGATTGGCAACAAGATAAAGTCTCTCCATGGCCTAGATTGTAAAGATAGACTGGGTACTAGATGTGTGAAGTGGTACTCTGATCACCTTACAAGTTAATTGATGCCTTCTTTAGTTTATATATGGCTTCATATTGGGGCTGCAGGCCTTGTGTGCTAACCCTCGCCATCTCCTTTGGCACCATTAACATGTTAATAAAACTTGCTTAAAAGCCATCTATTTAACCTTTCTTACTACCCCGCTCCCCACTCCAATTTTGGATTGGGGTGTGTATTGTCACGCTGCACAGCTTCTGAAAGAGCATTACACGCCAGTGATGCCTGGGATGGTAGTTTCCAATCGCTCTAAGATATGATGCCTTTGTTCAACATGAGGTTACTTGCTCTTACAGAATTGGATCCATGCCTAAGCCTCTTTACCCGGGCTCTCAGGACATTTTCTACATAAATGGTTTAATATTTGTAGTTATGTTTGATGGTGGACCTTTATCGGCCCTATTTACTACGGCAGGATTATTGACTGCTTCAATACCATTTCTGTGATTTTAAATGCTATTTACAGCACCCTCTTCTATGGACCCACTGGCAAAGCTGGAGTGGTCGATAGATCCTACAAAACGCCATAATAAATAAATAAATAAATAAATAAATAAATAAATAAATAAATAAGTAGGTCAATAAACCTTGCCCACCTAGTTCTAGAACATTTGTAAAATTATACATTTTAAGAAAGGAGGGGAGGCATAGTTGTGATTTTATATAAATTTATTGGCATAGGCACTATCGTGATTTTGGATAACAGCAGCATATTGGATGGTGTTTATTCCTTTATTTCACAATTTATTTATAATTTACCTCATATTACAATTGTCAGCTCAATGTTTGAAATAGGTTCTTCATTGAATTTCCGTGTGAGCAATCTCCAAGATGGCCAGAACCCAGCTCTAGATGGTGGAGGCGCAGGATTTCCGGAGATATGTATGTATGCAAGTCTGTAGTTATTTAATCGTGTATTTATGTATGTAATACGAACTACACCAGAACCGGTGTGAAAGAATGCGATTTGCAATGCATTTTTAGAATTATACATTGACTATGACAATATATAAACACTGGAGACTGTGTTTGGCACCTCCTGGGCAGCCTGACTAGTCACAAGAGAGATAGAGTGAAATCATTTTGTAACTGATAAACCAGAATTTGCAGCTGGTTGTGTGCAATAAATGGATCCCCTCTGGGGCCCACATACTTGTTCAAAAACACCAGTAGGAGGTTCAGAGGAGTGGCCGTCTTAGGTCATTTCATATATTTACTAGCGGTGACAAATACATACATTTGCCCATGAACGTCCCCATCAGAGGGATGCTCCATCCACAGTTTAGTTTTTATTCAGGTAGTTGCAAAGTGTGAAGTGGAATATCTCTCAGGAGTGGAGGACCAGGATGTATCGGTCAGAGCAGGGGAAAGCCTTCAACCCTTATTGACATGTATTTTGCACAAAAGATGTTAACGAGTGGAACGGGAGAAACATGGGCAAAAAATGCTCAGTGTGGAGCTTCAAAGTGGGACCAGGCCAACCTAAAGAAGACCAGGAGGCAGCAGAGGCAGTTGTTTACGTGGATCCATTCATCTGGCGATCTGTCGTCACCAATCTTCCTCTATATAGTCTTGCAGAGCCTTTTTCCCCCCACACATTATGCGTAATTCCTTTGGCGCTTTTTTTACTGAAAGGTTGACATCCTCGTAAATTGGTCCTATAAATACGACCCCCAAACTGAGATATGTATATAAGATATTAAATTGGTATTTGTATGAAAGATAGGATCTAACATCAATGACGTGCGTCCAGACACACACATATTCCCGCCCCCTTTTGGCATGCAGATGAACAACTCAGTGTGGATTCTCAGAAATGGAGGTACTCCCAGGTGTAATATGAGGGTGCGCTGTGAGTCACTGCACACTGACTACAAAAATGCATGGCACAGCCCAGCGGAGGCCTCCTAGGGTGACTAAGCTGCACAAGCCTTATAGCATGTCACAAATTTGCTTGCTTTAAAGGAACAACCCTTTGTGCTGTGTAAATATGGTATATTAGACACTGAAACAAATTGTGAATGCTGTTACGTACAAGTGCCATTGTTTGTGTTTTTCATATTTTCTGCAATCAAGTTTGTGAAGATTGCCTTTAACTAAATTTAATCAGTGCTTAATTTGTAAAAAAATGAAGTGCAGGTGCTGAAAATTTTGCAAAGGAAGCCACAGCTCACTTCTTCCTCCGGTGAGCCCCACTTACAACACTCTCACTGCCTCAGTCTCTATCTTCTAACCTTGCTCTGTTGTCTGTCCCCTAAGTCTTTGCTCTAAGAGTCTATTCTCTCACATCTCTAATTGTTTTCTATCATCTTTGTCACTCCTGGTGTGTTACCTTATTCCCTGCATTTCTGATTTGTCCTCTATTCGTTCTAACCCTGCCCTTTTTCCTCTTCACTTTTATCCATGCTCTGCTCTCTCCCCTCGATCCTGGCTCTTTACTATCACTCTTCTAGCAGTGATTAGCTGTGTCTCTGTTGTATCATTTGGCTGTTTTTTCCTCTGTCCTGTTCTCTACATCCTTTCATTCAATCTTTTCTCTTCTTAATGCTCGCTTCTTCACATCATGGCTGATTTCTCTTTGTATTTGATTTGCTCTCCTTTTCTTCTACTCAGCTCTGTCTTGTCTCTCTCCTCTCCTGTTGTTTCTTTCTTCTCTTTACTCCTGCTCTCTCTGTCATCTATAACACTGCTGCTGCCTGTGGCCCCTGTCGTCAGCCTGTATATGTCCCTGTTATTTTGAACTCTGTGTTTTCCTGTTGTCTTTCCCTAAAGAAAAGGAAGATGACATGTGTTTTACTTTCTTACCTACACTGAGTGCAAAAACAAAATGTTCACCAAATGAAAATGCTTTTTTGCATATATTAATCAGTGCAGTATAACTGGGTTATTTACAGAACAGGGAGCTGCCCGAGCACAGCAGGTGGTGTCACTGCTAGTGCTGCCTGTAATTAGTAGGTCCAGGGATGGTGACGGCATCAGCATCCACTGCTCAGCTTGCTGTGACCCTGCCTGCTACAGCACAGGCATTGTCTCCAGCCGTAACGCTGCCAATGCTAGTAAGTATGGCTGTGGTGCCTATTGGACTCAAGCACGCTCAGCAATTACTATGCTGGGGTGCAGCGCACAGATTCTACAGGTGAAGACATGGCGCACAAAAGTTGTGTTGGGCCACAGCCCCATCGAGCACGTTGATAGCAGCAATGCAGGGCTGCAGGATATGCTACTCTTCCTACACAGCAAGTGGAAAGTCCATGCTTACTTTCGTTTATTCTTTCTCAAGAGCCCTGACTTCCAAGTTCCAAATGCGCTCTCGCAGCTTCTTTGCCTCAACTTCTTCATGAGCCAGCCCCCAGCTACAATTATCCAATGGGAGGCTTAGGCTCAGGCAGTAGCAGGGTGCAGCAGACGGAGGGAATAGAATGCAAGACATAGTTTGTTGATGACTTCTTGGATTTGTGATCGGCGTGACACAATATGCCTGCATATTGACAGGCATATGCTGGCCTGTCTATGAACATTTACCAGCCAGTCACCATGCAATGTATGTTATTATTTTTATTTTGAATTTGAACAATTAATATTGAGACCACCACCTGCAGGGTCAGAAATTTTAGCCCCGGCCCTGTGAAAGAAGTGCTGTTGCTGAGCACCTGAAAACACCTGCTCAAATTAAGCACTCAATTTAATCCTTATAAAGACCAAACAACAAAAAACATGGTGCATACCTCTTACTATTCATAAGACAGAACGTAAGCCTTTTTTTAATCTTTGGTTGTGACCTTAACACATCGCTGTAGAGTGGCGATTTCTGTCCACACCCACTACCCTGCCATGTATTGAGGGCAGTACCACAAAGCTGGAGAGCAACGAATCACTGAACGGAGGCTGAGTCCAAAAAGGGCTTTAAGTGGGATGAAAAAAATTGTAGGGTCTCTCAAAGGGGCGTGGCCAGTGTAATTACGGGCGTGGCTTAAAACACATAAACTAAAAATCTGTGCTTCGCATGGTGTGCGCCCAACTTGTATTTTGCTGTTTCTGTCACTGCATCCAGATACATGATACAAGTAACATCATACCTAAAAAGTCAGGACTATTTGCTTTGTACATGGTTGTTAGTTGCATAAGATAAATATGCAGCAACTGTGGCTTGCATATCATATTGAAAAAGCTTCCACTTAAAGCCCTGGTGACACCACGACAATGTTGCTGTGCCTGAGTTTCAAAAAGAGAAGGAAAATCCAGATAGAAAATTACTCTCTTTAAGATTTCCCTTCCCATACAACACTCACCTGGTATGAAGTCCTGCCGTAACTTCTCCATGAGTGAGAAGTGAGCAGTGCGAACTGTGCACATGATGTGCCTGCCATCACTGCAGTCCAGAAAAAACGGACCACCTGGGCCAAGGCCAGGGCACAAAACAGAGCCCGATAAAGACCTGTTTAGAGGCCTTCTTTAAACAAGCATTTGCAATACAATAGGTCTTGCATTTACGAGAGTTTGAGCTATTCACATTGTAAATGACAATGCCTTTAATTTATGTTTTGGTTTTTAAAACATAAATAAAAGGCATTGTCATTTACAATGCCAATAGCTTAAACTTGCGTAAATGCGCGACCTATTGCATTGCAAATGCTTGTTGAATACTGTGCTTCATAGAACCGGGAGCGGGATTTTGATTAGGGCTCCCAGTTTTATGGTATTTATTTTTTCGACATTTCCGTCTGTATTTATCCATATTTATTTTTTTGCAAATTTTGACTATATTTATCCATTTTTATTATGTGTTTTCCGCATAAATGAAGCTTCAATGGGTATTTTTCCACATTTATTTTATTGATAATTGTATACTCGCATTTGAATGCCCAAAACGTTTCAGCAGTATACAGCGCAATAGCGTTATCTGAAAACACTTGCATTGTATAATAGCATAATTAACTGTAGATCTTCACTTAAGTGGGAAATCTATGGTCTTTTTTCATTTCCCCTTCCTCTGAATCTGTACTCTTACTGACCTGGCACTCATGATTGACAGTAGAAAAAGTCATTCAAAGTTGACCTATTTTCCATATTTTTCTGTATTTAAAAATAAAATACAGACATGAAAATAAATAGTTTTCTGTCTGTATTTATCTGTAAAAATCAGTAAACCCAGAAAACTGGGAGCCCTAATTACGATAGGGCCTGATGTAGGTTCATCTGTCTCCATCAATCCTACCGGTATGTAACTGTTACAACGCAACTTTTAGCATGCATACTGTTACCACGCATACCATTACAACGCAGGATCCTTTACAACGCTTACCTTTACAACGCATGACATTACATCGCAGATACTATTACAACGCATGCCATTACAACGTAAGTATAGGTAAGTATATCTTTTTATTTTACCTTTTTATTAATTACCAAATTATTAAAAATAAATTTAATTAATTAATTAAAATAATTTTATATATAGTTTGGGTTTGGGGTACAGGGGTATTTTTAGGGTTCAGGGCTGGGTTTGGGTTTTGGGGTACAGGGGTATTTTTAGGGTTCAGGGCTGGGTTTGGGTTTTGGGGTACAGGGGTATTTTTAGGGTTCAGCGCTGGGTTTGGGTATTGGGGTACAGGGGTATTTTTAGGGTTCAGGGCTAGGTTTGGGTTTTGGGGTAAAGGGGTATTTTTAGGGTTCAGGGCTAGGTTTGGGTTTTGGGGTACAGGGGTATTTTTAGGGTTCAGGGCTGGGTTTGGGTTTTGGGGTACAGGGGTATTTTTAGGGTTCAGGGCTGGGTTTGGGTTTTGGGGTACAGGGGTATTTTTAGGGTTCAGGGCTAGGTTTGGGGTTTGGGGTACAGGGGTATTTTTAGGGTTCAGGGCTAGGTTTGGGTTTTGGGGTACAGGGGTATTTTTAGGGGTCAGGGCTGGGTTTGGGTTTTGGGGTACAGGGGTATTTTTAGGGTTCAGGGCTGGGTTTGGGTTTTGGGGTACAGGGGTATTTTTAGGGTTCAGGGCTAGGTTTGGGTTTTGGGGTACAGGGGTATTTTTAGGGTTCAGGGCTGGGTTTTAGGGTTCAGTTTCTTAAAAATACTTAAATTAAATTAAATAAATTTAATTTAGTAATTTTAATTTTTTTACAAAATAGTTTAAATATATATACAATTTTTAAATTACAGTGACATTAATAAAAATGTATTGAATAATTAAAATCAATTAAAAATGTATTAATTACATTAAAAAATATATATATAATAATTCTGATAAATAATATACTTACCTATACTTACGTTGTAATGGCATGCGTTGTAATAGTATCTGTGTTGTAATGTCATGCGTTGTAAAGGTATTCGTTGTAAAAGTTCCTGCGTTGTAAATATTGCGTTGTAACGGTATGCATGCTAAAAGTATGCGTTTTAACGTCATACATCCACCTTACCCCAAGTCATACTCACTGCTTGAATGACCGGCAGCGAAGCCTACCCAAGCTAGACTTCCCTTCGGATCAGTGATCCTTGCTTCCTCTAAATCTCTTCCATCAAACTTTTAGCTTTGTCCTTGTCAAACATGTAAACTCTGATCAGCTATTAAACTCATCGAAGGAGTCTACATTAGAGATATCAGGCATCACCTACTCCTAGGCCTCCGAACCAGACAAGTAGCAAGGGTGCCATGATACCTAATGCAACAAGGAAACTGACTACTCCAAGCTCCTTGTTCTGTTTTAACAGATCCGGACCCGGTGCAACTGCACCTACTGCACGATCAATCGCTTTGAACCATCTCCTACCACGTGAAATAAATTCACCTGAAGTCGTTCACTGTGAATCATTCATGCCGGCTAGTGGGAAAAACCTAGCTTTACCTCTTTCAGTAACTTGCGCATTACATCATCAGTCCAATGTCATGCACCTAACGAGTGTGCCATGTTTAGCTACGGGGGTTGTCTTTAATATGCCTCATAGATTCCGGCAGATGCAGGACTCATGAATACACATCACTGTGCCTCGCACAGACAGTAACAGGTCAGATCCAGGACATGCTGTAACTGCCCGGCTGACGGATTATCTGCACAGGTGGCGACGGGCTGTGAGCCCCCAATTGGTGATGATTGAAACTGCTCTCCTGCCACGCAAAAGACATGATTCCGTCCAAAAGTTTAATTATTTATTATATGCATTTAATTCCAAGTCTCCCAACAAAGAAGGAATTAGAAACTGTGACACAAACATCACATGCGATGCCATACGTGTTGTTATGGCTGCAGCTTGTACACAGGACTGGAGAGGAACGCATTCTATCATCACAAACGCTACACAAAAACAAAAGGCCTCAGTCTGCCTCCGAGAGTCAGGCAGCACCGGGTCCTACCAAGAGCTGGGCTCTGATTATACGTTTTTTAACTGATGAATTTCTAATTTGTATGTAATTCCACACACATTTAGTAAATGTTTATAATTCTGCTGGCACTCCTGGCTATGCACGCGCACACAAGCCATTGGATCACCGTTTGGCTCCGATTTTGTGACTTTGAAATTTAAATTACGCAAGTGGGCGCACAGCTAAATGAATGCCGGTAATATGGGGGGGGGGTGGGAGTCAGTGACCTGCGCAGCGACTGTGAAATGGGAGCTGTGCTGAGAGAAATAAATGCTTGAAATGTGGTAAAATTAAAATTAACGCTTTAAATGTGAAATGAGCATTTGCAAGGTCAGAAAGTTAAGTGGGCACCTGATGAAATACTAAGCATGGCGCCCGTGTGGTTGCTAATGTTCAAAGCGTAGAGCGCGACCGGGGGGCGGGACGGCACAACATTGAAATGAGGAGGAAGATGCAACGCTGGCTAAAAACAAGCTGTTGCAATTAGGCGAACAGCCGCTTGTTTATATTTGCATCGCGATTTCACTTTAACACCTTAGCTGCTTCGCAAATATCCCTCCCCAGTGCTGCGCTGTCCATTGGAACTAGTGCTGAATGGACGTCCAATGGTCGTGCGCAGCACTGGGGAGGTAGCGCTCGTGCCGACCGTTGGCCGTCAGCAGCGCTTAAGAGGTTAAGTGAAAGCGCGATGCAAATATAAACAAGCGGCCGCCTTTTCCAAAGGTGACTGAAACAAGCTGTTGCCATTACGCAAATGATCAAAAATAGTTCTTATCCATTAGTTAAAGATGACTGTATAACGCTGCAAGTAAAAGATTCGGTCTGGATGGGCCGTCCGAGAAGGAGACAGGATGGTAGCTTCATTTTGAATCACGAACCAGCGTTTAGCATAAACGGTGATGCCAGCCAATCAAAATGATGGGCAGGCCTTCAACTCCACTTCTAAAATATCTCGATTACAAGAAGCCTCGCAGAGCGAGCAGCGCATGCACGCTGCAACGCAGGTCTGCGAGACCTAAAAACTGCCGGTGCTCAGCACGGGTGAGACCCAACCTGCTTAAAGCCCTGAGTCCAAGGCACATTTTTATGACATCACAAGGAGGCAGAGAAAAGGTGATTGCCTATTGATGAGTAAAAAAAAACTATTTGTGAATAGGGGTGTTTTAAGAAGCAGGAGTGTGGGGTGTGGACACAGAGCAAAAGGTGTAAATGTGGCGTTTTTTTTAATGGCAAGTGATTTGTTTGCAATCTTGGGTGCAAGTAAGGTTTAGATTCTGTTTATGTGTGTTTTTGTGCAGTTCCTTGTTTTCAGCCTGGCAATGTCTTGACAACTGTCTGCCCTCCCCACGTATCTTGGAGGGGCGCACTTACTAGCTCGCATCTGTGAACGGCAGTGGGGCCAGGGATGAGCGGGGAACCTCTGCACCTCCACCTACTTTCGAAAAAAGATTCTTCTGCCTCCTCAGGACACCTCTCCTGAGACTCCACTTCTGGCTGGAAGTACTTTGCAAAGGGGTTGGGGATTAAGCCCGTGCTGTGTCCGGTTAGCCCTCTTTGATCCCATTTCCCCTGGAGGGGAAGCAGCGACCTAAAGCTGCGTCTCTTATTTGGCTTGGCAGTAATTCTTGTAAAAAACGATGTGTTTTGATGGCCTAGAACACCTCCCTTTGATGTAGCTCAGCCCTCTTAATGAGGATTGGTTGTGGGAATGGGGTTCGTTAGAGGTTGGATGGACCTGCTGGCAGTCTAGCTCTTCTAGCCCTATCCAAGATTTGCCCACATCCTGATCTTCTACAAGTGTGATCAGTGGTGGTCACTTGGGAACCCCTAGCAGCCACAAACTGGTTTCCTGGTTGCTGGTTTTGTCAATATACTACTCTGAATTCAGCTGATCGTGTTTTTGCTTGATTATTTTCGATGTAGAAGTTCATTGGCAGTGTGGTCCATGGCAGAGATAATTCATGTATATCTGTATCAGTGAATATTTCCACCAACACTTTGTGCTTTTTGAAGAGACTTAAGATATGTACATGGGTAATGTAC
Organism: Lissotriton vulgaris; assembly: GCF_964263255.1. Classification (NCBI taxonomy): domain Eukaryota; kingdom Metazoa; phylum Chordata; class Amphibia; order Caudata; family Salamandridae; genus Lissotriton; species Lissotriton vulgaris. The sequence continues at coordinate 38,654 of NW_028240817.1, read as the reverse complement.
ATGTACATGCTTTTTACTGTCTTTATATGCAAAATCAATCTGTGAAACATGTGCCATGCAATCTAATACTATTTTGTGATGTAAGTTGGAGCTGTAGCTTGCTTTGAGTACCACAAGCATGTCAAGTCTCCTTTCCTGACCTGGTTTGGTAGTTTGAGGCACCACGACATTGCACGCAGGCATGTAGTATGGCTAATGGTTGGTGTTTCATCGCCCATCGAAGATTGGTAGTTTGTTGGAATTCTACACTAAGGGGTTCTTTCTATTGGCCTTCTAGGTCATGCAGCTGGTTTTGTAGATTATGTGGCCTTGGGGAGGAGCCAGCCAATGAAATCAGCTTAGAGGTGATGTGGCTGAATTTTTTCAGGCCTTTGCAGAAATGAGTCGTGTCATGGAGGGTGCCTTTCAGTTGTGCCATTCTGGAGTGAAAGAGGCATTTGAGCAAATTGATGTCTAAATTCAGGGGGCAAAATATTCGGACTTGTATTGCTGAACTGAAATCCGTGGTTTTGGATAGCGGTCTTAAGCATCTTGCCTGTAAGTCAGTCACCATTTAGTATGGTGGGGTGGTGACTGACAATGAAGAGCTTTCTTTGCACATAAGGCATGAGTTCTTGAACCTATCCTTTATTTTATTGAGAGCCAATGCAGCATCATGACAGGGGTGATGTGATTGGTGCATTTAAACATGAGGAGGAAGTCGTTTTGGACCCTATGTAGTGTAGTGATGGTTTTGGTAGGAAGGCAGTCTTCATACCAATGCCATAATCTAAGCTGAAAATCATCACTGCACAAACAAGGGCACTCCTTTGAGGTATTAGTGACAGACGCGTGATCAGTCTTACGATGCATAGGTAGTAGAATGCATTTCTAGGAACATTAGTCACTTGAAGGATCATTCCCTGGGTGTAGACATTTTGAGAGAGAGTGAATTCTGAGACATTTGAAACCAGTCAGTCAAATGGAATTGTCTGGAACACAAAAGAGCATCTCGGCATTGGAAGACATGCGACTCAGACAGTTCTAACGCATCCTCTTGCGAAAGCTGGGGAAAGATCCATGATATTTATGCAGATATCAAGATTATGGGAGACTTTGATGTGAAGTTTGGTGCATGCTTCGAGTATCCCAAGTTATAGCTCCTATAAGTGGAATTATGTAGATGGTAAAAAGGGTTTAAGAGAGCCCAGAACGTTGGGGGACACTGAAGATGATGTTGGTCGAACAAAAAGAATAAAGGCCATTTAACCTTGTGAAACCTGTGACTAGACATGAAAACTGTCCCTTGAGGTCAGTTCCATCAAAACCACAACACTTAGGTAAGAATCGGTCCACAGGTATGCTGCGTTCAACTGTACTGAACGCTGATGAGAGATCAAAGAGGGTTAGAGAATAGCTTGACATTTATCTAGAGCTGGGATGAATAAGCATAGGACATTTTATGAGAATCCTGTTATAAGATCTAGTCTGTCCACCAGGGATAAATTTGGCTCTGTAAATGCCTGGAAACATTGTCCATCAGCTGAATCACAAACGGCCATAATATATAGAAGAGAATGTACATTATATTCAATGGAACATAATGGAACTTGTAATGCGGCGGACGGGATATCCGTCACGTTTGTGATAGAGTAACCCTTTCGCCAAACTCGTAATCAGGCCCTTAGTGTCAGCCTAGAGTGAATTCATACAAAGAGTAGGAGTGAGTATATTCCTGTACTTCAGACACTTGTAAATTCATTTCCTCCATGCACTTATGTTTTAGTGCTCATGGAAGGGCCAGATTGAGGGTGCTAGAGGCAAAAGTTTTCCATGTGCCCCAGCATTCCCACCTTGGTTAAAAGGTGTTCCGGTTAAAATCACAGCAGCACTAATCTTGTTTCAATAGAAATGTAGTCATTGGAATACGTGTAAATTGTTGGCCAAGGATTATGAATAAGCTTCTTTATTTGCCTCTCTGATCAGAAAATTAAAATGCAGAAATGCTCTTGCTTCCGATGAGATAACACCTAGAGACATAGGGGTTCATGCAGATTTTGGAAGAGTGGTGTCTCAACTGCCAAACACATAGTTTGTCAATCTCATTTAGAGGTAAGCAAAGCACCAGACGCTGTTTAGCCAAACACCCTTCTGCGGCATGGGCATCTTTCAATCTTCATCAGAAGATCCTCCGTTTAAAGGGGGTTCTTGCATCATACTCTTCTCCGCTAGGAAGGGTCTGGCGGTCCCATATAAGAAACAATAGAAATGACCAAGCACTGGTTGAAACCTCCTACTGCACCAGGGCCATTTGATCTTCTTTTTATTCAGAAAGAAACTTCTGCATTGGGGTTATATTTAAAAAAAAACAAAAAAACTTTGCACTGCGCATCCAAAAGAACAAGGTGCCAGCTCATCAATCTGTTCAGCGGGTTGTACAACCACCTCACTGGCAGATCCACAGAAGACGGTGAGATACCCATCAGGCAGATGGGGGTTAAAATGGTGGGCAGGGATGCCATGATCTCTGCTGAGCTGGTGGGCTGGCAGCATCCACATGACCAACATGGGGGTGCACTTTTCTAAGTAAATGCCTTTACTGTGAACTACTTCACCGTGAGGTGTGAAATGCTGATCAAGACACGAGGCAGCGAGGACCAGCTGTCCTGGATGCTGGGATGTCTATGTCATGCCCACTTCACCGTGGCGGTCTCCATGCTGTGCAGCAAATTGTTTCTATTCAAACAGCTAGTTAACACCTATGTTGACTGTCTACTGATACAGAATTTTCTGCATATCGCTGGTTTTGTTACCAGTAGACTAGAGTTAGATGAGCTTTCAGAATGATGCTAATTAGGACATCAACCTTGTTCCCAATCATTCCTTCAACCGTTGATAAAAGCACAGTGTCTGCGGAAGAAGTCATCTAACTGTAAGCTTATGGCCTTCCCAGAACTGTTAAGATTTCTTACCATATTTTCTTGTAAGCATCAAATTCAATGGCTCTTTATATAGCTCCAGGCATATCACTCAAATGAAGATGCAATTGTGATCCGTTCATTTGCATGATTTTGGGGATCTAGGACAGCAGACATCATAAAGGAGCCATTCGCGCCCTGAGACTTCAGCATACCAAGGGCTATCTTATAAAAAAAAAAAGTAATCGACGTGTTCTGCAAAGGGTTGTGTTGGCAATATTGGAAATAATCTATTTGATTATTAAGGACATCTCTCACATAAAGTGGCTGCTGCATCCCTTGAGGGCACGGCCAGCTACCTTAGGTGAGAGAATGCGAAACAATCGCAGGGCTGTCGCAGCGCCATTACAACGGGTGAACTCTTGCACTCATGTTACCATTGGTGTTCCCTGTGATTCTCAGGTGCGAATTCACAAAGGGCCTCCACACCCATGGCGGAGGCTCTGCAGTGCGAGGGCCCACAGTTATGGCTGCATCTCCGCACTACAGTTACTCATTGGGGAGGTCCGCAATGAGTGCAGGGCTCCCATGACGAGTACCGCCCCCTGCAGGTCCTCCACCATGAGTGCGAAGGCTCCTTGTGAATCGGCCCTTCAGTGCGCATCTTATTGGGCTGCAGAAGCACCGGCCAGTGTGGGACCAAACATGGTAGGCCCCATGGAGCTTGTTTTTTAAAATAATTTTGTTAGAGAATCCCTTATCTAAGATGGCCTTTGTGTTAATGTGCTGACATGGGTATCTATCTTAAGTGAGTGGACTCCCCTCACAATTCAATGTGATTCTTCAGTGGACATTCTGCTGACAAGATGACGTCTTCATCAAGAAGTGGTGGCGCCAGTGGCTGCAATATTGCATGGCCTTCATCGTCCCACCCCCACACCACCACCGCCAATGGTTGTTCGCATGTTGCTGGTGACACATACTCTATAACGACATAGCATTCCCAGAATGAGCTAACAATTTTATTATTTATGATGTGTTACACTGTGTGCAGCATTATTGAAGTTAGTAGCCTAGGAAGCATTAGAAGAGAGAGGAGGGAAGCAGCAGAGCTGTAAAAACTAGAGAGTGAGAGACCTGCACATACTCTTCAAATATTAGTGGCTGTCCTGGTGGAGGGCTGTGTGGAAAAGCTTTTTTTCTTCCAAACTTGAGGTGTGTTTCTTTACAGTGTACAGCTTTTGGGAAAGCACTACTCCCTAGTGGTGCCTAGGACAGTAGTCTGTGGTAAGGGTATGCAAAATATGTGTAATTTGCTTTTGGGCGATTTCTCAAAGTTTTGAAAAATTATGAGAAATATGAATAAATATATGCAATGCAAAACCAGAATTTGGAGTTATATGCTAGTGTGGAAAACGCCTTAGCGTCGATTTTGGACACTTGCTCCTAAAAAAAAAGTGCAACAAGCACATTTGCCGTAAACAGCAGTGGCTCACATTCTAGTGGTTCACGTTGATCCGGTGGCTTGTGCAAAATGTTTGCTGTAACGGCACAGAATTACGGTACAAGAGATTAAAAAAAGAATTTCGCATAAAAAGCATAATGCAAAATTACATGAGATTATGTCGGCATGACTGAAATTTCTCCTGGGCCTAGTCTGCGGCTGCAGAGAGCGGTCTAATTGGCAATCTCTAATGGACAGTTGAGGGACTCTTCAGTAGGGTGAATGATGTACAAAAATCTGAAGTACATTGTAGATTCAACATGGAATCAATTTGCTAACATTCTAGCTTGATTTGTTCCCACAGAATAAGAGTGGAGTACAGTTGACAGCTTTGTTGTATATTACTTGTGTTTTTTACCAGAGGGAGTTTATTTTCTGCAAATCTTTGATACTTTGCATTATTATAGTCATCCTAGGTTAATTTCATATATGTGGCATATTGTGTTTGGAGAAAATCAATGCAGTTCCTAAAGAAGCTTTATTTAAACTGTTGATTGAAGCCTTTCAGAAGGATTCGGGTTCCTCATAATCAACGTTTGAAGGGAACCCATTGGTATCATACAGCTTTGAATACCGTAGGAGTTACATCCGGAAGTTTCTATGAAGGGGGTGGGCCAGGTGATCATAAAATATGTTAGAAAACCGGCCAATACCTCTATGATGCTTATGTCTGTAATATATTTTAAATTCAGTAAGCTGTTCTGTTGTGTTGTCTACACAGAATGTTTATGATTAACTGTTTGCACTAAGCCTTTTTTCCAATGTCACTGCACTGTAGCTTCTCTATTTATTGGAAAATCGGATGCATTGTTGCTGCACTTTTCTTCGCAGGTTCCAGTTTTTATTTTAAAACATTTAGTTCATTCATTTGAGACTTGAAACATTGGACTACACTCACAACAGTCAACCATCTGTTGATCCATGCAGTCAGCCAGAAAGACATCAATCCATTCATGCATTCATCCACAGCCTAGTTCTCCATATGCCCAGATGTTTGCTGCCTGACTGTATGTGTGCCTGTTTGGCTGTTGTCTGTGTGTCTTTACATGCCTTCAGTATTGTCAGGGTGTTGGTGCTTGTATGTGTATTATCTGTACACCCAGAATACAACACACTAAACAATACAACAAAACACATAGACCAAACATAAACCAGACAGGCTGACTTTGCAAATGCTTGTTTAGAGTCTGCTTTCCAGTTAGTTTATGTCCTAACTCTTATGAATGGAAACTAGCATTGTATTTGCCCTTTTGGAGGGAATCCTTGAACTCGGCCTCTGTTCCACGAACTCAAACTGTTCAGCTTCAGGACTTTGAAGAAATTATTGCTTACATTGTTGGGAATCAACTTGCCCTGACTCGAGTTTTTGGTCTGGCTGAAAGGACACTAAAGTTTCTCCCAGAAGTTGTATCTTTAACACAGTTCAGGTCTTATCGACCTACTGGCGAGTAAAGCCCAGTCCGATTTTCAAAATGGCCGCAATGAACATATGGGAGAAAAATGTTAATGTAGGCTATTTACATGTCATTTGTTCAACCTGAGATTCGGCATATTTCTTGCACCTAAATTCCAGCTTTGTAATGATCGGCACTCATTATAAAATGTCACCTTGCAACACAATTACCAATATTAACATTAACCAAGATGTCTACATATTTTAGAGCATACATCACTGCTGCATTGCCACTTATGATTCGCACATGTGCTACGCGCATGAGTCTTATGTCAGAAAAAAGTGTTAGGCCACAGTCATGAGCAATGCGTCACCTGCTTCAGGAGCATTTACCCATTTGTAATGATGCCAAGTTGGCACTGGTGATGTTTTTGTATGATCTAATCAGATGTATAGACAGGGTAGGAGATACCTCACATGGTTCCCAAAGCTTGCGCCTACCCTGCACTCACCTGACTATTGGGCGGTTTGAGACAGGCCCAGCTAGATTGTTTCTGGTTCCCTGAGTGGCCGTCTTCCATTGGTCACGCGGACCTCAAAGAGTCAACACACCCTCCTTCCTCCCAATGAGTTGGCATCATTGGGTGTACTTCTGCCACTTAGATAAAACTGATTTGTATGTCTGGCCATTCAACATTGCCATCGGGGTATCAGAACTCGACTTCTGCGCAAATGCTAAAAAGATATAACTGCCCCGTGTGTCTTAACAGACCGGGAGAGGTTTTACGCATTTTCATAGAGCTTGGTAAGGAAAATGAAATACAAATTTTATGAGACTGGCCTAGATGGCTTTATGCTATACCTAAAATACATACATAATGAGACTTTGTTTCAGCTCTCATTGTCCATTGGTCTGCTAAACTGTCATTCACTGCACCAAGTAAAACTGAATGATCTATGACTATGTGCTGCGGTGGTATTACTCTGCATATCTATTTTGAAGCTATGATAATTCCTATGTTATCTCAAAAACTTGATAAAAAAAACAATAATCCACGTTTTCCTTCTGACTGAGACAGCTACAGCAATGGGTGAGCCAAATTCGTCCTTTGGCTGTCTTGCACTGTGAGTGACAGCATATTGTCTGCTCACATGTGACCTTCGACCAAAAAAGAAGAGCGCTTCAGTGCCACGACTGGTGGTCCAAACGTTACTTTTTCAGTGCTTTTTCATATCTGTTCTTTTTCGGTTTTTAATTCTTGTAGTCATCCTTGTGTGTTTACAATAATACATCGCTTTCAATACTATCCACATTTTCCTGTGCTATGCAGGGTTCACTGCCGGTTCAAGGTTCACCCTTCTGCTACCAAGCACTGGTATTGGTCTAGTACTGTGTCTTGATTCGTTTTCTTTCAAATCTTTATTTCAAGCACATGGCAGCCAAGTGTAGTCAGCTGCATCTTTTCTTTTTTCCTTTTCATTATTTGTGTGGCATATGCTTAGGAAATATGTTGTTAATTCCCTAGTCTACCAGTTTCCCAATGCCAGATCTGTTGACATGTCCAATCCTTGCAAAGACTAGTGCAAAAAAAGACGAGGAGGGGTTTGGTTTTAATTGTTTGACATTAGTATGGTTCATTAAGTAGGGAACATTTTAAAGCCTGCTCCTTTATTATAATTTTGAAAGGCCGCATTAATATCTGTTCACATGGGCAGTGTGTTTTTGCTTGGGATCAATGCTTGGTAACTTTAGGTTCAAAATCTGAAGCTCCGCTCACCATTTATAAAATTGAGCTCACAATTATAAATCTAGCGATTTCAGTAGCAAAACAAAGGAGCATCGACCATTTTTATCCTCTCCCAGGTCACCTACCAGCAACCGGAAAAGTGCAGTTTGAGGTGTTTGCTGAATAGGTGTTTCAACGAACCTTCATATCAAGCAATAACCTGACACCAAATATGTCACAGAGATGAGCACTTGAGAAAATGTGCATAGCAAAATTTATCCACAATGGGTACATACAAAGTTATTTTGCAGGTAAATTTGGATAATTTGAACGGTATTACATTGGTGTGAAGCTGTGTTACGTATATTTGATGATGGTCTTTGGTGTTGGTACAAGAGATTTTAATTGTTGCGAAATGGCCAGTGGCGTAGTAGCTTAGACGGTGAGATTGTGGGGTGGGGGTGTTGGGGGTACTGAGTGAGATGACCGAGGTTCAGTATGAACTGCTTCCATGAAGAGGAGGGTTGGTACTGACAGAGTAAAATTTACTCCATCAGTGTAAAAATTAATCAGAAGGCCCAACGGAAAGAGCAATCTGAAAGGAGAGGCCAGTCCATCCATACACCCTACTATGCACAACCACTATCTGAGAGAGAGATCTGATAGGAGAGGTCTGTCTCTTCCCATACACCCTATTACTCACAGCAGTCATCTGAGAGAGAGAGGTCTGAAAGAAGAGGTCAGTCCATCCACACACCCTACTATGCACACCCGTCCTCTGAGAGAAAGATGTCTGAAAGGAGAGGCCAGTCCCCCCCACTCACTACAACTCACACTCATTATCTGAGAAACAGTCCTCAAAGGAGAGGCCAACCGTTCCACATATACCCCACTGAGCATGTCCATAATCTGAGAGAGAGGTCTGACTGGGGAGAGGCCAGTATATTTACACACCCTACTACGCACACTCGTCACCTGAGAGAGAGGTATCAAAGGAGAGGCCAGTCCATCCACACATCCTACTTAGAACATCTGCCACCTGAGAGAGAGGTCTCAAAGGAGAGTCTAGTCCATCTACATACCCTACTAGGCACACACATCATCTGAGAGAGAGGTCTGAAAGAAGAGGCCAATCTATCCACACGCCCTACTATGCAGATCTGTCATCTGAGACCGAGGTCTCACAGGTGAGGCCTGTCCATGCATACACCCTACAACGCAACCCGTTATATGAGAGAGATGTCTCAAAGGAGAGGACAGTACATCCACACAACCTACAACACACACCACTCATTTAAGAGAGAGATCTGAAAGGAGACACCAGTCAACCTACAGACCTTATTACACACACCTGTCATTTGGGAGAGAGGTCTAAAAGGAGAGGCCAGTCCACCCCACCCATTACTGAAGACACCGGTCATCTGAGTGAGGTCTCATAGGGGAGGGCAGTCGCTCTCCATAACCCTACTACGCTCATCCATCATCTGCGAGAGAGATCTCAAAGGAGAGGCCAGTCCATCCACACATCCTACTACACACACCTATCATTAAAGAGAGAGGTCTCTCCAGAGAGGTCAGTGCCTTCACACACCCTACTATGCACACCCGTGATCTGAGAGACAGGTCTGAAAGGAGACCCCCCGTCCTTCCCAACACCCTACTATGCACACCGTTCATCTGAGAGAGGGGTCTACAAGGAGAGGTCAGTCCCTCCACACACCACACTACGCACACGATCATCTGAGAGAGCGGTCTAAAAGGAGAGGGCAGACAACCTCCACACCCTACTACGCACACTAATCATTACAAATAGAGGTCTCACCAGAGAGCCTAGTCCCTCCACACACCCTACTATGCACACCCATCATTGCGAGAGTAATAGCACCTCAAAAAAAGATTGCTGGCGACATGTCTTGATATCAGAGTTACAATAACTTAATACATAAACAAGTTCTATTGAATATTCATCTGTTTAATACTCACACACATGCATACACTCACAAAAAAATCATTTTCTTTAAAAAAAACTAGAAATTCACTGAAAAAAGTAAAGGTTAAAGCAACGTTATAGTTAGGCGTAATGAAAAATGTCTGTTTTCGTATTTTAAAAAAAACTTGAAATTCACTGATAAAACCAAAGGGTAAAGTAATCATATAGTTAGAGGAATTTCTGAGGGACAATGTTAACATTTTAAGCTTAAAAAACACCGAAATTTACCAGTTATGGTTAGCAGCTCTAACTATAACTTGCTCACACACCGTGCACAGCTTATGACCTTACATATGGCATCACTCATGACATTTTATGACATCATTTATGACATCCCTGACGGCATCTCAAATGACATCATTGATAACATCATTGACGACATTACCTTACTCCATTGGGCCATCGGAGGAGTAAGTCAGCAAAGGAGTTGGAGTAGTCGCCTTCGCTGACATACTTAAGGTCAGCCCATCTGTAAATCAGGCAGGTAGACCTTATGCTTGGCAGGGAGAGTACTACAATGCTGTTGGAGTAACCTCTCTGTCAAACTCTAAATCAGCGCCATGGTCTACATCACAAGTGTAGTGGAAATCCCAAATTGGGAAGGAACTGGAGTTTCCTCCAGAATCGAGATTATGATTTTAAATCTGCATCATCTGTTTTTTTCATGGCTACATTGTGACAGTGAAAGCCTGGTGTAATATGTCCCATTAAAGGTGCCCCAATCTGGGAATATTTGCATACGTCTGGACACAAACTATGATTCCAGAAGTTTTTAGTAAAAATTCCTAAAGGTGCAGTAATATTGCACCCTGCAATTATTCAGCTCCGCAGTAGCGGTAATTTGGGGTGCAATATTACCACATCAGATTTACCCAACACTTTGTAATTAGGAATCCTTTATGTGTCTTATATGGAACATTTAATATTCTCCTTTTCTGTGGTTCCTGCTATAATAGTGTCTTCACACTTTAACTTAAGCTCTCAACAAAAATATTTATCCAACAGGCTGTGATCACGTTGATTATGCTTAAATCATCCTGCAGCCTTTCCATCTACTACACCGTCACCCTTCTTCTCTTTCCCTCTGCTGTACAGAAGAGCCTCATTTACAATTCACCCCCATTGCCCAGTTTCACCCAACCCGTTCCAATATGGCTTGTGTACCACTGACTTCTCTGCAACATCTCTTGCTCAAGAGTTCTACCAGTCTTCTTGACGCTACATATAAAGGCCACGATATCATCTATTTAGTATTCCCTCTATGCTCTGTGGCCAAGCATTTGCTTATTCTGAAGTCTCCATGCTCTAAAAATGTGCAGTCATACATTCTGCAGTTTTTTCTCATGCTTTTTCAACAAATTTATCATAAATAAATATAATTACACCTCCTCAAACCATGTACATATTTAATGTGAATGGCTCTGCTCCATCTCTACTCACCTTTTAGAGGTGGTGAGGCACTGGTTTTAGGTTCTACAGCAATGTTGAAATAAATCCTCTGCTACCCATACAGTGCAAACTGAAATGGCTTAGACCCAGTGTTATTGAATTTTGCTTTTAACCCTGCAGTTCTGAGAACACATGCAGTGTCAAGTCAAGTCAAAATGTATGTTTATTATGACCATAGTCTTTAAACAATGCAGTGAACATGACGCATATGGAGTATGCACAATAAATTCATAGACTTATTTTTAAAAGTTAAAAGTGCAGTGGTTTAGAAGTAATGAGAAACAAATTGTCGAATTTGCTGTGATTTGTCTTCTTACCATAAGGTAGTCTTAGCCAAGATACATGGCGAGCCGCCCTGAACCCATGTCACAGACATGAATTGTACCTGTCCCCTGCTAATGCTCTTAGCAACTCTTCAGTGGTACTGAGTTTGTCTATGTTTGTCTCCACGTCACTATAAGACAACCCTATCCAAGATCACTAACTATAGCACTACCCGTTCCACCGCCACTAACTCGCCAAATCATTCGAGGAATACAAACAAAACGCCAACCGACTCCATGCCAACTTGCTCAGTGGCAACCAACTCAAAGGATAGAAGGAGCCTTGGTGAGTTACGTACTCACTGCTGACTTCTGAGTGTGGCCTTTAGTTCATGAGTTTGAATTACAGCAGGGCAAAATAAATCTTTTATTGTTCAAATAAGGCTAAATTTAGTACCAGAGCTGAATTGGGTGTTATGAACCCCTGTTATTCTTAGGCCATTTCAATGGCATAAACTGTGCTAAGATGCACTACATAAAAAGTAAGTCATTATATCATCATTCAATGACAGCCGACTTCAAGGCAATCCAGGACAGTCACTGAAATACCACCAACATCAATAGTCATTACCACCACTCCAAGAAAAAACACACTATAATAACCAGCTCAAAGGGCAGACACTCAAATGCAATCCCCTGAAAGGTACACTACTTCAATGCCACCCAATCTAAAGATACCTTGCTCCAAGCAAGCCAAACAATGAAATCTAATTCAAAAGCAAGTTGCTACAAGAATACCCACTACACATCGACCCACTCCATCACCGTACACAATATACTCCTAAACCACCATTTCAAACCCACTCATTGGAGAACAACCCATTTCAACAAAATTCACTGCAGTGCAACCTACTCAGAGACCAAACACAGTAAGCTACTGAGAACCTACTTCAAGAATACTAAGAAATTGCCAAATCTCTTAAAGCCAAACAAACTGTGAGGCAGCTCATTCACAACCCATACAAAGGGGAACCTAATCTAAGGCAACCCACTCACAGGCAACCCATGCCAAGGCTAACACACTCCAAACGATCCAGTCCAAAACAAATCACTCCCAAATACTGCTTCTGCTTACCCACAAGTGGTAAGCTTGTCAGTTTCGCATGCTGCAATTGGCAATGTGCTCAGGTCATATGCCAGTTAACAACTACAACAAACAAAGTGCCTGAAACTCTGACAGACAGCGTCCTCCAGTGGATTCATTTTCCCACCTTAGCTCCAAAATGAGGCCTCCTTCAGGGTTCCTCTACTGCTTACAGCACATTCTACGATCAACAACAGAAAATCACACATCAAAAGCAAAACCCCTCCATCTACCAAAAAACAATATTCAAGTAAAATAAATATCTATTATCATCAATGGTGACGCTCAATAAATCAATATGGTTTAACTAATAGTTAACATCAGCCGGCTTTCTCCATAAGACCAACTCATATATGAAAAGAATTTGCCCTCAGAAATAAGTCCTGAATTCTCCCTGTTTCATAAAATGACCCAAAAGCACCTCGGGTCGCTCAAGGCAGAGTTTTATATACATTATATTGTGTTTCATATCATTTTATTCTCTGCATTTCATTGCATTTTTTAATACATGCGTGTCACAACTCATCCACGATAGTCCAATGTATAGCACGATTTAGGATGTAGACTGTTTCAAAGGACAGCGGGACTGAGGAAAAGGAATTGATAATGGCCACTCTACTAAAAGGCATGACATCCCAATCCCTTTCAGCATATGCAATCAGAGCTATCTCTTTAAGATGTGAGATCATAAACTGTGTTTAAGTTAAGCATAGAGGCAGACTCTGTCAAAGGTTGTGAGGCTTCCAGAGAGGACGTGGATGGCGTATTCACCCTCTGAGAGGTGAACTGTTCTATTAAGATATCAGGTAATTCCTCACAGGCATGCTGGACTGTGACCGACTCTACTCCATCCTTTCAGGCCTTTCATAGACACCAACTTGGCAGAGAGTTGGAAGCGGTTCACACAGGCTAATCGGTTTAGGCATCCATGAGAACATAAACGGAACACAAACACGATCTCTGATCAAAACCCGCCAAAGGAGGGAAACAGACAACTTACCTAAACTCGCAGTCAGCAGTTCCAAGCAGGAGTCCTGTCCCAACTCGCTCTCCTTTCGGCCAGTCAACTCCTCTCTCTTTGTCACACTTAATAATAGCATTCTTGGCTCCCGTGGGGAGGAGCTCAGCCAATCACAGGAGCAGGAGCTATGTTTAATTCCTCACCAAACCTGTTTCTTTCCCCGTGGGCTGGAAATTAAAAACATAAAACCCCAGAACTGCAACAGTCAGGAAAAGGTTTGCATAATGTGTAAACGTGAAACTAGGAACTGGAACTTTTAACACCAGTAAATGCAAATATTCCTGACGGTGTCTTTAACGTCTGTCTGTGACGCAATTTGTGCTCACGTAAAGCGCTCTTATGCCTTCCGGTCGAGTTCGCGCTATATAAAACTTCCCCCAAAAATGTGGTAGAAAGTAGGGTAATAAGGACATCGGCCTTTGAGAGTGCTGCTCGGCTGCAAGCTGTGGTGGCAAGCATGAATTCCATTCAGTTATGCAAATTATAATTACTCACGACAATGTGTGGTGTTGGAAATTGGGTTATGAAATCACAAGAACGAAAAATAGAGAAATTGTTCTCAGTTCCCTGTTTTCCTCTCAGGGATGGTCCATACATTGAGTCATCTGCTGAGAAAAACACGTCACACCTTCAAATATCCATTTACAGTCTTTTTGTTTCACATGATGTTCGTTTCGAAACCATTAACACTTTAGAAATCTTCATCAACAAGTTATGGTATATACAGCCAAGCCAACACGTGTTGCGCGAAAGTTTCGCTTCTTCAGGGTTTAATCGATATGTTATGTTATGTTATGTTATGTTATTTATTCTTTTGTATAGCGCAACGGTTACTCAAAAAGAGTGTCCCGGCGCTTTGGGTAAGGAGAACTGATTCGCAATAACATAACACATTAAAAAGAGAGTACAGAACAAACAAGTAAAAAAAGGGACTGCTGGGGGGTCTACTGGGTGAACAACCAGGTTTTAAGACCTCTCCTAAAGTCAAGAAGACTAGTAGCCCCCCGAAGTGGGAGCGGAAGCGAATTCCACATCTGTGGAGCCAGCAGGCTGAAGGAGCGGCTGCCCAGGCGCGCTCTCTTAACTCGAGGGACAACCGCCAGGAGCAAAGATTCTGACCTCAGAGAACGAGCAGGATGGTAAAAGGCCAGTCTCTTTTGGAGATGCCTTGCACCCACAGCGTGGAGAGCCTTGTAGGCCAAAGTCATAGCCTTGAAGGCGATCCGTTTACGGATGGGTAACCAGTGCAGAGTCAACAATAGGCCCGAGGCGCTGACACGTCTATTTAGACCAAAAATGGCCCTGGCCGCCGCATTCTGCGCAACTTGAAGCCGCTGCAACAGGTACTCTGGTAGGCCCAGGTAAAGAATGTTGGCATAATCCAACCTGGAACCTATCAGAGCCTGCACAGTCAGCCTCCTGTGCTCCTCCGACAGAAGAGGCAAAAACCTCCGCAGCATCTTTAATAGACCGAAACAGGTGCCGGTCACCCCAAGGATCTGGGCTTTCATCGTCAGCCCCTTGTCCATCTTAACCCCCAAGTTTTTAGCCATAGGGGAAGAACCGGACGGAGGGAACATATCGATGGGCCACCAGTCCTGCCAGCTAGGCTCCGTATCGCACCCGAAAAAGAGTACCTCGGATTTATCGGAATTGCACTTGAGGCTGTTCAGTTGGAACCATGTGAACACAGCCCCAAGGCAATTCCGGATACTCTCCCCGTCAAAGTCTGCCCCTCTCTCGCAAGAAAAGAGGAGCTGGGTGTCGTCGGCATACGACACGATCCGGGCACCAAACGACTCCACCACCGCCGCCAAAGGGGTCATAAAGATGTAGAAGAGGGTCGGGCTCAATATAGAGCCCTGAGGGACCCCGACTCCCAAAGGCGGCATCACGGCGGTGTCAGGCGATGTCCAGACCGTTTGCCGGCGGCCAGCTAGAAAGGACGAAAACCAGCTGAACACCGTCCCCCGAAGGCCAATCTCATAGAGTCTTGCGAGAAGGCCATCATGGGGGACGGTGTCAAAGGCCGCCGACAAGTCCAACAACACCAGCATGACTTTGCCCCCGGTATCCAACACCCCTTTGATAGTTTCAGAAACCTCAAGGAGCGCGGTCTCGGTGCTACGATTTGAACGGAAGCCAGACTGGGAGTCATGTAAGATCTCGTGGGTCTCCGAAAAGTTGGCGAGCACCGACTGAACATGTTTCTCCAAGATCTTAACGAGATATGATCCGAATACTTTAGTGCCACTGCCTGATAAGGGGTTCAACAATTCCACCTATCTAGTACTTCCTCTGGTAACTTCTTTCAATAACATACAACCGGCTGTAGCCGCCTGTCAGTACCAAAAACGACATTTTGTCGAACCAGTGTGCTGCCACAGACATTTTTCTTTTTCCAGTTAAGTGTGATAAGTTGCTTACCCCCGTCATGTGTGAGATCAGTGCCTTGTGTGAGCTTGTGACTCTCGTCGTGGTGACCACTAGAATGCCTAGGTCATGGTGACCAATAGAATGCCTAGTACGGTCGTGTGCAGGTGGGCATAGATGTGGTTGCCTAGTGTGCCTTTGATATGGCTGACTATTTCCTTCCAAAATGTTTGTTTCAGCAAGCAGAGCTCTGGTGTCTGTTGGAACATTCTATGTAGACATGTTGGTATAAGGTACCAATGATACATGACTAAATAGTCTCCAGTAAAGCTAGTTCCCATTAGTTTTGGTGGGGTGGGGAGACACTGGTACTATATTTTAAGTCGTGCTTCCAACACTATTGGTAGCATCCCCCTGTATGCACTCTCCTTTTTGTCCTCCTCAGTGGGTGTTAAATAATTGTAACACTTTCAACGACTGCTTCATTTGTAAATGTTTTTAATTACATTTTCATTAACATTTAATCTTCTTCATGTTAATTTTTGTATTTTTTTGTTAGAAATCTAACTAAACTAAATCTAAATAGAACACAAAATTGCTTTAACATTCAAATACAGAACACACATCACTGGGTCACATTACAATAGGTGCTATCACAGATTTTGTAATACCTGTTATAATTCACAGAAATCACGAGTGTCAAATGCATGTAAGAAAACCATTGAAGCATGGACTTATAATTTTTATATGTAAAAAGAAAATGTGCAATGATTCTGTCCACAGAATGGCTCCCTGATGAAGAGCAATCACAGCTCGAAATGCATTGGAGCATGGAGCTTTATGGAGATGAATAATGTTTCAAAATTAGAGATTTCTAACAAACAAAATACGGAAATTGAAATGAAGAAGAATAAATGTTAAAGAAAATGTCTTTAAAAATGTTTACAAATGAAGCAGTTATTGAAAGTGTTTCAATTATTTAACACACTCTGAGGAGGACAAAAAGGAGAGTGCATACAGGGGGATGCAACCAATAGTGTTGGAAGCACGACTTAAAATATAGTACCAGACGTACCTAGAGGGTGGAAACGTCACCCCAGGAGCACCCCGAAAACATATTAAACCTACAAGCAATAAAAACTCAACCTAGGTTGTGCGTAAGCTATCACTCAGTTCTGTTCAAACATCCATCCGCCAGCTATCAGCACACCAAATACCAAAATAGTGGAAAGTATGTCATCATTTGAGGAAATCACGAAAACAACGGATCAAAGAGCAGAAACATTAGCATTTTCAAATGATAAAGTGTCCAGGATCTACGCACTTATACAAGAGGAAACCTCGCAGGCAACTACAAACAGGACCAAGGAGCAGAACATTAAACAGCTCATATACTTACCAAAGCATGAAATAAATAAACAGCTACACGCGAGTACATTAATAAAATACCATAGGGCGCAATGTATACCCCGAGGATTGAGGATAGCGCTGAAACCGTCACTGTGCAAAAATGCCAAAAAATTTCTGGAACGATGGTACGCAATACTAAATAAATGTTCGCTTGACCTGATACTGTTAATAGTGGAGGAATTATCCAACATATTGGAAGATTTATCAAAAGAAATCGTGGAAGTCACAAATTAATTAACAAGCATGATGTCAGCAGAAGACTGGTCAAAAATACTAGAGGATATTCAAGTACAAATATCAAAACACTCGCAAGATATAAATGAACGAAAAATCAGGAAATTCTGGAGAGATACCCTGGATTATAAACTGGGCGAGGTGTACACATGGGCGGAGGTATACACCAAAAACGTCGGAATCGCCCCTACACACAGCAGATGGATACATCGTCTTCAGGTAGTGAAACCATTGAGAGAACACAACATCAAATTCCACATAAAAAAACAGGAAATATGAGTGAACAACTACAAGTACCATGAAAAGAAATAGCACTACAGTCAACTTCAGGCCAGACTTTTTTAGAACATGGCCTGTCTGAAAAAGGAGACCCAGGAGGGGAAAGAGAAAAAGAACACCCAAATACGAGGAGCACCACGATGCCCAAGAAGGACAAGAAAAAGACCCAGAAAGAAACCTAACACCATCAGAACTAAACTTACTGCAAAAAGGCACATCTTTTGTTCCTACTACTGAAACCAACACATTAGAGCTAGAGGTGAGTTTGTTTAAACTCATGAGAAAGCTACGCTTGAGAAATATTTTTGACAATGTCATACAAGACCAGAAACTGAAAGAACCAGATGAATTATGTGGTCTAAAAGTTAAAAGTACCTACATGGCCCCTACCAGCCATAAAAAACTGGATCTTTTTGAAACTCTCGTCAAGCAAGAAGTATCACAAATGAATTGCAATAACATAAAAATCAAGAGAAATATCACACAAAAAGATACATGTAGCCCATTGTTAAAAAAATGGGTTCCTACATAAGGGACACCACAGATTTTTTTTATCAAACTTAAAGATATTCAATTGGATACTCATGAACAAGTGTTACTATGTACAGCAGACGTAAAATCCCTGTACACATTGATACCACATTCAATGGGGTTGGAAGCAATGGTGACACGTACAGACCTTGAAACTTCAATGCAAGTATTTCTGATGGAGTTAATACATTACACTCTTTATCAAAGTTACTTTGAGTGGCAAAATAAATGGTACCTTCAGCTCACGGGAACATCTATGGGCAATTGCACAGCATTGGCGTATGCAAATCTGGTAATCCTGAGATTCGAAGATCATATCTTATCAAATCCAAGATGGAGAGACCATATAAAAGCTTATTTCTGATACATCGATGACATATTTATGTTGTGGAAAGGCACACAGGAAGAAGAAAGAGTGGCTATAGACGCATGGAACAAAATAAATGAACGAATACAGTCCACAAGTGAAATATCGGAGACTCAAATTACCTTTCTGGATGTTTTAATCATAAGAACAGACAGTGGTTTAGAAACAGATATTTACCGTAAAAAAACGGACAGGAATAACATCTTACATTTCAATAGTCATCACCAAACATCACTAAAAACCCATCTGCTACTATCACAAACGATGAGAGTCAAGAGGATTGTATCTAGCCCGACAAAGTCCTCACAAAGATTAATGGAAATGGAACAGAGATTCAAACAAAGAGGGTACCCTCAAACCATCACGGAGAAGGCAACACAAAGATGTGCATTAATGTCTCAAGGGGAACTATTGAGAAGCAAAGAAAAACTGGAGAACACCAGAATGGTGATTGTTTCAAGATTTTCTACATCTAGTAAGATTTAAAAAAAAATCATCAATAAGCATTGGCCAATGCTATCAATGGAACCGGACTTTAAGAATATATTCTCACAATCACCGATCTTTGCCTACACTAGAAATAATAACATAGGTGAAATATTGAAACAAAATCGTAGAGAAGTAAAGAATGCCAAAGAAACACTGCCATGTATGAACTGCAATAGTTGCAATGTGATTATTTGAGGAACAAAAATAAATCATCCAATGAAAGGAAAAGACATTAAGCTACACGTAACAGCCACATGTGATACTGAAAACATAATCTACCTACTAAAATGCCCCTGTGGCAAGGTATACATGGGAAAGTTATGTTATGTTATGTTATGTTATAATGGCTTTTGTAGAGCGCGCGGCTACTCAAAAAGAGTGTCCCGGCGCTTTAAAAAGAAAGGCTGCAAACTGCTAACATAACACATTAAAAAAGAGAGAATCACAGAACAAAACAGAACAAGAAAAAGGCCTACTGTGTGAACAACCAGGTTTTGAGGCCTTTTCTAAAAACTAATAAGCTGGAAGCTCCCCGGAGAGTAAGAGGCAAAGAGTTCCACAACTGTGGCGCCAGTAGTCCAAAGGAGCGACCTCCCAGGCGCGCTCTCTTCACTCGTGGGACAGTCGCTAAAAACAGGGATTCTGACCTCAGAGAGCGAGCCGGCCGATAGAAGGCAAGTCTTTTTTGGAGGTACTTCGCTCCCGTCGCATGGAGGGACTTGTATGTCAAGGTCAAAGCCTTGAAGGCAATCCGTTTACGGATTGGAAGCCAATGCAGGGTCTGCAATAAGCCTGCAGCTTTGGCACGTCTGTTCAGGCCAAAGATCGCTCTCGCCGCCGCGTTCTGCACAACTTGGAGCCGCTGTAGCAGGTACTCTGGCAGGCCCAGGTACAGAACGTTTGAATAATCTAACCTAGAGCCTACCAGGGCCTGCACAGTCAGCTTCCTGTGCTCCTCCGACAAAAGGGGAAGAAACCTCCGCAGCGTCCTAAGGAAGCCAAAGCAGATGCCCGACAACCCCAGGATCTGGGACTTCATAGTCAAACCCTTGTCCATCTTGACCCCCAGGTTCTTAGCCACTTGGGATGAACAAGTTGGGGGGAACATATCAGTCGGCCACCATGCCTGCCAATCTGGCTCCATATCACACCCAAAGAAGAGTACCTCGGACTTATCGGAATTGCACTTGAGGCTGTTCAGTTGGAACCATTGGAACACGGCCCCAAGGCAATCCCGGATACTCTCCCCATCAAAGTCTCCTCCTCTCTTACACGAGAAGAGGAGCTGGGTGTCGTCTGCATAGGATACGATCCGGGCCCCAAACGACTCCGCCAACGCCGCCAAAGGGGTCATGAAGATATTAAAGAGGGTCGGGCTCAAGATAGAGCCCTGGGGGACCCCCACTCCCAAAGGCGGCATCACGGCGGAATCTGGCGAGGCCCAGACCGTTTGCCAGCGGCCAGCTAGAAAGGACGAAAACCAGCTGAACACCGTCCCCCGTAGTCCAATCTCACTAAGTCTGGTGAGCAGGCCATCATGGGGGACGGTATCGAAGGCCGCCGACAAGTCCAGCATCACCAGCATGGCTTTTCCCCCAGCATCCAGCACCCCTTTGATGGTTTCTGAGACCTCAAGGAGCGCGGTCTCCGTGCTGAGATTTGGGCGAAAGCCCGACTGGGTGGCATGCAGAATCTCGTTCGTCTCTAGAAAATTGGACAGCACCGTCTGCACGTGCTTTTCTACAATTTTCGTGAGAGCTGGTAGCAGGGAGATAGGCCGGTAGTTGACTGGGGCCTTTGGATCCAGACCAGGCTTCTTAAGCAGTCGGATGACCATTGCCTGCTTCCAAGCCTGCGGAACCACTCCCTGGCTCAACGAGAGATTCAGGAGCGGGTTAGCCAGTGGATTAATCACCTCGGCCAATTTCGCCAGAATTTTAGCAGGGCACGGGTCCAAAGGCGAGCCTGATTTCAAATTGCCCATCAGAGCTAAAGAGGCGGGCGCAGATAAAGGTGGAAACACGCCCAACGTCACGCCTGGCGAGGCCGGGGGCGGTCGGTTGGCCTCAGAATTGATCAGCCCTGCAGGTATAGCCGATGGAAAAGAATCCTGTATGAGTTGGATCTTGCTAGTGAAGAAACTAGCCAGATCGGAGGCCCAGGAATCAGAGGGCCTCTCCTCAGAGATGTTAGACCGTGGAGATATAAATTCTCTAACTATAGAGAAAATCTCCTTACAGGAGTTGGAGGCAGCTTCTATCCTCCCTGCCAGGTATGCTTTCTTGCCCAGGCGAATGTCCCGGTGATAGTCCTTAACCGCACTCTTATACGTCAGCTTGGCCTCCGGGTCATATTTAATCCGCCAAGCTCTTTCGGCCACCTTGCACTGCTGCCGCTTAGCCGACAGTGCAGCGGTGAACCAGGGGGCGGAGACCCGTTTTGGAGTAAGACGGGGGGCCAGTTCCGGGGCAAGATCATTAAGCCTGTCTGAAAGCCACACCTGCAAGGACTCCAGATCCCTCGACAGGTCGCCGTGAGGGGGCAGGGATGATCCAGGGCAGCCTGAGCTAACATCTCAGGGGTCACTCGATGGTAAGCCCTAAGGGTTCGGCCATGCTGCTGTGGAGCGGCAACAGCCGATTTAGCTGTGCCTTTGATTGAAAATTTAGCTAGCAAATGGTCTGACCAAAGTACCGGGATAATCTCTAGCGCCTCAAGAGGGGATGTCGAGAAAACCTGGTCGAGAGTGTGCCCCTTGTCATGCGTCGGCCCCTGCAAATAGGGGAGCAGTCCCAGCGGTGCCATGGCATCTAAGATTTTAATAGTGGCCGCGTCAGATGGATCATCCATCCGAAAGTTAAAATCCCCGGCTACGATGCAATGTTCCGCTTTCAGGGCCAGTCCCAATAAGACAGAGTCAAGGTCTTCAAAGAACGTACCAGGTGGACCGGGCGGTCTATAAACCAATAATCCCTTGACTGATTGATGCGGAGCTAAGACAATAGAAAACGCAAGGGACTCCGAGCCGCGAATGTCCTCCACTGGCAAGATAGTACAAGCCGTGCCTTTCTTCACCACCAGTGCCACTCCCCCGCCCCTTCCCTTCGCTCTGTCCTTCCTGAAGATGTTATAGTCCGGGGGGATTGCCATGGCCACATCTGGATTCGAAAGTTCTCCCCACCACGTCTCAGTAAGCATGAGACACAGTGGTTTAGCCGTGTCGAGAAGCTCAAAGATGTCTTGAGCATGTCTGCACGCTGATCTGGTGTTTAGTAGTATGCAGCGAAATCCCACACTGGCGATGTTAATGCCAGAGGAACATGGCAACGCTTGGGTGGGGCGCCAGCCGCAACCGGGGCAGATGGACTTACCATGGTAACGGCCCGGGAAAACAGTGCAGCAGCCACTGACAACAGTGGAGAGAGCGCGAAGACTGAAAGAAAATTTAACATAAGACTCAATGAACTTAAATCAAATATCAGAACCAAGAACACTAAATCCACTGTTGCAACGCACTTTATGGAGGCAAAACAAAACATATCCCAATTGAGATTTCTTGTTTTAGACATCATCGAAAAAAATTAAAGGAAGAGACAATAATAAATACCTTCTCAGAAGGGAAATCTATTGGATGATGAGATTACAGTCATGTAGACCTAATGGTCTCAACGAACGCATAGAATACGCCTGTTACCTATAGAATAGTACAAGCATGTTACTATTATATGTTCTGTTCCAAGTGAATGTGTAGTTGCCATTAATTTTGTTGCCCAGAAAGCTACACATGTCAACAAAGAGTCACCAACACATGATAAACCTTACTCAGATGTGAATCGTATTTGACATGATTTTTTTCAATTTTTAATCGATTTTTGTTCATGTTTCACCCGCAGAGTACATTCTATATGTCCGCTGCACCTCTTGCGGCTTTTAGTCCGTCATTTATTTTCAGTAGTGAGCTGGAGGCTCTCTTCAGGAAATTCTAAGAAGCCAACCTAAACTAAACAAGGCAGCTGCACATTTATAGTCCTTTGTTTAGGGGGGGGGGGGCTAAGCACGCGATGTGAGCGGACGTGCCCGGGCTGAGCTCCAAGTGAAGCTCCCCTACCACGGGCCATTTCTCCTACATTTCCAGCGGTGACAAGCCCAAACTCGAGCCGAGTGCACCCGGGAGCCCAATCCGTCACCAGAGCAATTTTCAGACAGATCGGAGTGACTGTCCCTCCGACCGACGGCAACCCCAGCAACTACCCGCCCAGGGCTCACTTCCGGTCGGCGACCCCAACCACTTGAGACCGGGGATCCGGCCCTACGAGGTAGGCCGCGGCGCGCGTGTCCTCCCCGGCGCAATCCAGTGGGGGAAGAGATCACGCCACGACACCTGATACCCCCCGGCGACTCAGCTACTCAGGGGCCCCAGACACTGAAAGTGGACACACCACCCTGGCTCACGGCGAGCTGTGACACCGGCCCACCCTGCCGGCGCTGGGGGCGTCCCGCCGAGCCTCGTGGACACCGGGGGGAGATCGCGCTCGACTGTTTAGGGGCCCGCACTGACGACATTGCCCCTGAGTCCCGACGACCAACAACGGAAGCTGACCAGCCCTGTCCCCTGGGCCCCTACACCCGCCCACCACCCTGAAATAGGCCTAGCAAGGGGACAGAGATCGCGCCACAGCACCCGATACCCCCGGCGACCCAGCCACTCAGGGACCCCAGACGCTGAAAGTGGACGCATCACACTGGCTCGCGGCGAGCTGTGACACCGGCCCACCCTGCCTGCCGACTCTGGGGACGTCCCACCAAGCTTAGCGGACGCCGGAGGAAGATCGTGCTCGATTGTTTGGAGGCCCACACAGACGATATCGCCCCTGGGTCCGAACGACCAACAACGGAGGCTGTACGGCCCTATATCCTGGGCCCCTGTACCCGCCCACAGCCCTGAAATAGACACTAACCGGCGCCGGACCCGTCCAACACCCGGGGGCCCGGCCCGCACAACACGCAGACTGCGACCACATCGGAGCAGCCCTTCTGGCAGCCGGCCCTACATTAGGAGGATTACCCGGGCCTGCGCGGATAAGGAACCAGAGCGGCCCCGCACTCTTCACCTCTACTAGCCTTCCGCTGAGCTGCGCGGAGCCCCACGCGGCGCTTGGTGGCATCTAGAGTCACCCGACAGAGAGTGCCTTCCCAGGCCCAAGGGGCGGACACGATCAGAGAGACCAAGCAGCCCGGCCTGGCGGACCGCCACGTGGCACAGCCGAGAGGTGATTTGAAATTAAGACGCTCACAGTGGCAACCGGCGCGCTTGGGAGATCCCACACCAGTCAAAACACGGCCATCTCGTCCTACCCAGACGGTGTCATAGTGCCAAATCCTGAAGACCTGCGGTAAAGCGGTTCCCCCCCCCCCCCGCGGACCAAGCACCATCCGGCACGATCGGAGCAGAGTGCCTAACCAGGAAGCCCACGCGCACATGTCCCAACAGTGTTCATTGCGAGGACCTGCCCAATCGGCTGCCTAGCTGCGTCGACCAGCCACATGTCAGGGGGGACCAGAGCAAAGACCGGCACCGGTGGGACACTGAACAAAGGAAAGATGGTGAAGAACTCAGAGGCTGACCAAACCGCCTCCAAGCTGGACACTATGCTGGCGGCCATGGAGCGCCTGGAGGAATCCATGCAGCTGACCCGTACATCACTGGAGAACAGGATCGATAAGGTGGCAGTGGACCTGACGCTTCTCCGAGCGGACCACAAGAAACTGTCCGACCGCACCACGGCCCTGGAACATACGATGGCGGAGACCTCACCCAAGCTGGCGCAGGCAGATAAGCACGTCCGTGACCTGCTCAACCGGGTGGAGTTCCTCGAGGATAGGGCGGAGGATGCAGAAGGACGGGCCAGAAGGAACAATGTGCGCATAGTAGGCCTGCCAGAACGATGGGAGCGGAGGGAGACGGCGGAACACATGGAGACCTGGCTCAGAGGGCTACTGCCGGAGGGCACGCTGTCACCAGACTTCGTGGTGGAAAGAGTGCACAGAGTACCATCCCGTCCGCCCCCGGAGGGCTCCAACCCGAGACCAATGCTTATGCGGGTGTTGAACTACCGTGATCGAGATGCCATCCTCCGCGAAACGCGGAAACTATCGGACATACAGGTAGACAACGCCAAGGTGATGTTCTTCCCTGATTACACCATACAAGTTCAACGACAGCGTCAATCGTTCCTCGCGGTGAAGCAACGGCTCAGGCGCCTGGCTCTCAAGTACTCATTGCTGTTCCCGGCACGCCTCAGAGTGGTGGCGCAGGACAAGACCCACTTCTTCGATACTCCAGAGGCGGCGGCAACCTGGCTGGATTCGGGAGTGGATGCGAACCACGGGCCCGCGCCGATGGAGCAACGCCGAAACCGAGGTACCCGCAGGCGGAGACAGCGGCGTGCCTCGAGGGCCGGATCGCCGACCGTGGACGCAGAAATCGGCCCCACTCCGGAGCAAATTCAGACTGAACAACAAGAGGCCCTCCGAATAGCAGCTGAGATCAGCAGATCACAATCACCTATCCTGATCTCCAACACCAGCCCACGGTCATGCGGGAGCGAGGACGACGACTACATGTACGGACTGTCAGATGATTCGAATACAGAGGGCCTGCCGGATGTCACACCCCAAACGTCGGATCTGATAGCATGAGCAACCCTTCTCAGCCTAGCCCTGGCTAGGCCACTGCAACTGGCATCATGGAGCAGTTTATTCACTTCCAAGGCTGACCCGATCGGGGGTCCGCATCGGCACTCCTGGGGACCCCGGTAGCTACGAACAGCCCCATCCCCGGGGTCTGTGCTCTACTCCCGAACCCCCCCATCTACCGGACTGTCGCGGAGCCGCTGCGGCCACCGGGAGGGGAGCCGGAGCTGTTCCACTGGAGCACCACCGGGACCATAGTTTTGGTGGGGTGGACGGACCCCTAAAGGTGAGTGCCCCCCCCGGGGGAATAACAGATGAGAACCCCCCTGGGACTAACCATCCGAGTCCAGTGGCATTGGGAACTCTGACCTGTCTGCGGGCACTGCCACTGACTTCTGGTGCCCTTTGACCCACTGCCCGTGGAGGGGAGCCACCACGGCTCTCTTGGCGTAACAAACTAACTTGTTTTACCTAAGTGCTGTACTTTGTCATCCCCCCATTGAACTCACGGATTGATTGAGCTCGATAGAGCGTTTGGGCGGCGACTTGTTTTGTTGTTGCCCTTTTGGTATTATGTTTCTGTTCAAGTTCCTCTTTTTGAGACTAGTGTTGGCACTGAAGTGTTACAGCGTGCATCCCTGGGTCTGTGAGAGAAGGCGGGGGGAAAAAATGGTCATTGTTAACTGCTGCTGTACGTGTGTGGGCGGGGCGGGCTGGGGGTCGGGGGGGGCAAGTACTTGGGCGCAATGAATACTGTGATGGCTACGGTTAAATTTTGTACCTGGAATGTCAGGGGCATGCACACGCCCTCACGTAGATATCAGGTGTACTCCTATCTTAAAAGACATCAGATCCAGATTGCACTACTACAGGAGACACACTTAGTCGCCACTGAGGTAGCCACGCTTCGCCGTAGGTGGAGGGGGCAGATATTCGCCACGACCTTTTCAGCGTTTGCGCAAGGGACCCTGATCTGGGTTCGGCCCGGGGTCCCATTCGCACTGACACACAGCAATGTCGACACCGAGGGGTGCTATGTCTTCATGCAGGGCAGACTAGACGGGCAGCAGATTGTCATAGCCTCCATCTACGCACCTAATGTAGAGCAGGGGAAATTCTTCACGCGATTATCAGCAAATGGTTAGCACCTTGGCCAGACGTACCCCTGATGTTGGGCGGGGATTACAACTGCGTGCTAGATGTCTCCCTTGACCGCTCGTCCCCCCCAGCGGCAATCGCCCCAGTGCAGACAGCCTCCAGGGCCCTACTTGATTGGGCAACGCAGTGGAACTTACAGGATGCCTGGCGAGTCAGAAATCCCACCGCCCGGGTGTATTCCTACTACTCGGGAGCCCACTCATTGCATGTCAGGCTAGATAGATACATGCTGTCCCGCGACCTGATTCCCTCCGTGACAGACACTGACTACCTGGGACGGACGCACTCAGACCATAACCCACACACTCTAGTATATGGATGGAGGCGCCCGCGCCTGCCTATACCCACGTGGCGCTTACAACCAGATCTCCTGCTCGACACCCCATTCCGAGAGGAGATATCCAGGAGGATCATACAGTATTTCGAGGACAATAGTGACTCGACCTCCTCCCCGAGACTCGAGTGGGACGCCTTCAAGGCGGTGACCCGAGGAGGCTGCCTCGGGGTGCAGGCGGGCCTACAAAGACAGGTGGAGAGAGATCTGATACGGGCGGAAGCGGCACTACTGGATAAAGAACGGGAGGCGACGGAGGGCGATGACTCCCAGCTGATCTCGGCCAGGGCGGATCACGCTGTTTTGATGGAGCGCCTAAAGAACATTAATTTCGCAGCACACTCCGCGCGCACCCACAACGCAGGTGATAAACCTGGCAGGCTCCTATTGTGGCTGATACGACAAGACACACAGTCCGCGTCGGTCCTGTCGATCCGCACAGCCCAGGGCGTTGAGGTCTACACCCAGAAACAGATTCACGAAGCGTTCACGTCGCATTACAGGTCCTTGTACAGCTCACGGCTGCGGGCCACAGTGGTGGAGATCACGGACTACCTGGCGACACTGCAGCTCCCGACAGCTACTGCTGTCCACCAGACAGAGCTGGGTGCTGCGCTCACCGGTGAGGAACTACGGGAGGTGATCTTCTCCCTCTCCAATAGCAAGGCACCGGGCCCTGACGGACTCCCGGCTGAGTTCTACAAAGCCTACTCACTGGTGTTAATACCGGAACTGTTGAGGGTGTATAAGGCGGCATCGGAAGATGCTGAACTCCCGGCGTCCCTGAACGAAGCTAACGTGGTCTCCCTGCTAAAACCGGGTAGAGAAGCGAACGAACTCGGCTCGTACAGACCATTAGCACTCCTCAACACCGATTACAAAATCTTAGCAGCGACACTGGCTCGGAGGCTTGCACCACTGGTCCCCACACTGGTACACTCTGATCAGAACGGCTTCGTACCCACCCGGAGCACGTCCTACAATCTACGCCGCTTTTTCAGGATCCAACGGTATGCGGTCCCCGCCTGGCCACGCTCAGGATGCATCATACTCGATCTGGAAAAAGCGTTCGACTCGGTGGAGTGGCCGTATCTCCTCCAAGTCCTCGAGAAGTACGAGCTGGGTGATGCCTATGTCCAGATGGTGGGGCTCCTCTATCAAGCACCCGAGGTACGAGTCCGGACTGGGCGGTTGTTCTCGGACAGGATCCGTATTGGGAGGGGTACCAGGCAGGGCTGCCCCCTCTCCCCTCTATTATTCGCCCTGGCGATGGAGCCGTTGGCGGAACTGCTCCGCACCTCCGGCGACGCCTGGGGCATCCCACTGGCGGATGGCATTCACTCGGTGTCTCTGTACGCCGACGACTTATTGTTATATATCAGAGACCTCACCTGTATACCCGCGGCAATCACAGACATCTTTCAAACTGTAGATCTCCTGGAGGGCAACCGAGTGAGAGCCATATCCTCGCTCTCGGCCCAAGTCACGTTCTGGAACTCCCTCCCACTGAATGTGCCGGCTAGAGTGGCGCTGACCAAGATGATAATGCTCCCCCGGCTCCTCTATTATTATACTAACCTGCCAGTGTATGTACCGGCGCGCATATTCAAAGGGTTGGAAACCCTCACCAGGCGCCTCGTCTGGAATAAAGGGAGACCCCGGGTGGCATTGAAGACCCTATACGCGGCCACGGACGCTGGAGGCTTAGCGGTTCCCAACCAGGAGCTATATTACTTAGCAGCCCAGCTACAATGGGTCACTTACTGGCTGAGCGGCAAGAACCTGATGGACACGGCCACGATCGACACCACCCTGTCCCCCGTGCAGGTGCTGACACTCTTCCACCCCCTAACACGGGGCCGGCACCCCATTCAGGTCCATGTGGCAGTCGCGAAGCGGTGCTTTGTGCGGAGCCTCAGACTCACCAAAAGTACGGTACCCTATGCTCCGAACCTACCTCTACTAGGGACTCCCTTGGGCACTGGCATACTGTCCTCGACCGAGCTGCGCAGTTGGACTGCGGTAGACTTGGACGAACTGGGCGGCCTGTATAGCGACGGAGAGCTGTTGCCCTTCGAGACCTTGGCCGCAGATATTGATCTGCCAGTGGGCCAATTTCTGGCACACGCCAGACTCCTCCGTGAGCTAACGAAGGCATGGGGTGACATGGGCCACGAGCCGTCCACTCATCTGCTCATCCAGTACCTACATGTGATGGGCGATGGTTCCCATATAGTGCATTGGTTAGCACAAGCACTGCACAGTCATGCCCAATTCTCCTCCCAAAGACTGAGGGAGAAGTGGACGACCAACCGGGGTGCCGACTGGACAGACAAACAGTGGGCCGCGGTATTAGCGGGCGCCAGAAATATTCCTCGCAACGCGCGATTTAAGACCATCCAATATTACATCATCCACCGCGCGTATTCGTCTCCAGACAAACTGAATCGCTACTTCGGACTCACTTCGTCGGCGTGTCCCAGAGGCGGCCTCCTGGATTCGGACTTCCTGCACGCACTCTGGAGTTGCGCCCACCTCACCTCGTACTGGTCGGCGGTCACGGACACGTTGACGGCGGCCACAGGCGATACCCTCCCCAAGACGTGGGAAGTATGCCTGCTGGGACTCTACAAGAGAACCAAGCAGACCAAGCTACGGGCGCGTTTTTGGGACTTAGGACTCATTACGGCTAAGCGCCTTATCACGAAACGGTGGAAAAGTGCCACCCCACCGTGCCCTGCAGACTGGCGTCGCTCTCTTGGCAACTGGGCTTGTGCGGAGAGTGTGTCTCTACACAGGGAGGAGACCGCGGGCCTACGGAAGTACCCGATCGCCCAAGACTGGGACGCTACCCTGATCGCGTACCATCGGGCGTGCACCCAGGCCGGTATAGAGTACCATCCCGACACGGATAGAGGGGGCCCAGTTGACTGCTGTCCAGACATGGCGCGAGCTCCCCCCCCCCACCACCTTCCCCGGCCGCTGAGACCTTACCCAACGGGAGATGCCCCCTGCCGCTCCCCGCCCCAGCCTCTCCCCCCACCCGCCCTGCAGTCACAGCGACACCACATCCTCAACTGTCCCCACCCCCACACGGCCCACATAGGGTGCACCATACACAGCTAGGGTTCCAGATACACTACTGCACACGCAAATACTAGTCCAACAGTTGTTGAAATGTTTCTCCCTCCCCCTCTTCTTTTAATTCCAAGTTATATCTCTTGGTTGACAAAGAGATTGTTTATGCTGTACTCCAGATAATGCTCGATTTCCCCTCCCCGTTTACGTCTCACACAACGACGGTTGGACACTGCCATGAACAGGAGACTGAAACCCAGCGGCCCATATGACTATGTGGGATATGATCCTGCCTTTGCCCGCTACTGTGCTGATCGGGGAGCACGACTCAAAACAATGGTTGTTGGTTTTCATGACCACTTTGGTCCTTTTGCAGTGCTGCGGGCCGCGAGCACTGCAGCACGAGACATTTCCTGGCACTGCCACTTGCGGACTAATGCATCTCCTCTGGCTACTGTTTATTTTCACTCATGTATAACTGACATGTCAATCTGTGCTACTTGCTGAGTACCGTTTGTAGTAGTAATTCCTTGTTATGACATTGTGTGAATAATTACCAACTTATCTGTGAAACTAAATAAAGTTTGGGACCGTTGGTCTTAAAAAAAAAAAAAAAAAAAAAAATAGTCCTTTGTTTAGCTCTATTACTTATACCGGAAACAACTGTGATACACTTACCACGAGAATCAGAACCAACATCGAAGAACATTGTAGAGCTCGTATCGAAGATCTAAAGTAAGTTTAAGGCACACGGGAACGCGGGGAAGGGAATAATATACGCTCATATAATCAAACAGGTACAGAGCAAGCGGCTGGTTAAATAGATCGTTTTGAATTTTTTCACAGTTTTTCTCGACGTGGCGAAAATAGATGAGTTCTCTAGACTCGTAAGTAGCATAAACTCACACATTGGTACTTATCAGTTAAAATCACGATTTCTCACATATTTGAACACACAATTGCTTTAACATTTGAATACAGAACACACATCACTGGGTTACATTAAAATAGGTGCTATCACAGATTTTGTAATACCTGTTATAATTCACAGAAATCACGTGTGTCAAATGCATGTAAGAAAACCATCAAAGCATAGACCTGTAATTTTTATATGTTAAAAGAAAGTGTGCAATGATTCTGTCCACAGAATGGCTCCCTGATGAAGAGCAATCACAGCTCGAAATGCATTGGAGCAAGGAGCATTATGGAGATTAATAATGTTTCAAAATGAGAGATTTCTAACAAACAAAATACGGAAATCAAAATGAAGAAGATTAAATGTTAAGGAAAATTTCATTACCCTCTGAGGAGGACAAAAAGAAGAGTGCATACAGGGGGATGCAACCAATAGTATTGGAAGCACAACTTAAAATATTGTTCAAAGGATGCAATGGTTTTGAGTTGGAAGAGGTCACATAGCCTGCGACAGTCGCTTTCCATTCAGCCAGTGACCATCTAGGGTCATAGGCCGGGTTAAAGTCAGGGTTTTGGGCTGTGGGTGTGCTGGAGGATGGGAAGGTCGTGAAGCCCTTTTACATAGCCAAGCGATCCCAAATATCCAGGACTGTTCTTGTTGGTGTAGATGCATACGTGCTTTTGGGATGAGCCATGAAGGGCAGTCAGGTGAGGTCCCATAGGGTGAAACAGGCGACTGCACGGTCCATATGAAACCAATGCTTCTCAAATTCCCTTGCCATTCATT
This sequence comes from Lissotriton vulgaris, assembly GCF_964263255.1. Taxonomy (NCBI): domain Eukaryota; kingdom Metazoa; phylum Chordata; class Amphibia; order Caudata; family Salamandridae; genus Lissotriton; species Lissotriton vulgaris. Next base: position 6,618 of record NW_028240817.1, on the reverse strand, counting down.
CTGAAATAAATCAAAGGTGGGGCCATCCAATAGTATTCTATAGGAGCATTAGAAGTTTGTTTGATATTCAAGGCTGTTTCTCTTCCAAATAAATGCCTGTATACTCAATTGTATGGCAAAAGGTGTTGGGAGAGACTGGAAGAGATGTAGAAAGTGAGGCAGAACATTCATTTTGCCAACGTTATTAGGTAAAGTGGTTTCCATGGTCACAGATCTTTGAAGATTTCTTTCTGATAGAGTAACCAGTTTGTATCGGACCAATCGTCTAGACAGGGGGTGAATTGGAGACCGGGGTATTGCAGCAATGTCACAGCCCATTGAAACGGGACTTGCACCTTCAGGGCTGGAACATCCTGGGGGCCAACTGTGAGGTTTAGGATGCTAGATTTATCTTTGTTAATCTTAAAACCAGACACCTTTTCAAATTGGTCTATGGCGGTGTTTAATGCTGGAAGGGTGTCAGTGAAATGGACTAGGGTGAGGAGATGTCATCTGCAGGTAGGCTGAGTTTGTGTTCTCGGCACCCAATTGGGATGCCAGTGATTGCGGGATTTTGTCTGAGCATCAATGCCAGATGTTCCACCACTAGGGCAAACAGGAGGGCGGAGAGCACACATCTCTGTCTCGTCCCCTGTTTGAGCGTTCATTTCCCGTTGACTCAAATGACTGCCGATGGGGAGGAGTAGGCTGCCATGATTCTGTCTCTAATTTTGGGGCCCAACTGGATTTTTGTAAGGTTCTGCTTCAGGAATGCCCAGCACTTTTTCTGCGTCAAGGGAGATCAATAGAGCAGGAACATTTAATTTGCATATTTTTTCTATTAGATGGGCAAGATGCCTGATGTTGTCTGTCCCCTGTCTGTTGTGTATAACCGACCTGGTATGCATCTATCAGACCCGGTAGCATGCCCTCAAAGAACATTGCCAACATTTTCATATGTAGTTTGGCATTGGTATTCAGTCAGGCAATCGAAGTAGTAGGACGTGTAGAGTGCGGGTCATTCCCTGGTTTGGGAATCAGGGTGATCTCCGCTTCGCACATTGTAGACCTGAGGTGCTAGTGCTTGTATAATCTTCCTGTTGTTTGGGTCCTCTCGAGTACAAGCGCTGGTAAATGGCATGGAAAGCCTCTCTTTTACATGTTTCCAAACCTTGTGCATGAGCCATCAGCGACCTGAATGTGCGGGATAAGTGTTTTGGCTCTGTGCAGCCTGATCTTATGGGCCAGGAGAGATCCGACTTTGTCCCCCCATCATAAAATATATGCCCAGTGGCGAATAATGCCCTTTGCACTTGGTTAGCTCTATGTTTTTTAGCCTATGTGTAGTATGGCGAGTTTGTGTTTGAATGTTCTGGAGTTGGTGAACTGGTCCTCTCGTTCAGTGTCTTAGATTTCCACTGCAAGCTTGTTGTCAATGATGTGTACCCCTCTGATGGTTGCTTTGAAAGCATACTATAAGGTATGTAGAGACACTTCTTGGGTAGTGTTGTTTGTAAAGTAGTGTGCATATTGTTTGTTTGTAGACCCGGTCGTGGAGGAGGCACCAAGGTGAACCCTTTTAAAGGAACGAGGGTTTCTCCATTTGAAGTCTAGGTGAGTGTGGTCTGATATGGAGATTTCAGACACGGATGCTCACTCCAGCGTGTGCAGGAGAGACTGAGTAATTAGAATGGAGTCAGTTCATGAATAGGTGAAGTATGTTGGAATAATATGAGTAATCTCTGACGTATGGGTGCATGTGTCTCCATGCTTCTATCAGCCCCGCCTCTGCAATCTCATTTTTGAGGAGTGCAGGGATTGCTCCTGGGCCCTTGTAGACATTGCTTTACCTATCAGGTATGGGTCCCACACTATGGTAAAGTCACCTCCCTTCAGATGGTGGTTGAGAAGGGTGTTGAGAAAGGTCCCTTGAGCTGTATTATGTGCATAGATGTTGAGGAGTATGAAGGTCGTCGCTCTCCAGGGTATATCCATCTTTATGTATCGGCCATCTGGGCCCCTGGTGATCAAGGAGGGGGATTTCCCTCAATATGGTTTGCACAGTATAGCAGCCCCTGCAGTTTTAGTTTGGGGGAGACCCAGAATTGCTGGGGGTACACTGGATGTAGCACGCGCTTGTAATATCTTTTAAGGAGGTGAGTTTCCTGTAGGAAGAGTTTGTCTGCATTCTACTGATGGGGATAGCCCCAAACCTGGAGTTGTTTGCTGGGGGAGTTCAACACTTTCACATTAAGGGACAGGAGCTTCAGCGCTTGGGAGTTTGTCCACCATGGAGGGGAACCCCGTGGGTAGTAGGGCTGTCATGGTGTCAGATGGTTGTGGTGTTTTTGCAATGCAAGGGGCAACCTGTGCTCCCATGTAGAGTTATTTAATCAAGGGGCTGGAGACAGAGGTGGGGGAAGGGAGGAAGAGCAGAACTAAATGCAAGCATAAACGGTAATGTGCCAACGGGCCTAATATTTTCCAGGGTAGTCCAACTAAGTTGTGGGTGTCATCATGGTTACTCACTCGGGGTGTGACCCTCACTACTGTGGAAACGTGCACCCTTAAGTTTGGCTTGGCAGGTGAGTTTCCAGATGTCAGCGGGGCAGTCCTGGCTTCAAGGGGTAAAACATGTTGCACAGTATCCCTTCGGAGACTGCTTACCCAGCTAAGAGTTTCTTCAGCCCCATCTTTGGAAAGACTCAGTGAGTCAGCCCTCAAAGGCCTAAGGGGTAGTTGTAGGTTGGCCAGATGTGGGCATTGAGGCTGGTGCCTGATTTAGTTTACGGTGGTGGTAGATAATTTCCGCCTTAGTTTCTTTCGCTTGGGATTTGTTTGATCAGTGATTTCTAGTGCTTCTTCAGGTTGTCTGCCATTCGGGGCACAAAGGCAGTCTCTGTTGTTGTGACTTCACTGGGGTCAGATGGTCCTTCCTATTCTGGGGGAGACCTGGAAGAGTTTGTACTTCCATCGGGTTCCTAATTGCTCGGCATTTCCCTGCCCAGTGGAACATTATGCTGAAAAGGTGACCCCATTGGTATTCAATCTGTTGTTCATTAAGAAATGCAGTGACAAGGTGGTATTCTTCTCGACGGAGGAGTGTGGAGGCATCTAAGTCTTAAAATAGGTGAATATGTGGCAACTGAAAAACAAGTCAGCTTTGCCTCTAGCTGTCCTCAGTATATTTTAGATTTTTCTTCAAAGAAATAGACTCATGTTAATATGTTTGGGGCTACGTAATTTTTATTGAAGTTGATGAGGACTCTGTGCGCCCTGTCCAGCCTGGGTGCCCGTAGGTCCAAGTTATCCCTGATTGCCAGCAACAAGTCGTTGGTGAATTTCAGAATGTCAGACCCCTCTACTACTGTTAGGACTACAGTGATACAGATGTTATTGCATCCCGCTGCAGTTTTTAAGGTCTTCCTATTTCATCTTGAGATCTGCTGTGTAGCTGTGTATTCTTCCAATGTCTGGACTCGTTACCACAGCATTTCCTTGTCCTCAGTCCTTGTATCCATGGTATTAAGCATGGGCGAATTTTGCGAATCTCGCGTTTGCGAATTTTGCGGATTTGCGAACTCGCAATCCGCAAAATCCGCGAATTCTCGCGAATTTGCGGATTTTTTTTTTTTTTGCGTTTGCCACTCTCTGTCACCACTGCCACTCTCTGACTACTCATGCCACCATCTGGCCCACCCATGCCACCCTCTGTTTCATCACAGCACCCTCTGGTTGTCCAGTTTTACATTATTGTGGCAAAGCAAAGCACACCTTCCCTGCCTCAAGTGACCTGAATTAATTTGGGGCTGATTAATGTGTCACAGAATATTTTTTTAGCTGGCACCTGCTTCCTTAGTGCTTCCTGATTAGTGATCTTTTGCACTTGCTAAGTGCTTTCATTGTTGCAAAATTAGTTACAACACCTGCCCTGCCCCAACTGACAATAATGAATTAGGGGCTGATTAATGGATTTGAACTTCCAGCCTGGCTCCTGCTTGTCTCCCTTAGCTGTAATTCAGGACCTTTGTGGCATATGTGTAACTATTCTGAGGTTCAGAGCAGGGTCACATAATAGTTGCAACTGGCAACTGAACTCTGGAGGGGCCCCTCAGGAAGCACTACAGGAAATGGCTACTAATGATGAGCCTGAACTTTTGAACCTGGTAAGTAGTTTCAGTTTTGCTAAGATCGTATTTCTGCAATTTTGCGCTTATTCGCGGGGCGCAAAGTTGTACTGGGAAGCCGCGAACTCACGCGAACAGTGCGAGCAAGCCATAAAATCCGCTGCTCGCGGATTTGCGGATTTTGCGGGAGATTCGCGAATCTCGCGGATTGCGAATTTACCGAAAATCCGCAAAATCCGCGAGCGAAACGGATTTTCCGCCCATGCTTACATGGTATGTTCCAGGTTGCCTATTTGTTGCCCTATCTCCGGCACCTTTCTCTTTAGCTTCCATACACGTGTTTTAAAGTCTATACACTTGATGTTGGATCTGAGCACCTCTAGGAAACATTTTATAAAATCAAGAGAGGAGGTTTGAGGTGGAATCTCATCAGTCCTTGAGAGTCGATCCCCCATCTGGATCCACATGTTGATAACAGTATGCTCTTTGGGTGTTTACCCTTTTATAGTTAAACAACAGGAGAGAGAGGGTATACAAGACACTCTTGAACATTCTTATATAAACAACAAAAGAGCGCAACTAACAATTAAAGAGCCAGCAGCAGAAAGTCACTTTAAAATTGTAAAAATAACCCTCACTCACCAACCTAGTTGGTGACATGTTTCATCATTGGGTTCCCACCAGAGATGCAGAGTGCCTCCCTGGTGTGCTACAACACCTGTGTACTGCGGAACAGGTTATTTTGTGTATGGTGGGAGTGTGCAAAAGTAGTGAGTGCAAAAATGGGTGTGACTTAAAAATGCCTAGATTTTATCCCCAAAAACTTTATTGGTTGAAAATCAGGTATAAATAAAAAGGATATAAAACTACTGGTTAATTATACAACTTGTATCCTAAAGTGAAAAAAAACAATAGTGTCAACATGTTTCTGCCTCTCTGCAATATTCACAAGGCATTCATCAGGACCGAACCACCCTGGTGTTGTGCACATACTAAGGCGCACTCTAACAGTTGGTTGAGAAAAAGGACCACAATAATATTTGATACTAGCTTACCCGTCGCTCGTTGCTGCGATCTCAGAAGAAAGGAAATTTAAGGAAACTTGTTGTGATAACATTCAATTTACATTGTGTCATTTTTATTGAAACTTATTCATTTTAGTATGGAAAACATTTCGAAGTGTTGTTTTAATTCTGTTTACTTATTTGAGTGCTTGTGGATACACAGTATTTTTTGTTTTTCCGTCTGGTGCGTACACGAATAAATCAGAAGGTTTTCCGACGAGTGAGCTGGCCACATACAGTTGTCCATGTGAGAAGCACGGATTCTCCAAATCTAGTCCACACACTTGCAGCAATTGTCCTTGTGCTTTGTTGATGGTCATTGCAAAAGCGAGTCGCACCGGAAACTGTAAACGTTCAGTATTGGAAAGATTATGAGGGCCCTGGGGGGCCGGGCGGCCGATATTTAACACATATTTTTTTTTTTTGCCAGAAACCTTCGGGGGAGTGTACTCAACAACTTTTAACCAATTTTCTTTTTATTTATTTTATTTATTTATTTATTTATTTTTGCTAGATACCTTTGCGGGAGTGTACTCAACAACTTCCCAAATTTTCATGACGATCGGATGAATGATGTAGTAATGCATAAAGGACAAACAGACAGACAGACATACATTCATTTTTATATATATAGATTTATTAATTTAGTACCTTACCTGTGGCGCTTTGCTGCGATCTCAGAAGAAAGGAAATTTAAAGAAACTTGTTATGATAACATTTAATTTACATTGTGTCATTTTTATTGAAACTTATTCATTTTAATGTGGAAAACATTTTGAAGTGTTGTTTTAATTCTGTTTATTTATTTGAGTGCTTGTGGGTACACAGTATTTTTTGTGTTTCCGTCTGGTGCATACACGACTAAATCAGAAGGTTTTCCGACGCGTGAGCTGGCCACATACAGTTGTACATGTGAGAAGCACGGATTCTCCAAATCTAGTCCACACACATGCAGCGATTGTCCTTGTGCTTTGTTGATGCTCATTGCAAATGCGAGTCGCACCTGAAACTGTAAACGTTCAGTATTAGAAAGATTATGAGTGCCCTGGGGGGCCGGTGGGCCGATATTTAACAATTGTTTTTTGTTTTTTGCCAGAAACCTTCATGGGAATGTACTCAACAACTTTTAACAATTTTTATTATTATTTTTATTTTATTTATTTATTTATTTATTTTGACAGAAACCTTCGCAGGACTGTACTCAACAACTTCCCAAAGTTTCATGGCGATTGGATGAATGGTGTAGTAATGCATAAAGGACAAACCGATAGACAGACATACATTTGTTTTTATATATGTAAATATAGTGCCCAAATCACCCCGTCAGGGGTATCTCTGCGCTGGGACAGCATGCTACAATTGAGCATAGTATAGAGAAGGAGAGAAAAATAATTAATGTATAGGAGAGTGCGAAGAAAGATATGTAGTGAAGGGAAGCCCAAGAAGAT